>NC_088812.1:5437729-5737729 GCF_011386835.1 Chrysemys picta bellii | reverse complement strand
AGGGAGCTTGGGGCAGTGGGAGGGTCCCTTGAACAAGCAGCTGCACCCCCTAGAGGCCAGAGCAGAGCATGGCTGCCTGCCCCCAGCGGAAGCTCAAGCAATAGGGGACCGGGGGCAAAGTCAAAAATGCTTTTGCCCAATTTCCAGAGCTGTTCCCGGAGCCACTTCCCAGGCTCAGCGGGGCACTAGAAGGTCAGATGCTGCATGCTGGGGCCAGCAAGCGTCCCCTCCCCTCTCCCCAGCGCATCTCTGCAGCACAAGGAGTTTGCTCTATTGGTCTGTTTCTCACCGCAAGGGTTTATTCCCTGTCCAAGCACTGGGCAGAGGGGTGAGCCTGGCCCCATGCTCTGCAGGAGCAGGCCAGGGTCAGGTCTCATCACAGCTTCGCTGACGGCCTCGGGCCACTTCCAAATCTGGCAGCAGCCCCGGTGCAGCGCCAGGCCTGGAACGAGCATTTGTGTGTGCAGGGGGCAGGTCTCAGCAGTTGGGGGCCAGGGGAGAGCTCACCCTGGCAGGTGTTCTCACTCGCGTGCATGAAGTTGGCTTTCCCAGAGCTGGGCTCATAGCCATCGCTGCAGGTGCAGTAGTAACTCCCAGCCATGTTGATGCACTTTGCATTGAGTCCGCAGTCTGCCAGGCTCGGACCCTGACACTCGTTAATATCTGTAATGCAAGAGGGGACGCTCTGTACAGCCCTGGCAGGGAGATTTTCACCGTATCACCGTGCCCCTCCCTCCACTCCCTGCACTGAGGTGAGGGATGGGACCCAGGCGACCGGAGCACTGAGTGGTTAGTGATTAAGTGCCAGAGTCTCAGTTACCCATTTCTGCTGCTGGAATGTTGGAAACAGTCCCCCCGAACATCCTGTCCCAGGTACGGGGGGGGGGGGGGGAGGTTTGGCCCCACAAACACCCAGATCCCCCATGTGAGGGGGCGGTGGGGAGACATCTTCCTTGGGCTTCAGGCTCCCTGTGTGTTGGGGCAGGTGACAAGTTGCCTCCCTCTGCCCCCTCCTTCCTTGGATCCCTGTGGGGTGCGGGAGGGGGAGGGGGGGAGTATAGCCAGGGCTGTCCCATTCTGCTCGTCTGGGCAGGGATCTATGGGGCCGCTCTGCCCCAGGACACCCAGGGGCTGACTAGGGCCCAGGCTGGGGTTCAGACGGGTCAGTGTGATGGGCCCCCCCACCCTGTGCCCAATCCACAGAGCCCAACGCTCCTGGCTCCTGCTGCAGCCACTCCTGCTGCTCACTCTGGAGGCCCCGGTTCGATCCCCAGGAGGGCGGCGCTCACCCGTGCTGCTGCCCCCCCATTCCCCAGCCAGGCTGAGCCCCCCCAACAGGCCCTGGAGTCAGTGGAGTTGGCTGCTCTGTCCCTTAATGCCCTGCTCTGTCCCAGCCCCCCCAGGACAACGTGGGAGCCCCGTTACCGTCACAGATCTCCGTTTGGTTGGTGAAGTAGCGATTCCCCCTTGGTCGGTGTCCATCCAGGCAGGTGCAGTGGGTGTTGTTCGTACACTTGGCGTTTGCTGGGCATTTCATATGGTTGTTACAGTCCTCGGTGGTGCCTGCAGGGGCGGGAACAGCTGGGCAGGGTCAGCCAGTGCAGAGCGGCTCCCCCCCGACACACACACACAGTGCAATCGACTCCTTTCACATGCCCCATTCGCTGATTTTCATCCCTGGGCGCCTGGCAAACAGCTCCGACACCATCCACCGCCTGGCAACAAGCTGCCCTCGGCTGCACAGGGGCCTTGGCTCCCCAGGGTGCCCCCGGCACAGACAGGCAGAGTCGCCGGAGCCGGGCGTCGCTTCAAGTGAAACGTTTTCGCTCTCACCCAATTTTTATCCTTTTTGTTGCTGTCATCATTACTCTCATTAGCATCAGTTTCAAATCAAAACCTCACTTTGAACCGAAAAATGGGAATTTTTCGTTTTCAAAATTATTTCACCTTCCCCCCACCCCCCCGGGCAATTTTTTCCTGAGTAAAACCAAACATTCCTCTGAACCGAATCGGCATTTTCTGGCAAAAAATGGGTCCTTGGGAAATTCCTGCCCGGCTCTGCTCTGGATTGACTGAGAGCGGAGTCGGGCCCGAGGCTACTTTGGATCCTGAGCTGCCTCCCATGACCCAGATTGTGACCTGCCTACGGGGGCTCCTGGATCCTTTAGCTGCCCGGTGTCTGGGGCTCCTCTGGGAGCTGTCCCTCTGGCCAGCGTGAGGGGAAGGATCCCAGCGCAGCTTAGCCGGCTGCAGGGCTTGGGATGAGCAGACGGAGCAGGGTGGGTGCAGCACTGGGGGATTCACAGCAGAGCTGGGCTCGGGGCACAGAGTCCTGATCCCAAACGCCCGCTGCTGGGCACGTGGGTCCCAGGTTTCAGTTCAGACCGATTTTGGGGGGTGGAGGGCACCTACAAATGCCACTTCTAATGTCTGAGCCATCAGGGGTTTGATTCGGGCTGGTCAGTAACACGGCCCCTGGCTACAAAGGGGATCTGCCCCTCAATCCACCCCCAGTGTAGAGCCCTGGGCCCCAGTGTCTATTCTCTGCTGGCCACAGGGCTGGGAAGGGAAGGGGAGGGCTACACAGGGGCCTTCTCCTCTCCCCTGCATGCACCCACCGTGCTCTATAAACCCACCCCAAGACGCCCATGCCAAGGGGCTGCTCCCAGCTCACCAGACCCCTGACTCTGCTCTCCTCCAACAAGGGAAAGGGACCGGAGGGGGCGGAGGCCGGAGTCCCCGGGCAGCCGGGAGCGCTCGGGAAGTTTAGCCAGGAGGAGTCAGCCTTACCTTGTGTGCCGTTATTCTGGACCAAGATGCCCCCCAGGCACAGGGCGATGCAGAGCCCTGGAAGGCAAAGAGACAGAATAAGGCACCATGGGCAGATAATAACCACCAATCAGCGCCCCCTCTGCCCAGGGCTGCCCCATGAATTTCCCCAGAGACCCACTATCCCAAGCCCTGCCCCCTGGCCCGCACTCACTGGTGCTGCCCAGAGGTGACTGAGATCAGGGCCACATCATGCTCGGTGCTGCACAGACACACAGTGAGCCAGTCTGTGACCCAAAATGTTCATGGCAATAGGCAAAGGGAGGAGCATTCTCTCCACTTTACAGATGGGGAAACTGAGGCACAGCTAGGGGTAATAACTTGCCGAAGATCACACAGTGTGTCTATGCAATGGACAAACCCCCTTGGAAAGGGGAAGCACCGAGGGGGGATGGGGCGAAAAGACAGCACAGGCTGCTGTTGATCTGCTTTTCAATCAGGTATCAGCCCAGATCCGCCGCCTCCTGCTGGTGTTGCTCTGAGTCATTAACCACAGACTGGTGCGAAGAACCAGACAATAAAGGACCTGTGTGCTGAGTGCCCGAGGTGATGTGGAAAGGGGAAGCACAGCGGGCTGTGGAACCCCATTGTGCTTTCCTAGGAAGGGAGCTAGAAAGGGGGCGCGGCTTTGAAATTCAGCTCCAGTTGATCTCTCCCAGGAAGACTCTTTGGAGGACAAGGGAGATGATGGCATCACAGTTCCCGGGGAGCGAAGGCCGAGCCATTAATTCAGAGATTCTAAGGCCAGGTAGGGAGCAGGCTGATCCAGCCTCTCGCACTACACGGGCCAGAGAATGTCCCAGGCATTCCTGCATCCAGCCCATAGCTGGGGATGGAGCTAGCACAGAGCTTGAGAGAGGACAGCCCGTCTGTTCGACTCCAAGTGATGGAAATGGCTGTTGTGTGTTCACACTGTCAGCTGCCAGCGCAATAGCGTGTCCACACTTGCGGCACTTGCAGCGGTATTCGGAGTGGTGCACTCTGGGCAGCTATCCCACAGACCACCTCTTTCTCTTCTGCCACTAAGAGTTGTGGGAAAGCAGAGAGGGTCAGGGGAAATCCTGGATCCTGTCCTAGTGGCCCGTGATGCATTCATAAAATCATAGAATCATAGAATATCAGGGTTGGAAGGGACCTCAGGAGGTCATCTAGTCCAACCCCCTGCTCAAAGCAGGACCAATCCCCAACTAAATCATACCAGCCAGGGCTTTGTCAGGCCTGACCTTAAAAACCTCTAAGGAAGGAGATTCCACCACCTCCCTAGGTAACAAAATTCCTATCCTTCACCACCCTCCTAGTGAAAAAGTTTTTCCTAATATCCAACCTAAACCTCCCCCACTGCAACTTGAGACCATTACTCCTTGTTCTGTCATCTGGTACCACTGAGAACAGTCTAGATCCATCCTCTTTGGAACCCCCTTTTAGGTAGTTGAAAGCAGCTATCAAATCCCCCCTCATTCTTCTCTTCTGCAAACTAAACAATCCCAGTTCTCTCAGCCTCTCCTCATAAGTCATGTGCTCCAGCCCCCTAATCATTTTTGTTGCCCTCCGCTGGACTCTTTCCAATTTTTCCACATCCTTCTTGTAGTGTGAGGCCCCGAAAATGGACACAGTATTCGAGATGAGGCCTCACCAATGTTGAATAGAGTTGAATTATCACGTCCCTCGATCTGCTGGCAATGCCCCTACTTATACAGCCGAAAATGCCATTAGCCTTCTTGGCAACAAGGGCACACTGTTGACTCATATCCAGCTTCCTGTCCACTGTAACCCCTAGGTGCTTTTCTGCAGAACTGCTGCCTAGCCACTCGGTCCCTAGTCTGTAACAGTGAATGGGATTCTTCCATCCTAAGTGCAGGACTCTGCACTTGTCCTTGTTGAAACTCATCAGGATTCCTTTGGCCCAATCCTCTAATTTGTCTAGGTCCCTCTGTATCCTATCCCTACCCTCTAGCATATCTACCACTCCTTCCAGTTTAGTGTCATCTGCACGCATGCTGAGAGTGCAGTCCATGCCATCCTCCAGATCATTAATGAAAATATTCAACAAATATTGAACCAGGACCGACCCTTGGGGCACTCTGCTTGATACCAGCTGCCAAGTAGACATGGAGCCATTGATTACTACCTGTTGAGCCTGATGATCTAGACAGCTTTCTATCTACCTTGTAGTCCATTCATCCAGCCCATACTTCTTTAACTTGCTGGCAAGAATACTCTGTGAGACCGTATCAAAAGCTTTGCTAAAGTCAAGTGTAAGCAGATTCAGGATGAGCTCTACCCTGACATCTGGTGGTGAATTATGGCGAGTGTGGAAAAGAACTCCAGGAGCTGATCTTGTTTGCATAGGCACACCCACCCGCCTGGCATGAAACAACAGCAACTGAAAGTGGTTACTTTGGATGGGGTAGGATACCGAGTTTCTCTGTTATTGGGACAGGAGGAATAAAGTGTTGTTACCCTGATTATGTGAATCAAGGACAATGAAACTGTTTTATGACAGAGGGTCTCACCATCACCTAAGCAGCACTCGCTAGACAAGGGTCATGGGTTCCAAAACCCAGTGAGTTGAGAAAGGATGGGGGTGAGTATTTGTACCTGATGCCATTGGTCCCTCTGAGGGCTTAAAACACCAATTGTACCAATATCTCTCTCCACTGTTGACTGTCAGAGCTAACTTTGATTCCATTAGGAGTCTAGTTACAGGCTGCTGAGCTGAATTCACTTTGGGCCAGTGGTGCACCAGCAGTGGGGTTCCCCTACTATGAGCTGAAATCACAAAAGAGCCAAAGTTACTAAGAGCTGAGATCACTGAGTGCTGTGTTAACTAGTGAGGGAGCCTGAAGCTATATTGCTAAGCGGCTGGTGGAGCAACGAGCGGCGTGGAGCCTTGCAGGGACGGTTGAAGCAGCCCAAGGAACAGCGAGTGGAGCCGTTTGTGGGGATGGTTGGAGCGGCTCATAGAGCAGAGCAGTTTGTGGGATAGCAGGAAGTGGACTGGCTCATGGTGAAGGCTGCAGCAGAACCCCACGGAGAGGCGGCCAGTCTGCCTTGGATCATGTAAGGTGCCCCTTAACACCCTACATGCCCCCCTTTTACTCTAGGACTGCACTGACCAGGGACAGAGACTTTGGGGGCTATTGGACTTTTGGGACTTTGGGTGATTCCTGGCTTGCTGGATCCAAGAGACTTTGAGGGTGTTGGACTTTGGGGACCCTGGGTGATTTTTGGGTTGCTGGATTCAAGAACCAAAGGGAAAGGACACTGCCCAATTTGCTGGGGTGGGTCTTTTGCTCATGGTTTGTGTTATGAAACCTGTTTGTGGTGGTTTTTTTTTTTCAATTTAATACTGATGTAATTTACCTCATGGTATTAAACATTTTCTGCTACACTCAGACTCCGTGCTTGCGAGAGGGGAAGTATTGCCTCTTAGAGGCGCCCAGGGGGTAGTATGTAATTGTCCAGGTCACTGGGTGGGGGCTCGAGCCGGTTTTGCATTGCGTTATTGAAACGGAACCCCTAGATACAGAACCCCTTGTTGCTGCCAACTTAGATGGGCAGAAGGGTTACACA
Organism: Chrysemys picta bellii; assembly: GCF_011386835.1. Taxonomy (NCBI): domain Eukaryota; kingdom Metazoa; phylum Chordata; order Testudines; family Emydidae; genus Chrysemys; species Chrysemys picta. Next base: position 5,731,327 of record NC_088812.1, on the reverse strand, counting down.
AGGAATAACACATCCACTGCTTTCCCCTCATCCACAGACCCAGTTATCTCCTCATAGAAAACAATTAGGTTAATCAGGCACGACTTCCCCTTGGTGAATCCATGCTGACTGTTCCTGATCACTTTCCTCTCCTCTTAGTGCTTCAGAATTGATTCCTTGACTACCTTGCTCCATGATTTTTCCAGGGACTGAGGTGAGGCTGACTGGCCTGTAGTTCCCCGGATCCTCCTTCTTTCCTTTTTTTAAAGATGGGCGCTACATTAGCCTTTTCCCAATCATCCAGGACCTTCCCCGATCACCATGAGTTTTCAAAGATAATGGCCAATGGCTCTGCAATCACATCCACCAACTCCTTTAGCACCCTCAGATGTAGCGCATCCGGCCCCATGGACTTGTGCTTGTCCAGTTTTTCTAAATAGTCCTGAACCACTTCTTTCTCCACAGAGGGCTGGTCATCTTCTCCCCATACTGTGCTGCCCAGTGCAGCAGTCTGGGAACTGACCTTGTTTGTGAAGACAGAGGCAAAAAAAGCATTGAGTACATTAGCTTTTTCCATATCCTCTGTAATTAGATTGCCTCCTTCATTCAGTAAGGGGCCCACTCTTTCTTTGACTTTCTTCTTGTTGCTAACATATGTGAAGAAAACCTTCTTGTTACTCTTAACATCTCTTGCTAGCTGCAACTCCAAGTGTGATTTGGCCTTCCTGATTTGACTCCTGCATGCCTGAGCAATATTTTTATACTCCTCCCAGGTCATTTGTCCAATCTTCCACTTCTTGTAAACGTCTTTTTTGTGTTTAAGATCAGCAAGGATTTCATTGGTAAGCCAAGCTGGTCACCTGCCAAATTTACTAGTCTTTCTACACATCGGGGTGGTTTGTTCCTGCAACCACAATAAGGATTTTTTAAACACAACCAGCTCTCCTGGACTCCACTGCTTCACATCCCAGCAATCCCTGTGCTTCTGTCTGCATTTGGCGCCATCTTTCAACGGTTTGTGTAGTGCACATCCTGCCTCTTCGTGCTGCAGGAACGGATCCTGAACTGTTCATCAGTATGCTGCTCTCTCTGGTCAACACGTCACGAGTGGCAGTGGAGTTATTCCTTAGACTACAAAGGCAAAAGGAGTGTGAAACAGATTTCACCAGGGAGGTGCTGACCACAGCGGAACGCTGCTTTTGGGATTGGGAAACAAGCACTGAGTGGTGGGATCACATCATGATGCACGTCTGGGATGATGAACAGTGGCTGTAGAACTTTCTGATGAGGAAAATCACATTCATGGGACCATCTGATGAGGCCGCCCCAGCCTGCGGCGCAAGGACAGGAGAATGAGAGCTGCCCTGCCATTGGAGAAGCGTGTGGTGATTGCACTGTGGAATCTGGCTACTCCAGACTGCTAACGATTGGTCGCTAGCCAATTCAGAATGGGAAAGTTGACCATTGGATTCATGTTGACGGAAGTCTGCAGGGCCATTAATCGCATCCTGCTCTGAAAGACCGTGACTCTGGGCAATGTGGGTGACATTGTGGATGGCTTTGCACAAATGGGCTTCCCTAACTGCGGCAGTGGGGGGTGGGAGCGGCGATAGATGGCACACATATTCCAATTCTGGCACCAGACTACCTAGCCACTTAGTACATTAATCACTATGGGTATTTCTCAATGTTTCTCCAGGCACTTGTGGATCACTGTGGGCATTTCACAGACAGTAATGCAGGCTGGTCTGGAAAGGTGCATGACGCACGCATCTTTTGGAACACTGGCCTGTTCAGGAACCTGCAAGTAGGGACTTCCTTCCCAGACCAGAAGATCACCGTAGGGGAATTTGAAATGCCCATTGTGACCCTGGGAGATCCCATCTACACTTCAATGCCGTGGCTTAGGAAGCCATACACGGGGCAACTTGACAGCAGCAAGAATTGGTACAACAACAGGCTGAGCAAGTACAGAATAACAGTTGAGTGTGCTTTTGCCATTTAAAAGCCCGCTGGTGCTGCCTCGATGTGAAGCTGGACCTGGCCGATGACAATATTCCTACACTTATAGCCTCATGCTGTATGATCAATAAGATTTGTGAAGGGAAGGGTGAAAGCTTCACTCAGGGCTGGATCGCAGAGGCTCAGTGCCTGGAGGCTGAGTTTAAACAGACAGAGACTAGTGCTACTAGAGGGGTTCAGCGCGGGGCCATAAGGCTCAGGGATGCCTTGAGGCAGCAATTTGAAGCCAAAAGCCACTAATATTTGTTGCTATGCTCAGGAGTGCAGTGCTTGTAATGCTAGGAGGTGGGTGCAGACAATGCAATGTGTGGGTTTAACAAAATGGTATGTTGCTTTGGAGGGCTCTTTTTGCTTTCAATTAATAGAATACAGATTGCTTTCAAACCAACACAATTCTTTTATTAAAAAACCAAAACCGGAGGAGAGAGTCAAACAAGCAAACAACATTAGCAGTGAGGGGGGATGGGGGAAGGGAAGGTCCCAGGAGAAGGAGGGGTCCTGGGACAGCTAAAGATTTGTGTATGTCCAGGGATCATATCCAACCTTCTCCTTTGGAGTACAATGCAGCGGGTACTGTACTGTAGCAGAACCAAACTGCAGAGGGACGGGTGTTAAGTGCACTGGGTAGTGGGAGTCCGCAGTGTGAGGCGGGAACAGTGGAATGCTACTGGTATAAACTGGAGACAGGAGGTTGATAAGAGTGTGTTGGTGGTCTCTGGGGGGTGTACGGGAAAGGGTTTTGCGACAGCGGCTGCAGGGGACGGCAGGCGCGGAGCTGCTCAGTTTGAAGAGCTAGTATCGCCTGGAGCGTGTCTGCTTGGCGCTCCATAACCTTTAAGAGCCGCTCCGTGGCTTCATTCTGGCGCGCTGCGTTCTCCTTCGGTCCCTCTTCTCGCTGTCCCGCCACTCCTGTGATTCCTGTTTCTCGGCGGCAGACTGCATCATAACATCACGCAGAAAGTCCTCCTTAGTTCTTCTTGGCCACTTTCTAACAGTGCTCTCTGTGTTGCAAACCATACTGCTTCTGTAAAATGTTGTGTTTAAACTTCACAGAGATGACCCTGGGAGCCCAGCCTCCCTCTTTGTTATCGGCGGCAGAACGGCCGTGCAGAAAGCCATACACCTCTCTTTGGGGTGGTTTTTTTACAGTGCTACAACTGCGCAGTTTCTGCGCATTAAGTGGCTTGGCGGTGTGTAACCTCGGGAGTTACAGCGCAGAAAGCTGCTTTACTGCACAGAAACTTGCCAGTGTAGACAGGGCCTAAGAGGTTTCCAGCAGTCATCCTGGGCAGGGATTCAGTGAAGAATGAAACCTGATTAACTCACTTCCCTGCCTTCAATAGGATTTACATATGGCGGGAATCCTTCGTTTCCTAGTTTGATCCCCAGCTCCTATTAAAGGAAAAATATTAGTAGTCCAGTATCAGGTGACATGATCACATGACCCTGCAGTGTCCAAGCAGCATCCCAGGAAGCTTCTCAGGAAGGTGGGAGATTAGCATCTTCAAAGTTCTATTGTCCGTCTTAAATGGCCCATCCAGGCTGATTGCCTACGGTCTGGTGGATGTTCCCCAGGTGTAAACCCTCTTGTAATTGTTACATAGTCAATATTCCTAACTTCTGATACAGAATTGATACATGCATACAAATAGGATATTTATATTCAATAAATCATAACCTTTCCAATGATACCTCACATGACCCATCTTGCGCAGAGCACATCTGTTATGCATATTCATATCAAACCAATATCCTATGAAGAATATGGGGTGTAACTTTCTGTGACCTCCGTGACTTCTGCAGCAGCTGGTGTGACTAGCCCTGGACAGCCGCTGCTGGAGCAGTCTTGGGCTACCGCACCTCCCAGCCCCCCAGCAGCAGCAGTAGTTTGGGTGTGGGAGGGTCTCAGGGCTGGAGCAGGGGGTTGGTGTGCAGGACGGTGCTTGCCTTGGGGAGGGGCTCCATGGAAGCGGCTGGCATGTCCATGCAGCTCATAGATGGAGGGGCCGGGGAGCTCTGCGTGCTGCCTCTGCTTGCAGACACTTAACCCGCAGCTCCCATTGGCTGCGGTTCCCAGCGAATGGGAGCTGTGAAGCTGGTGCTCATGGCAGGGGCAGCACGCGGAACCCCCCTGGCCTTCACCCCGCTGGAGCTGCTAGGACAGCTCCTGCCACCCCCACCAACCCGGACTATGTACCACCCCCCCCCAGCACCTGCGACACCCCTCCCAGGCTGCACCCCGGGCTGCCTCCTCCCAGCACCTGCAGCGCCCCCAGGCCACCCCCACCAGAGCACCCGTGGCTCCCCAGACCAAGTGTTAGTTAGGGGTTTATAGTACAGGTCATGGACAGGTCACAGGCCTGTGGTGAGAAGCATCTAAGTTTGTAAAGGCACTGAAAGTGTTAAGATCACCTTAGAATGTGTTTTGCTTTCATTTCATTTGACCAAATCTGACTTGTTATGCTTTGACTTACAATTACTTAAAATCTATCTTTATAGTTAATAAAGTTGTTTGTTTATTCTACCTGAAGCAGTGTGTTTGGTTTGAAGCATGTCAGAGACACCCCTTGGGATAACAAGCCTGGTACATATCAATTTCTTTATTGAATGGATGAACCCATATAAGATTGTAGTGTCCAGCGGACATAACTGAACACTGCTAGATGGAGGTTCCTAGGGTTGTGTCTGGGACCGGAGATATTGGCTAATGTCATTCAGTTGCACAATCCAAGGAGAAGCTTACATGCCAGAGGCTGGGCGTGAACAGCCCAGGAGTGGGGGTTCTCACAGCAGATCAGAGTAAGACTGGCTCCCAGAGTCAAGGATTGGAGTGACCTAGAAGATCACCGGTCCAAATTACACCAGAGGGGAATGTCACAACCGCTTAGCTCTTTGTTCCGGACACAGGAATTCCAGGTACCAAAAGCACGATGGCACCTCCTAGGCTTGTCCCATATATATTGTCCTTATCTTTGGGACATTCTAGTGAGAGTAACTCCCTGCCTGTTACTACAGTAGAACACCCACATGTGCTGATCCTGACAGTTTTCCTGGCTCATGCAAGGTGTTATGGGATACTTAGCATAGGTGAATAAGACTATAGGAAGACACAGGCTACTATTCCAGGCCATGTAACTGCAAGAGGTGTATATACAAATAATGTTATATGCATTAAGTACATACTATCCATATTAATATATGTAATGTGAATCATATCTATTGATCATGTGGTATATTATATTAGCCCGGCATATATTGGTGAACACTTCAGAAATAGATTTAACCCCCCCCTAAACAATTCAGCTAGTCCTAATGACCCCGATCCAATGTCCCCACCCCTCATTACAGTGACGATAACCCCATCGAGAGCTGCCAAGCCTGTGTCAGCTTCATGGCAGAGACACGTTCTGTGTGAAACTCTCATGACGGGCACAAATGCGGCACATACAGCATTACGTTCTGCCAGCCTGGGAACTTAATGCTTGACACTTGAGTGCTGCCTGATGGTAGAGAAGAGAACAGGACAAAGAGGAGAAATACTTGAGAGAAATAAAAAATAAATACGCATTTTAAAAATGTTATACACAGAAATAAGAAACAGAGAAAGAGAGAGAGAGAGCTGTCCCCTGTCTATGAACCACATTTTGCTTATTTACCCCACTGTGATTCTGGTGTAAATCCAATGAAGACAATTCTTTCATTAAGAACGATTATTACTGTAGTAATGTTTCGGAACCTCAGGTTTGTGCCCCTACAGAAATCTGGCTCAACCAGATACCTGGAAATTCCCCTGGTGCACTGGCTCTATGTTACAGCCCCCAGGCACAGTGGGCATTCCCAGAGGTGAGCGGTCTGGCCAATGTACTCCTCCACTCTGGCTATTGCCAACTCCTGGAATGGTCCCTTGGGGCTACGGACAGTTGAGGATGAATCAGGGAAGGCTTTCGGCTGCTTTGCTACCAGGGACCAGACGGATCTGCAGTTATCCCCTGGGATTCAGTAGCTGTGAAAGTGGGGGAAAGCCATCTGTGATAAATGAAGGTGGTGGGTGGGGGGGAGCTCTCTTTGATGGACACCCAGCCAGCCAGTTAGCTGTAAAATCCCTCTTGGTAACTGTTCCCTACTTGCTTTACCTGTAAAGTTTAAAAAAGTCCCCCAGGTTAAAAAAAAAAGTGGGCACCTGACCAAAAGAGCCAATGGGAAGGCTGGAACTTTGAAAATTGGGAAAGAAACTTTCCCTTTGTCTGTTGTTTTCTGGAGAAGGAGACACGGAGCAGCAATGCTGTGTAAGGTTTGAACGAGGTATGAAAATTCATCAGATCATACTTAGAATTACTTATTTGAAACCCCGCAAATATGTAAGTAAATTAGGAATGTTTAGCTAAATGCGATCAGGTTTATTTCTGTTTATTTTGGCTTGTGGATCTCCTCTGTGCTAAGCCCAGATGCTTTTGGTTGCTTGTAACGTTTAAGATGAACCCCCAAGAAAGCTATTTTGGGTGCTTCATTTTTGTAATTGTATATTTTAAGATTTAGCCAAAAAGCCTAAGTCCCAGATGTAGTTTTTTCCTGTTTGTTTTTAATAAAATTGACCTTTTTTAAGAACAGGATTGGATTTTTGGTGTCCTAGGAGGTTTGTGTGTGTTGTTTGATTAGCTGATAGCCACAGGTAATTTCCTTTGTTTTCTTTCTCAGCTGTTCCCCAGGGGGAGGGAGGGGTGAAAGGGCTTGAGGGTAATCCACAAGGAGGAATTCCCAAGTTCTCCTTCCTGGGTTCAAAGGGTTTTTTTTTTTTGCATTTGTGTGGTGGTAGCCGTTTACCAAGCCAAGGTCAGAGGAAAGCTGTAACCTTGAGAGTGTAATACAAGCCTGGAGTGGCAAGCAGGCCCATCTTTACCCATACACAAACTACACAGCTCCGTAGGACACCAGGAAATTTGGGGCACCAAATTGTAGCTGAGCTACATCCCGGGGGGACGGCAACACGAGTCGGGCGTGCCCTGCACTCACTGGTCGGTGGGGATTGGAGCGACCCAGCCCCAGATTGCTCCACTCTGCTGACTCCCAGCCGCACCACCAGTAAATGCTGGGGGGTGGGTCCCCCCTGATCCCCACTCGAGGTGCCAGAGTGGGGATTCAGCCCTGACACCATCTTTGACCTCTCCATGCTCTGGTCTCCTAGTGAGCCCATCTCAGATGAGCCCATCTCAGCCAGCCCCGGGAATCTGGCCCAGTAAATCTAAGGGTGTTTCAGTGAATCTGGATGGAGTCTCAGCAGGTGCAACGTGAGCATTGGAGGGAGCAGTTGAAATTGCACGTGACACCAATGTAGCGTATGCCTAGGTGTAAATTTTAGTTCAGGGAGACATACCTGGGCTTGCTCTGACCCAGCTGGCTGCAGTTGGGCAAGTAAGAGGAGAGGCTCCCTGCCCCGACTACGATCCCATCCAAGACCACAGCTATGCACTGAGAGCTACCAGCCTCTGCCACCAGCGCAGCGACACTTCTGTTTCTAACTAGATGAGAGCTATCGCAACTGTCTTCTTGAGCTGGAACGTTCACTTTCCAGCCCCAGTGCAGACAGACCCGTGGACCCCTCTGGAATCTCCTAGCCCCACCCGAGTTCAACCCATGGACTTTGTTCCACTCACCCAATGGATACATGTCACCTCGGGTTCCCATGGTGGCTCAGATGCTGTCAGGACAGGTCGAGTTCTGAAGATTCTGAGCTTTGCAGCCTCCTTATCTTGGAGAAATTAGACAGGAAGCCAAGTCGACTCATGTTCTGTTTGATCATATCAACCAACAGTATCGCACCCAGAGAAGCACCCCTTTCTTAGCATGCCCTGCTCTCCTTCCTTCTGCCCTACCACTTCTCCCAGCCCCATAATCATTTACTTTGCTGAGTACCTAAGGGGAAACTAACCACAGTGCAGAGGGCTTAGCAGTACTTCATGGAATCACAGAAATGTGGAGTTGCAAGGGACATCAGGAGGTCAAACAATCCATTCCCATGCACTGAGGCAGGACCAAGTGCACCTAGACCATCCCTGACAGGTGTTTGTCCAGCCTGTTCTTAACTCCCGCCCCTCACCCTCCTCCCCACTAACAGGGATTCCACAGCCTCCCTAGGTCACCTGTTCCTGTGATGAACCATCCTAAGAGTTAGAAAGTTTTTATTAATGTCTAACTTAAATCTTCCTTGCTGCTAACTAAGCCAATTCCTTCTTGTCCCACCCTTGGTGGACATGGGCACCAATTGATCACAGTCCTCTTTATAACAACCTTTTGCATACTTGCGAATTGTTATCATGTCCCCCCTCAGCTGTCTCTTCTCTGGACAAAACATGCTCCGTTCTTTCAACCTTTCCTCACAGGTCGTGTTTTCTAATCCTCTGATCATTTGTGTTGCTCTCCTCCAGACTCTTGAGTAAAATTTGTCCTCATCTTTCTTGAAGGGCAGCACCCAAAACTGGACATGATTCTCCTGCAACAAATAGAGGAGAACAGTCACCTCCTATGTCTGACCCACCCCACTCCTGTTAATACATCCCAGAATGACATTTGCCTTTTTTCAACAGCATCACACTGTAGACTCACATTCCATTTGTGGTCCACCACACCCTGGAAGAGACAGGGAATCGTGATACATGTAGGTACCAGTCACATAGGGAAGGATGGGAGAGAGATCCTGGAGGCCAAATTTAGGCTGCACTGAGCTTCTCACTGGGGCATCAACTCTGAGCCCTGTAGCAGGGGCTCTGCCAGCCCCCCCTTCCCCCACAGGGGGTTTTGTGCAATGGGGCAGGAGGGTAAGAGCTCAGCATGCCTGCTCCTCCCCCTGCAAGACACCCAGGCTGCCGAGGTAAATATGGGGAGGGTCCTACTGCCAGCTCTGCGGGAGTAAAGGGATCCTGCTGCTACTCCTGGGGGCGGGACAGGGGGACCCAAGGCTCTGCCCCATCCCTTTGGGGCAGGCGGCGGGAGTGTAGTAAAGTGGTGTGGCAGAGTTTCCCAGAATGTTATGGGATGGAACCTAGCCCTATTCTGTCTTGGATTGCTAGCTCAGCCTGTGCTATCCTGTGCCACTTACTTCCTGTTTTAGTCAGTGGGATCCCCCCCCCCCACACACAATACCACACTACCACCCCCCATTGGAATTCACACACACACACACACAGGCACCGACTTCCTCAGTTCCTGGGGGGGGGGCGGATGCTCATCCTCCCCCAAACGCCCACCCCGCCCCACCTTTTCCCACCCACACTCCTCCCCCCAGCACCTCACACCCCTTCCTGCCCCTCTCTGCCCCCTCCCCCAAGCACCTCCTGCATGCCACTGAACAGCTGATCACAGCGGGCGGGGGGCTCTGGGAGGGAGGGGGAGATGCTGATCCACGGGGCTCCCAGGGGGTGCTGAGCACCCATGGAGTTGGTGCCTATACACACACACATTCTGTGAGGATGCGGTTAAGTGAAGCATCGTGTTCCCAGCGGGCACTCTTGAGCACTTATTTTGGTTGCACCGAGCAGTCACTTTCCAACATTGGTGATGAGGTAAAATGTAAGACTGATGAGTGATGGGAAAATTGAAGAGTTTCCTGTAGAAAGTGAGGCTTGGCATTAATCTATGGGAAGCCGGAGCCAGTAATTTCCTTGCAAATGAGATTATAAATAAAAGACAAATAGGTTTAACCTTGCACCTCAAACAATGTCTGCACTGTCAATGCTACCCTTGTGCTTTGCATTCTTTGCAGTTGAACCCTTGATATGCCTCAGGGGCTGATTAAGTAAAACCTCCTCCCTCTTAAGGAGTTTGTTGCATTCCCAGGAAGCTGGAGGTAAAACTTCAGAAGACCTGCAAGAGATCTGAACAGAGCAAGCACAGACACCACAGCCAAGCGTTACCGTAGAACATTGCAAGTGTCACGGCAGAGTGAGGAGGTGAAACCGTAGCTGTGTATGTGGAAGAGCTAAAACTATTAGCTGACTAGCGCTCGGTTGGAAATGTCCTATGTGCTGCAGGGCAGATTAGTAACACCACAAACCAATGGGGGAATTCAAAGCCGATTGCTGGCAGAAGGGGACGTAACTTGGCCCAAAGCGACAGACTGAGCAACAGCAATGGAAGCTGCAGTGAAAAAACGTACAAGCTTTTTACTTAGAATCGAAGTGACTCAGGCGCCTGAGGGGTGTTTCCGCATCAGTTTGTAACTTTAAAATGGCCCAGTGTCATAAATGCCTCAAGACTGACACTTCGCCAGACAACACAAAGGTGATTATCAAACAGCATCTCAAGCCTGGGAGGACAGGGTTGGATTTACACCTTACGTGCTCCTAGATACAGCATCTTCAACGCCCCCCCCGCCCCACCCCGCCTACAGCTGATCTACATGTTGCACACAGGTTTAGAGAGGTAAGGCGCCCCTAGAATGCCGGCACCCCTAGGCACATGGTTACTGTGCCTAACTGGAAATCCGGTCCTGTCTGAGGGTAGACCCCTATGGTACGTCTACACAGCATACTAAGCCAGGGCTCTGACTCGGGCTTAAGACCAAGCCCCACCAGGCCTGCCCAGAGGATTCAGGGGGCCTGGGGCAAAGCAATTTTGGGGGCCCGTTCCATAAAAAAAATGTTGCAATACTATAGAATACTATATTCTAGTGGGGGTCTCTGGGGGGCCTGGGGCAAATTGTCCCACTTGCCCCCCCCAGGCGGCCCTGTGCCCCACTTCTGTCCACAAAGAAGTTAGTTTCACTCAGGGCTGCCAAGCCTGCTGGGGGTGGGTCAGAGTCCAAGTCCCACTGTGATGTAAATCAGAGCCCAGACATTTTGAGGTGTGGATGCATTTCAGCTCCATGTCACCAGACTCGGGTGTGGAGACTCCGCCAAAATTATCCCACAATCATAGAATCTTAGGACTGGAAGGGACCTTCATTGGTCATCTAGTCCAGTCTCATGTACTCATGGTAAGACTATTTTTTATCTAGACCAGTGGTGATCCTTTTCACATCGCAAGCGTCTGAGTGTGACACCCAAATAAATTAAAAACTCCTTTTTATATATTTAACACCCTTATAAATGCTGGAGGGAAAGCGGGGTTTAGAGTGGACTCTGACAGCTCGCAACCCCCCATGTAATAATCTCACGACCCCCTGAGGGGTCCCAACCGCCAGTCTGAGAACCTCTGATCTAGACCATCCCTGAAAGGTGTTTGTCTAAATTGTTCTTAAAAATCTCCAATGAGGGAGATTCCACAGCTGCCCTAGGCAATTTATTCCAGGGTTTAACCACCCTGACAGTTCGGAAGTTTTTCCTAATGTCCAACCTAAACCTCCCTTGCTGCGATTTAGGCCCATTGCTTCTTGTCCTATCCAGGGCTGGATTAACTTTTTGTGGGCCCAGCACCAAACATATTTGTGGGGCCCCCTGGGGAATAATTGTAAAAGGGGCTGGGGGTAAAAGCACAGTGGGGCAGGAGCTAGGGTTGGTCTCTGGAGCAAGGGAGGGGTCAGGTTTAAACTGCAAGTGCAGCAAGGCTGGGGAGGGGGTAAACAGGATCCCCCCCGCCCCTGCACACATAGAGCGGGTACCTACCTGGTTCTAGCCCATTCTCTTTGTCTCTGTCTGCACTGAGTTGCCCCTCCTCCCGCAGCAGCAGGACAGGTTCTCTTCCAGCCCTCTGGGGTGGGTGTTGGGAGTGGGAGGAGCGGAGGCTATTGTGGTTACTCCTATAACCGGACATTTAGTTTCCAGTCAGCCCTGCTAACCGGACACTCCGGTCCCATTTTCTACTGGAGTTTCCAGTCTAAAGCTGGATACCTGGCAACAGGGCTACCAGAAAAGCCTGAGGGGGGGAGAGGGACAAGCAATCATTTTTAAAAGTAAGAGGGCTAAGCCTTAAAGAGGGGGGCAAGTGGTGGGGGGCTAGGGAGTGGAGAGGAGCTAGTGGGCAGGGCCATGTCTGCTGTACTGCCCAGATAGGTTGGAGACTGTGGGGATCAGCTGACACAGTATCAGGGCCGGTGCAAGGATATTTTGCACCCTAGGTGAAACTTCGACCTTGCGCACCGCACCCCCTCCAAAGCATCGCTTATTATACATTTTCAAAAATGAATACAGTGGAGTCACATCTTACGCGGGGGTTAGGTTCTAAGGTCAGCGCGTAAGAGGAAAATCGCGGATAGTGAAAATTACCATAAACTACAGTACACACAGTATACATGGTATACACTGTCTACACTAGAACAGGGGTCCTCAACCTACGGCACGCATGCCAAAGGCGGCACGCAAGCTGATTTTTTTTTTTAATGGCAGGCTGCGGGTCTCGGCCACCACTGAACCTGCTGCCGGGCTGGGGTTCCGTTCACTCAGCTGCCAGCCGGGGTCCCAGCCGGCCACTCCGCTCAGCCTCCTGCCATTCACCTAGGCTGGCAGGAAGCTGAGCTGGGCCGGTGGCCGAGACCCTGGCTGGCAAGGGGCCAGCAGCCAGAACCCCAGATCGTCAGTGGGCTGAGCAGGGCCGGCGGCCGGGACCTCAGCCTGCTGCCAGCCTGCTGCCAGCTGGGGTCCCAGCACCGGCTCCACTCAGCCTCCTGCCAGCCTGGGTGAACGGAACCCCAGGCCAGTGGACGGACCCCTGGGAATGGAACCCCAGACCGTTCACCCAGGCCGGCAAGAGGCTGAGCGGAGCTGGCTATGACCCCAACAGGCTGAGCGGAGCTGGCGGCTGGGACCCCAGCTGGCAGGAGCTGGCCCACTGCCGGCCCACTGCTGGCCCTGCTCAGCGCGCTGCCAGCTGAGTGAACAGAACCCCAGGCCGGCAGCAGGCTCAGCGGAAGACAGGACCCTCAGCCTGCCATTAAAAAAAAAATTGGCTTGCGTGCCACCTTTGGCATGCGTGCCATACGTTGAAGACCCCTGTTCTAGTGTGTACTGTACTTTATGGTAATTTTCACTATATGCGATTTTCCTTTTACGCGGTGACTTTAGAACCTAACCCCCATGTAAGAGGTGACTCCACTGTAGTGTAATAGCAAGTAAATGAAAATAAAGTGAGGTACCTTGATAGTTCTTGTAGTCTAACTTATTTTTCCACAGACCACTTGAAAATCACGGAGGGTCTTGACGGACCACTTAATGATCTTTCCAACTCATTAAGCGAGCACGCAGGGGGCTGGAGGGGATATATGCTCCAATTCCAGCCCCTTCCCCAAGGCCTCACCTCCGCCTCTTCTCCTCCTCCTCTCCAGAGGGCTCGCTCCTCCTCCACCCCCCTGCTGGCAAGGAGTTGATCCAGCTGACAGGAGGCAGGCGGGGGGGGGGGGGGGAGAATGTAGCACGCTGGGGAAAGAAGCCGGGGAGAAGCCTGGCTCCCGCCTCTTCTTCTCCCCCAACAAGTTTTCTCCCTCCTCCGAGTAACAACCTTTTATGTACTTGAAAACTGTTATCATGTCCCCTCTCAGCCTTCTCTTTTCTGGACTAAACAAACCCAATTTTTTTAAATCTTCCTTCATAGGTCATTTTTAGACCTTTAAACATTTTGTTGCTCTTTTCTGGACTTTTTCCAGTTTGTCCACATCTTTCCTGAAATGTGATGCCCAGAACTGGACATAATACTCCAGTTGAGGCCTAATCAGCTCAGAGTAGAACAGAAAAATTATTTCTTGTGTCTTGCTTACAATACTCCTGCTAATACATCCCAGAATGATGTTTGCTTTTTTTGCAACAGTGTTACACTGTTGACTCACATTTAACTTGTGGTCCACTATGACCCCCAGATCCCTTTCTGCGGTACTCCTTCCTAGGCAGTCATTTCCCAGTTTGTATTTGTACAACCAATTGTTCCTTCCTAAGTGGAGTACTTTGCATTTGTTCTTATTGTGCTTCACCCTGTTTACTTCAGACCTTTTCTCTACTGTGTCCAGATCATTTTGAATTTTAATCCTATCCTCCAAAGAACTTTCAAGTCCTCCCAGCTTGGTATCATCCACAAACTTCATAAGTGTACTCTGTATGCCATTATCTAAATCGTTGATGAAGATTTTTAACAGAACTGGACTCAGAACTGATCCCTGAAGGACCCCACTCATTATGCCCTTTCAGCTAGACTGTGAATCACTGATAACTACTCTCTGGGAATGGTTTTCCAACCAGTTTTGTACCCACCTTAAAGTAGCTACATCTAGGTTGCATTTCCCTAGTGTGTTTATAAGAAGATCATGTCTGACAGCATTAAAAGCCTTACTAAAGTCAAGATATACCACATCTACCACTTCCCCCCATCCACAAGACTTGTTACCCTGTCAAAGAAAGCTATCAGGTTGGTTTTGTCACATTTTATTCTTGACAAATCCATTCTGACTGTTACTTATCACCTTATTCTAGATGTTTGCAAATTAATTGCTTCATTAATTGATCCATTATCTTTCCGAGTACAGAAGTTAAGCCAACTGATCTCTGGTGAGTACACTGTCCTGAGTACATATTTTCAATCAAACTGTAGGGTTAAATGCTATTATGTTTAATGTTTAATCTGAATTAAAAAATTGGGATAATAGTTAGTGGCAGCCAGTCAAGCTACTCAGAGGGTGATCTCTGAAAATGACTTTTTATGTGCCTGGTAATGGACCAGGAATCCTCCATGGATATTTTTAGAAAGCTCTCATGGAGGTACTCTGCAATCCTTTGAAGAAGGTTTCTGGGAAGGGATGCCTTATTTTGTCCACCATGGTAGGACACTTTCCTATGCCACTCCAGTATTAACTCTTCTGCATCATTGCAGCACACAGCATTGCAGCATAAGGACTAGCTAAGTAACCAGATGCTTGCAGCATCTGCTGTCTTTTCACTTCTGTTACCCTCAGGAGAGTGATATCACATATAGTTGAGGGGGGAGGGATAGCTCAGTGGTTTGAGCATTGGCCTGCTAAACCCAGGGTTGTGAGTTCAATCCTTGAGGGGGCCACTTGGGGATCTGGGGCAAAATCAGTACTTGGTCCTGCTAGTGAAGGCAGGGGGCTGGACTCAATGACCTTTCAAGGTCCTTTCCAGTTCTAGGAGATAGAATGTTCCATTAATTTAATAGTTACCTAGGGGAAACAGGGGAATTTATAAGTACCAGTCCTTAAGCCACAAGCAATTAAGCAAGTAATCCGCCCCTGTTTGGTGAAATCTGGGTAACACAACCATGCTTTCCTGGGAATATCCTTTGTGGTTGGATGGGATCACCGCATGCTGCAGCCAGCATTTCCAAAAAAAAGGGAGGGGGGACACGCTTCCTGTTCCTTCCCACCCCAACCCAATGCTGCTTCTTTAACAAGCAAATTGTTTGTGCGGGGCTTGACATTGGTGCCTGTCCTCAAGCACCATCCAGGTTGCTATGGGAACAGGGGCTGTGCTAAGATTGGAACCATTGATCCCAGGCGTCTGAAAAGCTACAGCACAAATCCTCCCACCCCTGCTTTGTGGGCTTACTCACCCTGGCTGTGGCAGCAAAGCGCCTCCTGCAGTACCCAGCAGTTCTGCTTATGTTATGGCTTGTGGGGAAGTGCATTGAGGGCTCAAGTATCAGGGGGTAGCCGTGTTAGTCTGTATCTACAAAAACTTTGAGGGCTGTTTCTTATCTGAAAAGATTTAACCTTGCACCTCAAACAATGTCTGCACTGTCAATGCTACCCTTGTGCTCTGCGTTCTTTTGAGCTGAAACCTTGTCTGTGGGTGCATCCTCCACACCGGGACAGTGACTTTCCCAGATTAGAAGGTGGAAAAGAAGACTCGAGAGGACATGTTCAATGAGTTAATGCGTGCCTTCAAGAGTGACAAGACTGAGCTCAGTGCATAGAGGATTGTACTGTTGGAGCGTCTGCACAATGGCCGTGAGGACAGGAAAGCATGTAGGGAACACGAGTGTGATAAGTAAGACAAGATGGTGCAGATTATGAGGGAGCAAATAGACATGTTGAGGCATCTGGTTGAGGTTCAAGAAAGATAGCTGGATGCTAGAGTCCCGCTGCACCCTATGTTGAACCTGCTGCCCCCATCGCCAAGTTCCACATCCTCCTCCCCTAGACATCCTAGGATGTGGGTGCGGCGGGCAGAGAGGGGAAACTCAGGTATCCCCTTTACTCAATTTCAGGGGAGGGTAGAAGGAAAAGAAGGTGCCTATTCCCACAGCTTTGGTTATTATTGCAGTATGAATTGTAAGCCACCTGTCCTTGTTTCGCCCCCCCACCCACAGTGTTATAGGCCCCTTAGCCCCAGTTTATCTTTACTTTTCTTTGCTGTCTCTCATCAGTGTTTGTGAGCAGAATAAAAATGAATGGATTGAGTTGAAAAGGCTCTTTATTCGCTCAGCACACTGTGGTGAGTGGGGGTGTAGTTGACAGGGGAGGATATGCAATGAAGGGGGCAGCTTGGTAAGAAACAACACACATAAACTTCACATCCCTGTGGGTCATGGATGAAACTAGTTTTCAAAGCCTCACAGAGACGCAGTGTGTCTCGATGTGCTCTTCTTATTGCCCTGGTGTCTGGCTGCTCAAAATTGGCTGCCAGGCGATCTACCTCCACCCCCCACCCCACCAGAAACTTTTCTCCCTTTGTTTCACAGATATCATGGAGCACGGAGCAAGCAGCAACAACAATGGGAATATTGCTTTCACTGGGGTCTAACCTAGTAAGCAAACTACACCAGCGGGCTTTTAAATGTCCAAAGACACATTCCACCACCATTCTGCACTTGCTCAGCCTATGGTGGAACTGCTCCTTACTGCTGTCCAGGCTGCCTGTGTACGGCTTCATGAGCCATGGGAGCAAGGGGTAGCCTGGGTCTCCAAGGACAACGATTGGTATTTCAACATCAACAACAGTTATTTTGCAGTCTTGGAAGAAAGTTCCTGCTTGCAGCTTTCTGAAGAGACCGGAGTTCCTAAAGATGCGGGTGTCATGTACAATTCCCGACCATTCCACATTGATCTCAGTGAAACGTCCCTTGTGATCCACCAGCACTAGCAACCCCATTGAGAAGTATCCCTTTCGGTTTATGTTCTCTTTGGCAAGGTGATCTGGTGCCAAGATATTGATATGTGTTCCATCCATCACCCCACCACAGTTAGGGAACCCCATTGCAACAAAACCATCCACTATATCCTGCACATTTCCCAGAGTCACTACCCTTCTTAGCAGAAGTCTATTGATTGCCCTGGCAACTTGGATCACAGCAGACCCCACAGTAGATTTACCCACTCTTAATTGATTCCCCACTGACCGGTAGCAGTCTTGCCTTGCAAGCTTTCACAGAGCTACCGCCACTCGCTTCTCAACTGTCAGAGTAGGTCTCATTTTGGTATTGCTGTGCTTCAGGGCTTGGGAAATCTCTTCACACAGTTCAATGAAAAAGGCCTTACACATTCAAAAGTTCTGTAGTCCCGGCTCGTCATCCCATACTGCATAACGATGCGATCTCACCAGTCAGGGCTTGTTTTCCAGGCCCAGAAGCGGTGCTTCACCGTGTCAAGTTGATGCGCAACTGTCGCCATGATCTACGATTTGATCCGGTCCATGGCTTACGGCAGGACTGCTTGTGTGGCATCAGATTGTTCTACATGGCCGTTCCTGCTTCAGCTCTGCAAATACTGCAGGATAAGGCATGAGGTGTTTTCAATGCTCACAACAACAGTGTACAGCTGAGTGGGGTCCATGCTTGCCGTGCTATGGCATCTGTGAGGTGTCATATTGTTCTATGCAGCAGCACGCCCTCTGAGCACCCTCCTGCACTGCAAACCCCTCATCCCTGGCCCCACCATGCAGCCCTCACCTTTGCACCCCAACCCTCTGCCCTAGCCCTGAGTCCCCTCTCACACCCCAAACTCCTCATCCCCAGCCCCAGCCAGAACCCTCATTCTCCCACACCCCAACCCTCTATCCTAGCCCTGAGCTACCTCCCACACCCCAAACCCATCATCCCCACCCAAAAGCCCTCACCCCCAGCCAGAGCCCTTACCCCCACACCCAACCCTCTGCCCTAGCCCTGAGCCCCCTCCCACACCCTAACCCCTCATCCCCAGACCCCACATCCCCATCCATTCACACACCCCACATTGTGCAATATGGGGAAACTGTTAAACACTTACTGTTTCCAGTCCATTTTGACATTATTTTAAAAGTTATATACTGGCTTACAAGGCAGGTGTGTGTGAGGGGGGACTTGGACCCATTCTGGGCACCACCAAAATTATACAAACCTGCTGATGTGGAGTGATGAGCTGGGGAAACAGACTTCAGGAGCAGATGGTGTTTGCATAAACACCCTACTCTGCCTAGGAACTCAGCGGAGGGAACTGCTTTGCCAAAGTGATCGCTTTTGGCGGGTGTTTGGTTACAAATCACTTTAGTAGGGATGCAGGGGAATGGCGTGTTGTCACTCTGGTTGTGTGAGGAAAGGGCAGCAGAACTGTGCTTCACCTGCCCTGATTGACGCGGTCTCCTGAACCTCACTCGCTAAGCAGGGGGATAGGGATGCCAAATTCCCGTGACAGTGAGGGAGAAAGGGAGTCGGGACAAGTGTTTATAGACAGAGCTGATTAGATACACTGGAGAGTCTTTGTTTTGTTAAATAATCACTAGAGCTGAAATCACTGAGAACCAGGTCTAGCCACTGAGACTTAGGGCACGTCTACGCTTAACACAATGCATCTGCACAGCTGCACCGAGGCTCTCTTGCTAACATAGCCGTGTCTACACAGGAGATCAGGTTGGTATAACTAAGTCGCACAGGGGGCAGAGGTGTGTGGATTTTTAACCCCCCCTGTGCAATGTAGTTATACCAATATAGGTCTGTAGTTCAGAGAAGACCTCAGTTTTATACGTGGTGGTGGCAGCAGCATCTGAGGCATTTCTCGACGCCATCTCCCCACCTTCCACCCCTCTGGCAGGACTTGAACTCACATGAATGCTCTGAACTCTGGGCCTTCACCGACCAAGTACAGCATCTGTGAGTGGGGTGCAGGGGAGGGAAAGGGAAAAGGCAGGTTAAAGGAGAATTTGTTGGACTTTCACACAGCAAGGATACTGCCCAATATATTCTAGGGTAGGAGTTTTCTCCTGGTTAAAGCTACAATTATGTCACGGAGGTCACCAACTTGAGGCCTTTCCCCTCCAATTAGCTCTGCCCCCAATAATCCTCACCCCAGAACTGAACAGGTGGCAGGGAGCTACCTAGCCTGATGGTGGAGGAAAGCCATGGGGCTCCCCCCGATGCGTGCGCTGGGCCCTACCTGGTAAGGCTCCACTGCCCGGGCCTGTATCCTCCATGCGGGTCTTGGCCACAATGCTGATCTTCTTGATGCCATGGAAGGGGGAGGGTGGGGTGCGGCGGCATGGATGGGGAAGGCCATCTCCACCACCAAGTGTCCCCAACTCCCCCAGCAAAAGGGCCTGGATGCTGGAGTAGGGCTCCTTGGTCCCCAGGCTCTGCCCCCGCTGGGGCGGTTGGACCACACCTTTGGCCATGCTGGCGACAATCTCCGGCTCCCGCTGCACCTGGATCACCTTGACCAGGAGTGGAGTGGGTCAGAGATGGGAGGTGACTGTTCTCTACTCAGTGCTGGAGAACCGTGTCCAGGTTTGGGTGCAGCGCTTCAAGAAGGATGAGGACAAATTGTACGGAGTTCAGAGGAGAGCAACAGAAATGACAGAGGTTTAGAAAACATGTCCTGTGAGGAAAGGTTGAAAGAATTGAGCATGTTTTTTTCCAGAGAAGAGAAGGCTGAGGTGGGACATGATGATAATCTGCAAATATGCAAAAGGTTGATGTAGAGGACTGTGATCAATTGGTGCCCATGTCCACCAAGGGTAGGACAAGAAGGAATTGGCTTAGTTAGCAGCAAGGGAGATTTAGGTTAGATATTAAGAAAAAACTTTCTAACTCTAAGGATGGTTCAGCACAGGAACAGGTAACCTAGGGAGACTGTGGAATCCCTGTTATTGGGAGGGAGGGGGGAGTTTAAGAATAAGTTGGACAAACACCTGCTAGGGATATTTTAGGTCCACTTGGTCCTGCCTCAGCTCATGGGGATGGATTTGTGACCTTGCACTCTACATGATTTTATGAAAATATGCTAATGTAACTGGAATATGCTTCATGCAAAAGATCTCTTGTAAGGTATCATTGCAAAGCTTATAATCTACTGAGTGTGGTCATCCTATTTGTATAAATGTACCCCTCTTGTATCTGAAACTAGAAATATGAAATATAACTCTGAGGGCCTATTGTAATTATGCAAAGTGTGGGCCATCAATGTTGGTTTGGAATCTTGATGACTCCAATCAACGAGGACAATTGAATGCAGATGGCTCTGTTTTACAGTACTTGCAAGTCTTCCTGTATACGTGTGTGCTGGCAAGTGGGTAATGAAGTCTTACGGTGACATGTGATCATGTCACCTGAACTGGAATCCATCTTTAACCTGTTGTCTTTCCATTGAGAAGGACGGGGTGGGAACCCAGAGGGACAAAGGAGTCACGCCTTATGCAAAAGATACATAAGTGGGTGGAACAGAACAAAGGAGGGGGGCAGCCATCATGAGGAATCCCCTAGCTACCACCTGAGCTGGAACAAGGGCTGTACAAGGGGAAAGGACTATGCCCAAACTGGGAAGGCGTCCAGTCTGTGAAAGAAACGTATTGAAACATCTCTGAGGGTGACATCTTATCTCTATTCAGTTTCTTACTGTATTAGGTTTAGACTTGCGTGTTTTATTTTATTTTGCTTGGTAATTCACTTTGTTCTGTCTGTTACTACTTGAAACCACTTAAATCCTACTTTCTGTATTTAATAAAATCACTTTTTACTTATTAATTAATTATTAATACGGTGGGGGAGCAAACAGCTGTGCATATCTCTCTATCAGTGTTATAGAGGGCGAACAATTTATGACTTTACCCTGTATAAGCTTTATACAGGTTAAAAGAGATGTATTTGGGTTTAGACCCCATTGGGAGTTGGGCATCTGAGTGTTAAAGACAAGAACATTTCTGTAAGCTGCTTTCAGTTAAGTCTGCAGCTTTGGGGCAAGTAAATCAGACCCTGGGTCTGTGTTGGAGCTGACGGGCATGTCTGGCTCAGCAAGAGAGGGTGCTGGAGTCCCGAGCTGGCAGGGAAAGCAGGAGCAGAGGTAGTCTTGGCACATCAGGTGGCAGCTCCCAAGAGGGGTTCTGTGATCTAACCCGTCATGGGATTGTTTGACCTCCTGAGGTCCCTTGGAACTCCCCATTTCTGTGATTCTGTGAAATGGTGCTAGATCCTCTGCACTGTGGTCAGTTTCCCCCATAGAGTATCAGGTACTCAGCAACGTAAATTATTATGGGGCTGGGAGAAGTGGTAGGGGAGAAGGAAGGAGAGCAGGGCATGCGGAGAAGACAGTGCTTTGCTGTGTGCAGTACTGTCGGTTGATACGATATAATGCAACAGGACATGAGTCGACTTGGCTTCCTGTCTAATTTCTCCAAGATAAGGAGGATGCAAAGCTCAGAACCCTCAGAACTTGACCTGCCCTGATAGCGTCTGAGCCACCATGGCAAGCCGAGGTGATGTGTATCTACCGGGTGAGTGGAAGGGTCTGTCTGCATTGGGGCTGGAAGGTGAATGTTCCACCTAGATAAGACAGTCACGCTAGCTCTCATCTAGCTAGAAGTAGAAGTGTCACCATGGTGGTTGGAGGGGCTGGCCACCCTTACTGCGTACCTGTGGTCTCAGATGGGATCGTAGTCGGGGCAGGTAGCCTCTCCTGTTACTTGCCCAAACGCGGCCACGCTTCTATTTTTAGCATGCCAGCTGGGTCAGAGCAAGCCCGGGTATGTCTCCTTGAGCTAGAATTTACACCTAGGCCTACGCTACATTGGTGTCACGTATTTCCTCTGCTCCCTCCAATGCTCACATTGCACCACCTGAGACTCCATCCAGACTCACTGAAACACCCTTAGATTTACTGGGCCAGATTCCTGGGGCTGGCTGAGATGGGCTCACAGTGAGACCAGAGCATGGAGGGGTCCCAGATGGCTTTCCACCACTTTCACAGCTACTGAATCCCAGGGGATAATTCCGGATCAGTCTGGTTAACTCTATTTCTGAAGTGTTCACCCATCTATACCGGGCTAATATATCACATGATCGATAGCTATGATTGAAATTACATATATTCATATGGATAGTACATGCTTAACACATATAACATTCTATTGTATGTACATCTCTTGCAGTTACATGGCCTTGAATGGTGGCCTGTGTCTTTCTATAGTCTTATTCACCTATGCTATCCCATGATATCTTGCATTAGCCAGGAAAACTGTCAAGATCACCACATGTGGGTTTTTTACTGCAGTAACAGGCAGGGAGTTACTCTCATTGGAATGTCCCAAAATTAATAACAATATATATGGGACAAGCCTAGGAGGTGTACCACTCTCTTGATACCTAGAATTCCTGAGTCCAGAACAAAGAGCTAAGGGGTACCGTGTGGTACCAGAAAAACAAGGTAGAAAGATGATAGGTTAAGACTAGCCTCAGAGGATGCATACAGTACCTCTCTCCTTGTAAATAGGTTAGGTATAAAAAGGACAGTTTTAGGGGTCTGACTATGGATGCAAACCTTCTTTGTAAGGTTAATTCTGTACTGCTGCAAGAGACTTTCCCATAAATCGGAGTTGTATTGAACCTTTGTTCCTCTAATATGCTGTTACTGACTTTTAGCAAAAAAATGGATCTATATTGGTTATTTGGTCTCATGAGCATATTGCATAAGGAACCAAAGTGTGGTCGAGCAATTGACCATACGGTTTACCAACGGAAGGGAAAACCTAGAATCTTCAGAACTGAAAGGTTTACGGGCCGCATGCCCACCTAGAATAAATGGGCAGAGCTTCACTGAAGTTACAAGAGTGATGCCAGTTTCCACCCGCTGAGGATCTGGCCCTCTTCATGTGTGAGGTTTACTCCCTGTATGTTCATTTGTCCATTCAGTCTCATCCCCTCTGTTCACAAAGTTCTAGTTTGCCACTAGACACACTGTCTTTTACGTGATTCCTCCTTCTGCTGCATCTCACTGAAACATCTCCGAATGGTGTCGCTAGGCCTCGCCCTCTACTCAAGGGTTGGTGGCGCAGACAGCAGTAACTGGAGGACTAGCAGGCTGGCCGAGTGGGGGTGGGGTGGGATTGAGATGCATTGGCACAACTGTGCCTGGGTGCGGAGCTCAGGACTGGGATCGAGATTGAGGGGCACCACAGTGACGGTGGTTGGGGGGAATCCCAGGGCTACAATAGCCGGGGCTGTGGGTCAGGATTGAGGGACATCAGCAGAGCTTTGGAAATGAGGAAGCCCAGGACAGAAATGTGGGGTTGGGGCTGTGGGTCAGGATACAGACCATTAGCAGAGCTGCTCTGCAATGGGCGTCGAGGTTGGTCACCAGCGCCCCCTGGAGGTGATCAGCACCTTGCAGGAGTAGGGCCAGTTCCGGGCAATACAACCAAAGACATTGCCTAACTAGGGTGTGGCTTTCAAACTGCCTCGGTGACTTCGGAGGAGAGCTGTGCTCACAGCAGAGTGTTTCGGACACTGGGCAAACTGAGAAGGAAATTATTTCAGATCCACCAGAAATGAATTTTTCGATTTTCTCACTAAAAGAGAAAATCAGGGAAAAATGGTCTCAGCTCAAATGAAATGGTTTTTTTTTTCTATTTTGGCCACTTTGGGGTGCTTATTAATTAAAAGCAATGTGGAAACACTAACAGATTTATTTGGGGGGTATAGTTCAGGCTCTGGGAGGGAGTTTGGGTGCAGGAGGGAGCTCAGGGCTGGGGTAGGGGGTTTTAGTGTGCGAGGAGGTGTGGGGTCTGGGAGGGGGCTCAGGGCTGGGGCAGCGGGTTGGGGTGCGGGAGGGGGTGAAGGGTGCAGGCTCCAGCCGGGTGGTGCTTACCTAAGGCAGCTCCCGGTTGGCAGCACAGTGGGTCTAAGGCAGGCTCCCTGCCTGCCCTGGCCCTCTGCCACACCTGGAAGCAGCCGACATGTCCCTGTGCCCCTAGGGGGTGGGGCAGGGCAGGGGGCTCTGTGCACTGCCTCTGTCTGCAGACACCGCCTCCGCATCTCCCATTTGCTGGAGTTCCTAAACATCTCTAGATTTACCCCAGTGCAGATCCACTAGGAGGAGGACTAGACTGTGGGGGGCGCTCGTGTGTGAACTTAAGCCACCAAGAAAGTTTCCTCTCAAGTGGGATCCCCTCCTGGCTATCAGATGTGCTGGACGTTCCCAGCCCCCAGTGATTTCAGTGCCTAGAACCTGTGACTATCAGGCCAGGCCCGTTAGGCTCTGGTGGCTCCCCTCTCTTCCCACGTGAACTCAGAGCAGGCCCAGCTCCTGCTCATGGACTGCGGGAGGGTCTGCAGAGGCAGGGGCTGGCTGGCAGGGAGCAGAGAGGGCACCGGCCAAGCCCTCTGGGTGGGAATCTCAGAGTCACCAACCACAGGAGTTCCGAGATCATGAGTCAGACCCCAAAAATCAGCAGATTGGACCCAAAACCGTTGGATTTTTTTCTTAGAAAACGATTATCTCATCCTTTCTGGTCTCTCTTTTGACCTATGAAGGTACCCCCCATGTGCTGGAGGATGTTCCCACGCTACCCACACTTCCCTGGGGAGGATACAGTGGTTCTGGCCACACGGCAGGAGCTCTGTGGCTGATGATAGTGCGGAGTCTCCAGCTTCTCCACCAATCGCCCCCCCCCCCACACACACACATTCAGGTTAATTAACTCTGTGCCCCTCACCCAGCCCAGCAATCAGTTCTGCTCCCTGCAGCCTGCACATCTGCCCCTGACCCCCCACCCCCTGCACACCTCAGCTCCTCCTGCAGCCACAGAGGTTCTTCACCCCCCACTTCCAGGCCTGCTGCTTCAGGGATGGAGTGGGGGGGGGACAGAGTGAAGACTGCCCCATTTTTCACAGGAGGGGTGGCGGGAGGAGAGCAGAGACGCCCTGAGCTATTTAGCTCGCTCTGCCCCCACCCTTGTCCAAAATCTTTCTGCTCCTAAAGGGAGGAGGGGAGAGTTCTCCTGCCTCCTGCAGCAGCCCTGATTGGCTTCAATTCCCCAGGAGGTGGGGAATTGAGGAAGGCAGCCAGTCACAGGGGGAATCTCCCCAGACTGACCTAGAAATCACAGGAAGGCCGGAGCTTCTCCTGTGCTGCTCGACTGGCTGAGAGAGATACCAGCATCCATTGGGCAGTATCTAGGATATCAAAGTCCTGAGATGGAGAGTAACCAGGCACAGAGTTCATTTTGGGAAGGGGGCTTATGTCCCCCTCCAGTGTCTGGTCCATCAAGAGGATAACAACTGTGACAGACCCAGACCAGTGGGGTACAGGAGTCTGGTAGAGGGCAAATATACTGGTCACTGGATGAGTAGTTTTCTGTTCCCTGAGTGACCAGAGCAGGGGCTGCACTAGAGTAATCAGGAACCTGCTAGAAGCATTTAAGGCAGGCAGGCTAATTAGGACACCTGGAGCCAATTAAGGAGAAGCTGCTAGAATCAATTAAGCAGGCTAATCAGGGCACCTGGTGTGATGGGTTGGATCACAGAAACCCCCTTGGGAGCTGCCACCTGATGTGCAAAGACTACTTCTGCTCCTGTTTTCCCTGCCAGCTCAGGACTCCAGCACCCTGTCTTGCTGAGCCAGACACTCCCATCTGCTCAAACATAGACCCAGGGTCTGAATCACTTGTCCCAAAGCTGCAAGTTTACCTGGAAACAGCTCACAGAAGTGTGCTTGTCTTTAGCACTCAGATGCCCAACTCCCAATGGCGTCTAAACCCAGATAATCTGTTTTACCCTGCATAAAGCTTATGCAGGGCAAACTCATAAATTGTTCGCCCTCTATAACACTGATAGAGAGATATGCACAGTTGTTTGCTTCCCCAGGTATTAATACATACTCTGAGTAAATTACTAAATAAAAAGTGATTTTATTAAATGCAGAAAATAGGATTTAAGTGGTTCCAAGTAGTAACAGGCAGAACAAAGTAAGTCACCAAGCAAAATAAAATAAAATGCGCAAATCTATGTCTAATCAAACTGAATACAGATAATCTCACCCTCGGAGATGCTTCAGTAAGTTTTTCTCAGACTGGACTCCTTCCAGGCCTGGGCACAATTCTTTCCCCTGGTACAGCTCTTGTTCCAGCTCAGGTGATAGCTAGGGGATTCTTCATGATGGCTCCTCTCCTTCTTTTGTTCTGTTCCACCCCTTTATATATCTTTTGCATAAGGCGGGAACCCTTTGTCCCTCTGGGTTTTCACCCCCCCCTCACTGGAAAAGCACCAGGTTAAAGATGGATTCCAGTTCAGGTGACATGATCACATGTCACTGCAAGACTTCATTGCCCACTTGTCAGCACACACATATACAGGAAGACTCACAGGTAAACACAGCCATCTGCGGATAATGGTCCTTGTTAATGGGAGTCATCAAGATTCCAAACCATCATTAATGGCCCACACTTTACATAATTACAATAGGCCCTCAGAGTTACATTTTATATTTCTAGTTTTAGATACAAGAGTGGTACATTTATACAAATCAGATGATCAAACTCAGTAGATTACAAGCTTTGTAATGATACCTTACAAGAGACCTTTTGCATGAAGCATATCCCAGTTATGTTATATTCACTTATTACCATATTTTTTCTAAAACTATCCCAGTTACATTATATTCACTTATTATCATGTTTTTATAAAACCATATAGACTGCACAACGTCGCACTTGGGTTTTAAAAAGAGCTCACTTCAGTTTGTGGTGCGAGTGTGAGGAGCTGGGAGCAAGAGGCGCAAGGAGCTGAGAGCGATAGGGTGTGCTACTGGAGGACTGAGGAGTACAAGTGTTATCAGACACCAGGAGGAAGGTCCTGTGGTGAGAATAAGGAAGGTGTTTGGAGGAGGCCATGGGGAAATAGCCCAGGGAGTTGTAGCTGTCAAGCAGCTATTACAGGAGGCACTATAGACAGCTGCAGTCCACAGGGCCCTGGGCTGGAACCCGGAGTAGAGGGCAGGCCCGGGTTCCCTGCAAACCTCCCAATTGGTTCTTCCAGAGGGGCAGGTCTCTGGGCTGTTCCCCAACCCACATGGTGAATCTCTGAGGCAAGAAAATCCGCCAATAAGCACAGGACCCACCAAGATAGAGGATGAACTTTGTCACACAACTTACTACTGATGCCTGTCAATGGATTATTCCTTTAACATACACCCCACTGTGGTGCTGGAAATTCCAGGTTCAAAACCCTGCTGACAATACCTCCATGGTTAGGGATTTAAAACACCTTCTCAATGGGGCCTCTCTGATTTCCCTTCACAGATGTTAATGATTGTCTCAGATCCCCTGATAGCTGCAGCCCGGGAGCCAAGTGCGACAACACTTCCACCGGGAGCTAGGTCCAGAACCGAACCATGTGTAAAGGTGGGGTCTCCCCAGCGGGTCTCCCTGCTGTGCTGTGGGACACTTACATTGAAGGATCCTGACATCTCCAGTGCCATGCCTGTCCTGGGAGCGTGAGTATGTGAGATGCGAGTGTGAATGTGACCCCCCCCCTCCAAGCTTAGCTATCAATAAAACGTGCTGCTTTCTGCCAAACTCTGGTGGGTCATTAGTCCTCCCTAAGTTTACTAGCTGGCCCAATTTCGGCTAACAGTAAGACCCACACCTGAGAGTGATCATAGGAGGAGGAGCTTGAGTGTATTTCTTTGCCTTTCTTCACCTTGAGCTTATGGACACCTGGATGGGAGGCCTTGAGAGCCCCAAGTCCTGAGGAGTCACTCCCTTGAAGACCCTGCCCTATGGGACCATCGACAAGGACCATCTGTCAGGAATCAGGGCTTGCAGCAGAACCAGTCTCCAGGCAAGCTAACAAGCAGAGCTGGCCTGTACCAAGATGCCTGATTGGTGGGAAGGGTCAGCACACGGGATTTTAAACCCAGCAGTAACAGTTCAGTAGGTGCTCAAAGCTTTTGCCCACAGCTATGACAGCTCCGGCCTTGCTCCAGCCCTGCTCCTGCCTGGCCTATCTCCAGGTAACCTGGTTCTGACCCTCAGCTCCGATTCCTCATCTCCAGCTTCGGCTCCGACCCCGATTCTGACCCTGGGTTCCGACTCCTGGCTCCTGCCCCTGGCTCTGACCCTTGGCGCTGGCATTTGGCTCCTGGCTCTGACCCACAGCTCCAGTTCTTGGCTGCCAGGTCCTGCTCTGACCACTAGACCTGACCGCCCACATCCCGTTCTCTGACACCATCAAGCATAGATAGTCATTAGCCGCCTCTTTCGTCTTCTTCCTGTGGTAACCCTGTTACTTCACACCACCTGGAACAGGATCTTCTCTCTGAGTCTCCAAGATGACAGCTGCAGACAAGAGCTATCATCACAGCTGAGACTTGGACAGCACCATCTCACGCATAGGGAGCCGCACTGTGATCTGGATGAAGATCTGTTCTTCTGTTTGGTTTTTGTTAAGAAGAGCTACTGCTCAGAAAGTGACTTCGGCATTACAGCTGCACCACCTTAGACGACTACTTACAGCAAGACTCATGAACAACCTCAGGACACTGACATTTCTGGCCATTATGTTAGCAACCAACCACTCAGTATGGGCACCTCTTAAGTTTTACTGAATGCAGGATTAAAAAGGTTAGTTTGTAAACAGATACTTCACACCAGTTAATTTTAACAAGAGGGAAGGACCACTGGCCAGAATAGGGAAATAACAGGTAACAAATCTTTAGCTAAGTTAGTTCTATGCAACTCGGCAGGGCCTGATGAAATTCACCCGAGTACTTAAGAAACTTGCTGAAGCAATCTCTGAATCATTACCGATTATCTTCCAGAACTCATGGAGGGTGGGTGAGGTTCATAACAAGAGCAAGTGTCAAAAAAAGGTAAAAGGAGCTTTTAGGGAAGTCTAGACCTGACAGCCTAACTTCAATACCCAGAAAGATACTGAAACAAATATTTAAACTACCAATTTATTAAAACCGAGAGGATAATAGGTGATAAGTAATAACCAACATGGATTTGTCAAGAACAAGTTATGCCAAACAAACATAATTTCCTCCTTTGATTGGGTACCAAGTCAAGTGCACTGGGAGAAGAGGTGGACGTGATGTATCTTGAATTTAGTAAGTCTTTTGACACAGTCCCACATGACATTTTCCTAGTCAGACTAAGGAAGTATGGACTAGATGAAACTACCACAAGGTGGGTGCAAAGCTAGTTGGAAGTCCTTACTCACAGGGGAGGGATGGGGACTCATTGGCTCGGCAGCAGCACAGCAGAAAAGGGTGTGTGGTTTCTGGTGGACCACAAATGGAATGTGAGTCTACAGTGTGATGCTGTTGAAAAAAGGCAAATGTCATTCTGGGTTGTATTGACAGAAGTGGGGTGAGTCAGAGATGGGGAGGTGACTGTTCTCCTCTACTCGGCGTGGGAGAACCATGTCCAGTTTTGGGTGCTGCACTTCAAGGAGGATGAGGACAAATTGTATGGAGTCCAGAGGAGACCAACAGAAATGATCAGAGGTTTAGAAAACATGACCTGTGAGGAAAGGTTGAAAGAACGGAGCATGTTTTGTGTAGAGAAGAGACAGCTGAGGGGGACATGATAACAATTTGCAAATATGTAAAAGGTCGTTATGAAGAGGAGTGTGATCAATTGGTGCCCATGTCCACCAAGGGTAGGACAAGAAGGAATTGGCTTAGTTAGCAGCAAGGGAGCTTTAAATTAGATATTAAGAAAAGCTTTCTAACTCTAAGGATGGTTCAGCACAGGAACAGGTGACCTAGGGAGGCTGTGGAATCCCTGTTAATGGGGGGTTGTAAGAACAGGTTGGACAAACACCTTCTAGGGATGGTCTAGGTGTACTTGGTCCTGCCTCAGCGGATGGGGATGGACTGTTTGAACTCCTGAAGTCCCTTGCAACTCCATATTTCTGTGAAGTGATGTTAGGCCCTCTGTACTGTGGTCAGTTTCCCCCATAGGGTATCAAGTACTCAGCAAGGTAAATGCTTATGGGGCTCGGAGAAGTGGTAGGGCAGAAGGAAGGAGAGCAGGGCAAACTGAGAAGATGGTGCTTTCCTGTGTGCAGTGCTGTTGGTTGATACAATATCATGCAACAGGACATGAGTCAAGTTGGCTTCCTGTCTAATTTCTCCAAGATAAGGAGGCTGCAAAGCTCAGAATCCTCAGAACTCGACCTGTCCTGACAGCATCTGAGCCACCATGGCAACCCGAGGTGACGTGTATCCATTGGGTAAGTGGAACCAAGTCCATGGGCTGAACTTGGGTGGAGCTAGGAGGGTCCAGAGGGGCCCACAGGTCTCTCTGCGCTGGGGCTGGAAGGTGAATGTTCCAGTCTGAGAAGATATAGTCACGTTAGCTCTCATCTAGCTAGAAATAGAAGTGTCGCCATGGGGACAGGTGGGGCTGGCCACCCTGAGTGCGTACCTGTGGTCCTGGATTGGTTTGTAGTTGGGGCAGGTAGCCTCTCCTGTTACTTGCCCAAATGCAGCCAAACTTCTATTTGTAGCATGCCAGCTAGGTCCGAGCAAGCCCAGGTATGTCTCCTTGAGCTAGAATTTACCCCTAGGGATATGCTACGTTGGTGTAACATGCAATTTCCTCTGCTTTCTCCAATGCTCACGTTGCACCAACTAATACAGCAGGAAGTTTCTCTCAGTGGAATGTCCCAAAGATAAGGACAATATATTCGGGACAAGCCGAGGAGGTGCATCACACTCTTGGTAACTGGAATTCCTGAATCCAGAACAAAGAGCTAAGGGGTACTATATGGTATCAGAAAAACAAGGTAGAAAGATGGTAGGTTAAGACTAGCCTCAGAGGATGCATACAGTACCTCTTTCCTTGTAAACAGGTTGGGTATAAAAAGGACAGTTTTAGGGTGTGACTTTGGAAACAAGCCTTCTTTGTAAGGTGAATTCAGCACTGCTGCAGGAGACGGGTTCCCGGAAATTGGAGTTGTATTGAACCTTTGTTCCTGTAATATGTTATTACTAGGCTATGGTTTAGTCACAGGTATTTTTAGTAAAAACAATGGACAGGTCACGGGCAGTACACAAAACTTCACGGCCTGTGAACTGTCCATGACTTATACGATATACCTCTAACTAAAACTTGGGCTGGGGGCCTCGACTGCTCTGCAGGGGTTGCCCGGGGGCACCATGTGTCCTGGGGGAAGGTGGCCCAGGGTGCGGCAGCTGTCGCGGGAGCTGGGGGTGAGGTGGCGGCACATGGCCCAGAACCCCTGCTGGCGCTGGGAGGGGAGGATTGGCGGGGCTGGTAGGAGCTGTCTATGCAGCTCCTGCGGCAGGGGGAAGGCCATAGGGGCTCCGAACGCTGCCCCTGCCACAAGCACTGGCTCCACAGCTGGCATTGGCTGGGAACCACAGTCAATGGGAGCTGCAGGGTCAGTGCCTGCAGGCAGGGGCACTGCACGGAGCCCCCGGCCCCTCTCCTTAGGAGCTTCAGGGACATGCTGGCTGCTTCCAGGGAGCCCCCCACAAGGTAAGCACCACCCTGCACCCCATCCCACTGCCCTAGCCCTGAGCCCCCTCCCACACCAAAACTACTGCTGCTTCTTGGGAGTTGGGGGGTGCAGTGGCCCAAGACTGCCCCAGCAGTGGCCGACCAGGGCCAGCCACACCAGCCGCTGCAGAAGTCATGAAGGTAACGGAAAGTTACGGAATCCGTGACTTCTCTGACCTCTGTGATAGACACACAGCCTTAGCTATTACTAAATTTTAGCAATGAACCAGACCAACATTGGTTATTTCGTCTCTTGTACATATTGTGTAATGAACCAAAATGTGGTCGAGGAATTGACCGTATGGTTTACCAACAAAAGGGAAAACCCAGATGTGACACTACACCCCATATTCTTCATCAAGATATTATGAAATGAATTTGGCATAACAGATGTGTTCTATGCAAGGTTGGTCATGAGAGGTATAATTAAAAATGTTATAATTTACTGAATATGATTATCCTATTTGTATGCATGTATCAATTCTGTATCTGAAGTTAGGAATATTTATTATTGTGACGTTCCCCTTTGGTGTTATCTGGATTGATGATGTGCTAGGCCTCTCCAATCCTTGACTCTGGGAGCCAGCCTTACCCTGCTCTGCTGTGAGAGCCCCTCCTCCTGGGCTGTTCACACACAGCCTCTGGCATGTAAACTGCTCCCAGCAACTTGCAATTTGGAATTTTGAAAGTCTCCTTCCTGTTTGCTCGGTGACGCGTTCAGTGGTCTCAGCACATGTTTCTGGGTGGCCATGCCTGCTCCACGCACCATGGATATTTCAGTGACTTGCATGCCAGTCGAAAGTGGACCGAGCCAGGAGGAGGAAATCTTGGATGAGGATTTGGACGGGGAGGGAGACCCAGAAGCAGAGGATGACTTGGAGGTCAGAGATGCATACAGCCAGGAGCTCTTTTCTACCCCGGAGGAGGCTATCCTGTTGGATGTTGGCAAACAGCAAACAGGAGAGGAGGTCCCTGGTAAATGGATTTGATTTGGGGAATCGCTGAAGTGAGTTGTTGGGGGAAGGAGGATTGCAGAAAGCAGGCTTCTCTCCCACCGCATGCCTACTCTGAGCGGCGGAACAGGCTGTTGATTGACTCCCTCACTTCACAGGAATCTCCCTCAGAGATCTCCAGAAAACTCTTGTGGAGATATTGGACAATCTGCTGCCGCAGGTTTTTCAGCAGAGCTGCTTTGTTTCTTGCCCCATTAATGGTGACAGTGAGAAGAGGGACCAAAAGGAGAATGTGGCATGCCAGAATGAAGCCACAAAGTGGGTCTTAGGGTACAGCGGTAAGCAATCGATCTTCTGGGATCGATTTATCGCGTCTTGTCTAGACGCGATAAATCGATCCCGGATCGATCCCAGAAGTGCTCGCCGTCGACGCCGGTACTCCTGCTCTGCGAGAGGAGTAGGCGGAGTCGATGGGGGAGCCTGCCTGCCGCGTGTGGACCTTTGGTAAGTACCTTTAAGTTCGAACTAAGGTACTTGGACTTCAGCTACATTATTCTCTGGACATACACAGATCTTTAGCCATCCCAGGACCCCTCCTCCTCCTGGGACCTTCCCTTAGAACATCCCCCCTCACTGCTGATGTTTTTTCTTTGTTTGACTGTCTCCTCTGGTTGTTGTATTTTTAGTAAAAGAATTGTGTTGGTTTGAAAGCAATCTTTATTCTATTTATTGAAAGCAAAAAGAGCCCTGCAAAGCAACATACAATTAGTTAAACCCACATATTGCATGGTCTGCACCCACCTCCTAGCATTGCCAGCACTGCACTCCCAAGCATAGCAAGAAACATTAGTGGCTTTCGGCTTCAAAATGCTGCCTGAAGGCATCCCTGATCCTTATGGCCCAGCACTGCCCCCCTCTAATAGCCTGTTCAAACTCAGCCTCCAGGAGCTGAGCTGCTGTGATCCAGCCTTGAGTGAAACTTTCACCCTTCCCTTCACAAACATTATGGAGCATAAAGCATGTGGCTATAAGCATGGGAATATTTTCATCGGCCAGGTCCAGCTTCCCATAGAGGCAGCACCAGCGGGCTTTTAAACGGCCAAAAGCACATTCAACAGTCATTCTGCACTTGCTCAGCCTGTTCTTGAACCGCTCCATACTGCTGTCAAGTTACTCCATGTATGGCTTCATAAGCCACGGCATTAAGGGGTAGGCAGGGACTGCCAGGATCACAATGGGCATTTCAACTTCCTCTATGGTGATTTTCTGGTCTAGGAAGAAAGTCCCTGCTTGCAGCTTCCTGAACAGGCCAGTGTTCCGAAAGATGTGTGCGTCATGCACCTTTCCAGACCAGCCTGCGTTAATGTCTGTGAAACACCCATGGTGATCCACAAGCACCTGGAGAACTATTGAGAACTACCCCTTGTGATTAATGTATCCAGTGGCTAGGTAGTCCGGTGCCAGAATTGGAATATGCGTGCCATCTATCACCCCTCCGCAGTTAGGCAAGCCCATTTGTGCAAAGCCATCCACAATATCACTCATGTTGCACAGAGTCACGGTCTTTCTAAGCGGCATGGGATAACTGGCCCTGCAGACTTCTGTCAACACAAGTCCAACGGTCGACTTTCCCACTCCAAACTGGTTAGCGACCGATCGGTAGCAGTCTGGAGTAGCCAGCTTCCACAGTGCAATCGCCACGTGCTTCTCCAGCGGCAGGGCAGCTCTCATTCTCCTGTCCTTGCACCGCAGGGCTGAGGCGAGCTCATCAGACAGTCCCAAGAATGTGGCTTTCCTCATCCGAAAGTTCTGCACCCACTGGTCGTCATCCCAGACGTGCATCACGATGTGATCCCACCACTCAGAGCTTGTTTCCTGAGCCCAAAAGCAGTGTTCCACTGTGGTCAGCACCTCCGTGAATGCCACAAGCAATCTCATATTGTAGCTACAACATGTGTCGAGATCAATGTCACACTCCTCTTACCTTGTAGTCTAAGGAATAACTCCACTGCCACTTGTGATGTCTTGGTCAGAGCGAGCAGCATACTGGTCAACAGTTCGGGATCCATTCCTGCAGCCTGAAGAGGCAGGGTGCACAATACACAAACCGTTGAAAGATGGCGCCAAATGCAGATGAAAGCACAGGGATTGCTGGGATGTGAAAAAATGTATTAAAGGCACTGGGACAGGACATAGGATGCCCCGTAACTGCCTCCGCCTTCCCACAACTCTTAGCGGGAGACGAGAAAGAGGTGCATTGTGGGATAGCTGCCCAGAGTGCACCACTCCAAATACTGCTGCAAGTGCCACAAGTGTGAACACGCTATTGCACAGGCAGCTGACAGTGTGAACACACAACAGCGGTTTCCATCACGTGGAGTCGAACAGACGGGCTGTCCTCTCTCAAGCTCTGCACTAGCTCCATCCCCAGCTATGGGCTGGATGCAGGAATCCCTGGGTCATTCTCTGGCCCGCGCAGTGCGAGAGGCCCAATCAGCCTGCTCCCTTCCTGGCCTGAGAATCTCTGAATTAATGGCTCGGCCTTCGCTCCCCAGGGAACTGTGATGCCATCACCTCCCCAGCTCCCTCATCCTCCATGGAGTCTCCCCTGGGGAGATCGACTGGAGCTGAATTTCAAAGTGCCCCGTTTCTAGCTCCCTTCCTAGGAAAGCACAATGCAGTTCCACAGCCCGCTGTGCTTCCCCTTTTCACCTCACCTTGGGCACTCTGCCCCGGGTCCTTTATCATCTGCTTCTTCGCACCGGCGTGTGGTTAATGATTCAGAGCAATGGGCTATAAATAAACACCAGCAGGAGGGGGCGGATTTGCACCTGAGATCAAAATAAGCCTGTGTTGTCTTTTCACCCCATCTCCCCGCCCCCTAGTGCTTCTCCTTTCCAAGTGGGTTTGTCCATTGCATGGACGTACTGGGTGACCTTGGGTAAGTCATTACTCCTCACTGTGCCTCAGTTTCCCCATCTGTAAAGTGGAGAGAATGCTCCTCCCTTTGCCTATTGCCATGACACTTTTGGGTCACAGACTGGCTCACTGTGTTTCTGTGCAGCACCGAGCGTGATGTGGCCCTGATCTCAGTCGGCTTTGGTTTCACCTGGCGTGACAGGGCCCTGACCTTGTTAGGTTTGGTTCAGCACCTGGTACAATGGGGGCCCTGATCTCGGTGGGCTCTGGGTGCCACCCGGCAAACTGGGCAGGGCCGGATTTCCGATTAGGCACAGTAGGCACGTGCCTAGGGGCGCCAGCATTCTATGGGGTGCCTAAAAATTCAAATGTTGCACTCTCAGGTCCCAGCAGGGGGCAGGGCCGGCTGAAGGGGAGACAGACCCACACAGCCCTGTTGCTGGAGCGCTCCTCGCTCTGCCCAGCAGAATGTGTTACCTCCCGGGGGGCCAGTGAGTGCGGGCCAGGGGGCAGGGGTTGGGAGAGTGGGTCTCTAGGGGAGTTCATGGGGCAACTCTGGGCGGAGGGGGTGGGGGGCGCTGGGCAGTTGGCGGCAGGGCACCTAAAAGATAAAAGTGGCAGTTAAGAACTTCCGGGCAGCAGGGGTACCCTGCAGCTCCCGGCCACCTCCAGATGGCGGGGGGCCCTGGAGCTCCAAGTCTGGGGGGAACGACCGCCGAGCCCCTGTGGCTAGGGTGCCCTAAGTATAAATCCAGCCCTAACAATGGGGGCTCCTGGTCTTTGTTACTAATACACACAATAAAGACCCAGTTGCTCTGGCCAAAAGTCCAGTTCCCAATTAGAATCAGTTAAAAATATTAACAGGGATCCCAGATGGGGCTGATTTCCCAAAGCACCACGTGTCTGCATTTTAATTCCACCATCAGCAGGTCACTGACTGGCCATTGGCCCAGGATTGTCAGGACGGGGGCGGCTGGGGGTGTGTGCAGCTGAGTGGCGGTTACCATCTGCCCATGGTGCCTTACCCTGTCTCTGCCTTCCAGGGCTCTGCATCGCCCTGTGCCTGGGGGGCACCATGGCCCAGAATCATGACCTACAAGGTAAGGTTGACTCCTCCTGACTGATCTTCCCCAGCGCTCCCGGCTGTCCGGGGTTTCCGGCCTCCGCCCCCTCCAGTCTCTTTCCCTTGTGGGAGGAGAGCAGAGTCAGGGGTCTGGCGAGCCGGGAGCAGCCCTTGGCGTGGGCGTCTTGGGGTGGGTTTATAGAGCAGGATGGGTGCGTGCAGGGGAAAGGAGAAGGCCCCTGTGTAGCCCTCCCCTTCCCTTCCCTGCCCCGTGGCCAGCAGAGAATAGACACTGGGGCCCAGGGCTCTACACTGGGGGCTGGAGTGAGGGGCAGATCCCCTTTGTAGCCAAGGGCCCTGTTATTGACCAGCCCAAATCAAAGCCCTTGATGGCTCAGATGTAAGAAGTGGCATTTCTAGGTGCCCCCCGCCTCTAAAATCGGGCTGAACTGAAACCCGGGACCCACGTGCCCAGCTGGGGGTGTTTGGGATCCGGACTCTGCGCCCCGAGCCCAGCTCTGCTGCGAATCCCAAGATGGGATTTGGGCAAATTCCCATTGACCCACTGGGGTCCCTCAGTGCTGCTCCCACCCTGCTCCGTCTGCTCCCATCCCAAGCCCTGCAGCTGGCTAAGCTGTGCTGGGATCCTTCCCCTCACGCTGGCCAGAGGGACGGATCCCAGAGGAGCCCCAGACACCGGGCAGCTAAAGGGTCCAGGAGCCCCCATAGGCAGGTCACAATCTGGGTCATGGGAGGCAGCTCAGGATGCAAACTAGCCTCGCGCCCGACTCCGCTCTCAGTCAATCCAGAGCAGAGTCGGGCAGGAATTTCCCAAGGACCCATTTTTTGTCAGAAATGTCGATTCGGTTCAGAGGAATGTTTGGTTTTACTCGGGAAAAAATTGTGTGTCGGGGGGGAGATGAAATAATTTTCAAAATGAAAAATTCCCATTTTCCAGTTGGAAGTGAGGTTTCGGTTTGAAATTGACGCTAAAGAGAGTAACAACGAAAGCAACAAAAAGGAGAAAAATTGGGTGAGATCGAAAATGTTTCACTTGAAGCGACGCCCGGCTCCGGTGGCTCTGCCTGTCTGTGCCGGGGGCTCCCCGGGGAGCCAAGGCCTCGTGTGCAGCTGAGGGCAGCTTGTTGCCAGGCGGTGGATGGCGTCAGAGCTGTTTGCCAGGCGCCCAGGGACGAAAATCAGCGAATGGGGCATGTGAAAGGAGTCGATCGCACTGTGTGGGGTGGGGGGGAGGGGGAGGAGCTGCTCTGCACTGGCTGACCCTGCCCAGCTATTCCCGCCCCTACAGGTGCCACTGAGGACTGCAACAGCCATGTGCTGTGCCCAGCAAACGCCAAGTGTGTGAACAACACCCACTGCACCTGCCTGGATGGATACCAGTCACATGAGAATCGCTTCTTCAATGACACAACAGAGACCTGTGACGGTAACGGGGGTCCCACATTGTCCTGGGGGGGCTGGGACAGAGCAGGGCATTAAGGGCCAGAGCAGCCAACTCCACTGACTCCAGGGCCTGTTGGGGGGGCTCAGCCCGGCTGGGGAATGGGGGGTCAGCAGCACGGGTGAGCGCCGCCCTCCTGGGGATCGAACCGGGGCCTCCAGAGTGAGCGGCAGGAGCCAGGAGCGTTGGGCTCTGTGGATTGGGCACAGGGTGGGGGGGCCCATAACACTGACCCGTCTGAATCCCAGCCTGGGCCCTAATCAGCCCCTGGGTGTCCTGGGCCAGAGGGGCCCCACGGGAGCAGAATGGGGCAGCCCTGGCTATACTACCCCTCCCCTGCCACACAGGGATCCAAGAAGGGAGGGGGCGGAGGAGAGGCACATTGTCCCCCCACAACACACTGGGAGCCTGGAGCCCCAGAGGGAGTCTCCCCACCCTCCCCTCACATGGGGGATCTGGGTGTTTGTGGGGCTGAACCCCCCGTACCTGGGACAGGAGGCTCGGGGGGCTGTTTCTGAGATTGCAGCAGCCGAAATGGGTAACTGAGAATCAGGCCCTTAATCACTAACTGCTCAGGGCCCGGATGCCTGGGTCCCGTCACCCAGCTCAGCACAGGGAGCTGAGGGCGGTGATACGGGAACGTCTTCCTGCCAGGACTGTACAGAGCGTCCCCTCTTGCATTACAGATATTAACGAGTGTTTGGGGTCGAGCCCAGCAGACTGCGGATGCAACGCAAACTGCAACAACGTGGCTGGGAGTTACCACTGCACCTGCATCAATGGCTACAAGCCCAGCTCTGGGGAAGCCAACTTCACGCACGCGAGTGAGAACACCTGCCAGGGTGAGCTCTCCCCTAACCCCCACATGCTGAGACCCCCACCCCACGTGCCCATTCCCAGCAAGGGGCCGCACCGGGGCTACTGCCGGCTTTGGAAGTGGCTGGAGGCCATCAGTGAGGCTGTGTTGAGACGTGACCCTCGCCTGCTCCTGCAGAGCATGGGGCCGGGCTCACCCCTGTGCCCGGCGCTTGGACAGCAAATAAACCCTCGGGGTTAGAAACAGACCCACGGAGCAAACTCCTTGTGCTGCAGAGATGTGCTGGGGAGAGGGGAGGGGACCCTCACTGGCCCCAGCACGCAGCATCTGAGCTGCTAGTGCCCCGCGAAGCTTGGGAAATGGCCCCAGGAAGAGCTCTGGCAATTAGGCTAAAGCGTTCTTGACTTCGCCCCTGGTCCCTTATTACTTGAGCTTCTGCTGGGGGCGGGCAGCCATGCTCTCCTCTGGCCTCTAGGGGGTGCAGCTGCTACTTCGAGGGACCCTCCCACTGCCCCAAGTTACCTGCGTGAGCAGCACTGTGAGGGGGCATGTGCTGTGACTGGCATTGCCAGCCCAGCCCCAGGCTTCCCTGAGACACCCTGGCTTCCAGCGACATGGTGGGGGACACACGGGTTGGTCAGCTCCGTGTCACTCCCCAGGGCAGGGAGTTTGCCCAGGACACAGACCGAGAGGTCTCTCTGGGGTCGCAGTGCAGTGGATTTGGAGACCCCTTTGCGCTGGTGAAGCTGGCGCATGTACCAATGCCAGTCCCCTGGCAGGGGATACCCACATGCTGGTGTCTCCACCAGGGGACGCTGGAAGCTGCCAGCTGCTAAATCGCTTTGTGCTGGTCCCTGTCTGTGCTCCCTGAGCTCCTCGAGTCAGCAAAGCACATGCTTGGCTCCAGCCCTGCCCTGCTACTCACTTAACTCGGCTCCAGTGGGTCTCAAGTGCATGGCTGAGCTCCTGACGACAATCCCAGGCACTAAAAAAAATCAGATTCGCTTAGAAAATCACGAGCTTTAGAAAGACCAATGAGCCAGGGGCAGAATGTGGATTGAATGGAATTGGAAAGGGGCAAATTCAAAGCAGATAGAAGGAAATACTCCTCCACCCGGGGCAGCAGTAGCCTCTGGAACTCACTGCTACCGCGGCCTGGAGGCTGTGAATGTGTCAGTTTTAAAGAGGGACTGGCTGTTTCTATGGGGAGCAACAATGCCTGGAGCTGTGCTAGTTAATGGACAATAATTCTGGGAGGGAGGGAAAAACTCCCACTTCAGGGCTTAAGCCAGGGGTCTCAAGCTCCTGGCCCGTGGGCCACAGAACATCCCCAATGTGGCCCGTGGAGCTCCAGCAGTTTTGGGGCCGAGTCTCTCCCTTGGCCCCACCTGCCACCCCCAGGCGCTCCCCCCTCAGGGGCCCCAGCAGCGCAGCGGAGCTGAGCGGCGTCTGCCTGCTCTCTCCAGTGGCTGCCGGCCCCTTCCTGCGGTCCAGGGACGGTGTGGGGCTGTGCCTCCGCTTGTTGCCCCTGCCCCGAGCGCCCCTGAGGCCAATGGGATGCTGCAGGCAGGGCCGGCTCCAGGAACTAGCTAAAGAAGCAGGTGCTTGGGGCGGCCAATACTAAGGGGCGGCACTCCGGCCACTATTGGGGCGGCACGTCTGGGTCTTCAGCGGCAATTTGGTGGCGGGTCCCTCAGTCCCTCTCGGAGTGAAGGACCAGCCGCTGAATTGCCGCTGAAGAGGGAGCGGCGCGATCACACTGCCGCGGCTTTTATTTTTTTCCGCTTGGGTTGGCAGAAAACCTGGAGCCGGCCCTCGCTGATGGGGCGGTGCCTGGGGGTAGAAACGTGCGGATGCCCCCCCGGCCTGCCCCGCCTTGGAGCCTCACGTAAGCGCCGCACCCCCGACCTCCTCCCAGAGCCTGCACCCCCATCCCCACCCCACATATCCCCTCCTGCCCCCAAACTCCCTCCCAGAGCCTGCACCCCCTTCCCACACAATCCCTCCCACCCCCAAACACCCTCTCAGAGCCTGCACCCCATCCCCACATCCCCCCAGCCCCAAAACTCCATCCCAGAGCCTGCACCCAATCCCCTATCCCAGACCTCCTCCCCCACTCAAACTCCACCCCACAGCCTTAGACAGGTGGGGAGCAGAGTTTTTGGGGGGGCAGAGTTTATGGGGGGTGGGTTCTGGGCAGCATGAGTGACATTGGCCCGCTGGGAGGATTTGAGGACTGGCACTGGCCCTAAGGTAAATTGAGTTTGAGACCCCTGGCTTAAGCCGACCTCCAACTATTAGAGACCAGGAGGAGACTTTCTGGGGGCAGATTATCCCCTGGCTGCTGCTGCAGGACTCTTACACCTTCCTCTGTAGCACCCGTCACAGACGGGATACTGGGGTAGATGGGCCTTGGGGCTGACCCAGGCTGGCAATGCCTGTGTGTTCCCCTGTGATTGGAACCTGAGGGGGATTTCTGCCAAGTCCCAGTATTCCCACCCCTTGGGCAACTCAGCTTCACACATGGACTCCTAAATCTCCCCAAATCTTGGCCCCACTGGG
Source organism: Chrysemys picta bellii (assembly GCF_011386835.1). Taxonomy (NCBI): domain Eukaryota; kingdom Metazoa; phylum Chordata; order Testudines; family Emydidae; genus Chrysemys; species Chrysemys picta. The sequence goes on along the minus strand of NC_088812.1, from coordinate 5,689,914 downwards.
GCTTGGCCCATAGAGGCCACAGTGGCTATTCAGGGGTCGGAAGGTCCCCTTCCCTCTGTTATGTTCACGGCACACACACACAGTTAGACACAAAGCGTTACATTCTCTCGCTGGCAGGCTGCAGCTCAACACAGGGTTATTCCTAGAATCCAGAACCCCAGCGCACGAGGATCCCAAACAGAGAGAGACAAAGCAGGCTGCTCCTGAATGCAGACGGGCACAACTAACCCCACTTTGCTCTAGGCTGGCCCTTTGACAGACACACTGCTGAAACCCTAGATCACATGCTTGTCACCCAAGCCCCCTAGCCCACAAGAAGGTGCAGGAAACCTTGCAAAAGTAAAGTGAGAGCTTGTGATGCTAACACAGTTTTCAATACACCATATTCTCGAGTGGCCGTTCCGCTGCCGGAGCAGCCAAGTGTGGACTGAGCATCGCTGAGAATCAGGCCTGTGATTGTTAAGCTCCCAAGGGCCTGGTCACCTGGGTCCCAACACCCAGCTCAGTACAGGTGGGTGATACAGGAACGTCTCCCTGCCAGGACTGTACAGAACATCCCCTCTTGTGTTGCAGATATTGACGAGTGTCAGGATCCGAGCCTGGCAGACTGCGGACCCCACGCAAACTGCACCAATGTGCCTGGAAATTACTCCTGCAGCTGCATCGATGGCTACGAGGCCAGCTCTGAGAAAGCCAACTTCACACACGCGAGTGAGAGCACCTGCCGGGGTGAGTTCTCCCCTGGCCCCCACTTGCTGAGACCCCCACCCCACGTGCCCATTCCCAGCGAGGGGCCGCACCTGGGCTGCTGCCGGCTTTGGCAGTGGCCTGAGGCCATCAGTGAGGCTCTGATGAGACATGACCCTCACCCAGGCCCTCTCAGAGGTCCAGAGAGGCGCAGGCCACTTCCAGCTTTTGAGGCTCCTACGCATAATAAACATACAAAATGACGACACATGAAAACAAAATAAGGCACCAAAAAAATTTTTTATTTAACAAATGCTTTTCTAGCCTTTTTCCTGTGCAAATGTACTAATTACTGAGGAAAAGTCTAGCTTTCGTGCAATGTCACAGTTGACATTAAGCATGGCGAGCCCATTCAAACGCTCCTGGCCCATAGTTGCACGGTGATAGTCCTTTACCTGCTTCAACACGTTGAAGGTGGATTCCCCTGAAGCCACTGATGAAGGCAAACTGACAAAAATATGCAAGGTTTATGAACATTTTTAACTCTTTAATATGACAACAGCTGTATCAGTTAACCAAAAAATGATGTCTTTCCAAATCACATCTCTAATTTGCTTAAATTTGCAGCTCTAAGCTGAGCGCGTGGGTCACATTTTGGTCCGATGGGGACGTGCAGAAAAACAAGTTGCAAAACTTATCAAATGCCAAAAAATTAACAAGTGTTTAAATTTGAGGCTCCCTTTGTGGCCCAGGCCAAATGGCCTCCTGGCCCCCCCTCTGATAGGCTCTGCCCTCGCCTGGTCCCGCAGAGCATGGGGCCGGGCTCACCCTGTGCCCGGCGCATGGATGGGGAATAAATAGACCCACAGAGCAAACTCCTTGTGCTGCAGAGATGTGCTGGGGAGAGGGGAGGGGACAGTCGCTGGCCCCACACGCAGCATCTGGGCTGCTAGTGTCCCCCTGAGCCTGGGCAGGGGCCTCGTGTCTGGGCCATGGAAATAGCACAGTGCGCTCTGCCCCCTATGGGCCCTGGGGAGGAGAGAATAGCCACAGCACAGTGTGTCCCAGCCACACCCCGATCCTCCCCCATGGGCCCTGGGGGACAGGAAATAGCTGCAGTGCCGGGAACCCCAGCGTCAGCCCCTACATCAGGGGCTAGGAGCAGGGTGGGGGCAGGACCCCGACAGCAGCTCCCCACCAGCTGGGGTGGCCCCTTTTGCAGGGTGGGGGATTCTCGAGTGGCCGTTCCGCTGCCAGAGCAGCCTAGTGCTGCCTGAGCGTAGCTGGGAATCAGGCCTGTGATTGTTAAGCTCCCAGGGGCCCGGTCACCTGGGTCCCGTCACCCAGCTCAGTGCAGGTGGGTGATACAGGAACGTCTCCCTGCCAGGACTGTACAGAACATCCCCTCTTGTGTTGCAGATATTGACGAGTGTCAGGGCCCGAGCCCGGCAGACTGTGGACCCCACGCAAACTGCACCAATGTGTCTGGGAGTTACTCCTGCAGCTGCATCGATGGCTACGAGTCCAGCTCTGGGAAAGCCAACTTCACACACGCGAGTGACAACACCTGCCGGGGTGAGCTCTCCTCTGGCCCCCACCACACCCTGCTCAGTCCCCCCCGTCCTGCATACACACACCCCTGGGCTCATTCCAGGCCTGGTGCTGCACCAGAGGCTGCCGGCTGGAGCAAAGGCACCAGATCCACTCACTGGGGCTGTGATCACCCGTGACCCTGAACTGCTGCCCCAGCGCGTGGGGGCCAGGATCTCCCCTGCTTCGGTGTTTGTATTGGGAATAAACCCCTACGTTTGCAGGGAGGCGCCGGGGAGACGGGTGGGGCCCTCGCTGTCCCCAGCACACAGAATCCAGGCTGCTAGTGCCCCTGAGCCTGGGAAGGGGCCTCGTGGATGGTCCACATACAGCACAGTGGGCTCTGCCCCCTATGGGCCCTGGGGAGCAGGGAATAGCCCCAGCGCAGGGCACCCCGGCCACGCCCCCAATCTGCCCCCTCCCTCAGGGCTGGGAGCAGAACCTTTTCCAACCCCACACTGACAGAGCCCCCTGGATGGGAGGGTGTTTCCCCAGGGGGCCATTATGCCCCCTTAGGCAGCTGGGGCGGCCTGACCGGAGAAGGGGTCAGGGCGTTCCAGGCCCTTGTCTGCAATGTTCAGCCAGTAATTAGAGCTTGTATCAAGTCCTAGCCGGCCGTTCCCATGGAAACCGCCCTTTACACCCTCGTTTGGGGGGCGCAGAGCACCGGGCCCATCGAACTGGGAGAACTCAGGAACCCATTGGTTCAAACGCTTCCCCTGGCAGAGACCTCGCCCAGCCGTTCCTGCGCCCAGCCCCCGGCCGCGTGGGATAACCCCAGCCAGTGTCCTGGGGCAGGTCTAGGCACAAGAAGAAATCAGCACCGCAGGTATCTCAGCCAGCGTCCCGGGGATTGTCCGGGGATAGCTGGTATCGGGAGCCGTGTGGAGAATCCCTAGGGCTTGCCCCCGGGGGAATTGATGGCGATCACTGTTCTCTTTGGAAGCGCACTGATTATTCCAGACCAGAGTGTCCGGATGGGGAGCGATTCCACAGGAGCTGTTCCTGTCTGGTCACCCCAGCCCGGCAGACCTCCATTGAAGTGCCCAGACACCCCACAGCATTGGATCAGTGGCAAAGGTGCTCGGCCAGGTTTATCGCCAATGCAGCCCGGTGCCAGCGCCCAGAGATGCCACAGGGATGCGGCCACACGTCTGCCTCTGACAATGGACCCCGACATTTACAGACTGAGACAAACCATCCGGGATAAACAACCTACATCCCAGCTTGTGTGTTTCACAACATGCTTGTTACCCCACCCTTGTGCCTTTCTCTTGATGCTTCAGACAAAACATTCCCCATCCGTCAAACCATCTTATCGTGCGCCAGGCAGGGGAATCTTGTGCTGGGATGTGGTTACACAGTCACTGGGTTTTAGCAATGCCGGCAATACCAGCTGCTAAATCGCTTTGTGCTGGTCCCTGTCTGTGCTCCCTGAGCCCCCCGAGTCAGCAATGCACATGCTTGGCTCCAGCCCTGCCCAGCTATGCACTTAACGCGGCTCCAGTGGGTCTCAAGTGCATGGCTGAGCTCCTGACGACAATCCCAGGCACTAAAAAAAAAATCAGATTCGCTTAGAAAATCACGAGCTTTAGAAAGACCAATAAGCAAGGGGCAGAGTGTGGATTGAATTGAACTGAAATGGGGGCAACTTCAAAGCAGATAAAAGGAAATACTCCTCCACCCGGGGCAGCAGTAGCCTCTGGAACTCACTGCTACCGCGGCCTGGAGGCTGTGAACGTCTCGAGTTTTAAAGAGGGACTGGCTGTTTCTATGGGGAGCGACAATGCCTGGAGCTGTGCTAGTTAATGGACAATAATTCTGGGAGGGAGGGAAAAGCTCCCACTTCAGGGCTTCAGCCGAACTCCGACTATTAGAGACCAGGAGGAGACCTTCACGGGGGCAGATTATCCCCCGGCTCCCGCTGCGGGACTCTTACACCTTCCTCTGTAGCACCTGTCGCAGACGGGATACCGGGGTAGATGGGCCCTGGGGCTGACCCAGGCTGGCAATGCCTGTGTGTTCCTCTGTGATTGGAACCTGAGGGGGATTTCTGCCAAGTCCCAGTGTTCCACCTCTTGGGCAACTCAGCATCATACATGGACTCCTACATCTTCCCAAATCTTGGCCCCATTGGGGCTTGGCCCATAGAGGCCACAGTGGCTGTTCTGGGGTCAGAAAGTCCCCTTCCCTCTGTTATGTTCACGGCACACTGTGATGTGACACACACACACACACAGTTAGAAACATCCTCTCGCTGGCAGGCTGCAGCTCAACACAGGGTTATTTCTTAGACTCCAGAACCCCAGCACACGAGGACCCCGAACAGAGAGAGACAAAGCAGGCTGTTCCTCAATGCAGACGGGCACAACTAACCCCACTTGGCTCTAGGCTCGGCTCTTCGGCAGACACACGGCTGAAAACCCAGATCCCATGCTTGTCACCCGAGCCCCCTACTCCGCAAGCAGGTCCAGGAAAGCCCCTTGCAGAAGTAAAGTGAGAGCTTCTGATGCTAACACAGTTTTCAATACACCATATTCTCGAGTGGCCGTTCCGCTGCCAGAGCAGCCAAATGTGGCCTAAGTGTAGCTGAGAATCAGGCCTGTGATTGTTAAGCTCCCATGGGCCTGGTCACCTGGGTCCCATCACCCAGCTCAGTACAGATGTGTGATACAGGAACGTCTCCCTGCCAGGACTGTACAGAGCATCCCCTCTTGTGTTGCAGATATTGACGAGTGTCAGGGCCTGAGCCCGGCAGACTGTGGACCCCACGCAAACTGCACCAATGTGCCTGGGAATTACTCCTGCACCTGCATCGATGGCTACGAGCCCAGCTCTGGGAAAGCCAAGTTCACGCACGCGAGTGACAACACCTGCCAGGGTGAGCTCTTCCCTGTCCCCCACCGCACCCTGCTCAGTCCTCCCCGCCCCCCATACACACACCCCAGGGCTCATTCCAGGCCTGGCACTGCACCGGGGCTGCTGCCGGCTGCAGCAAAGGCACCGGATCCACTCACCAGGCCTGTGATCAGCCATGACCCTGAACTGCTGCCCCAGCGTGTGGGGCCAGGATCTCCCCTGCCTCAGTGATTGAATTATGAATAAACCCCTAGGTTTGCAGGGAGGCGCCGGGGAGACGGGTGGGGCCCTCGCTGTCCCCAACACACAGAATCCAACCTGCTAGTGCCCCTGAGCCTGGGAAGCTCATGGATGGTCCACATACAGCACAGTGTGCGTGTCTGGCAGGGCTGCTTTTCCCTTCCCAGCTGGAGCGGCTCATTCCAGACAATAGCCACCTTGCTCCCGTTCGCTGACCCAGTCACTGAACTCCTGGCTCTAACCAGCCCCGTTCCCCAGAGCACGGTGCATGTCGGACACCTGGATTATCCCCCAGCATCCTCACCCCAGTGCCCAAGGTACAGCTCCTAGATCAGCCTGACCTAGCACTTTCTCTCTCCTTGTAGACATTGACGAGTGCCAGCGAAACACCACAATCTGTGAGCCCCACGGGACCTGCATCAACATGCCAGGGAGTTACATGTGTAGATGCAGTTGGGGATTTGGGAAGAGTCATAAGGATACGTCTAAGATCTGCACAGGTACAATGGGAGCTGGAAACTGTCGTGGCAAAGGCATGATGTTTCTGGCTTTTCTGCAGTGTTGCTAACGCGTGGCGTTTCCTTTAGCCCCACCTCCCAGAGTCACGTGATTCTGCTTTTGGCTAAAATCAAAATTAGGGCCTGGCCCACATGGCAGAGGAAAAACTGCCAAACGTTACGGTGGGGTGACCAACAGCTCCCAAACCAGAGTCAAACAAAACGAACCCCAAAATGGATTTTTTTTAAAAATCTCATGATTTTTAAACCAATCTCATGACTTTTCAGCAGCCTGGCTCACGGTTTGGGGCTTTTATTGATTGCTTGGCATTGGCGATGCTGTTAATGCACGGTCACTGAGCTTACCCAGGATCTCTGACACTAACCCGCATGCCTGGAGGGGGAAACTAACCAGGTTGCCCTGAGGTCTCGCTCTTTCTCTGCGCCACACCCGGGCAAAGTGTCTGTTCTGACTCCCAGCCTGTCTTACACATTGGAAACTGAGCCCGGGGACTGAAGGTTGCCATTTCTCTTGACATGCTGCTTAATTCCCCTGAGGCAGGAGCGTAGGGCATTGGGGATGTCATTAGAAGCTGCAGCATCCTCCCAAACACATCTCGGCTGCTGGTACTAAGGGAGTAACTCTATTAGCTAGTCATTGTAGCAGGCTGTTTTATACTTATGGGAACCAGCCACTAGACCCGGACAAACTTGCTATCTCCTTGTTCCGTGGCTCTCGGCCTTTGCTAGAGGCTGGCACATACGAGCCCCTCACAGGCATGGCATAGGCCTGTTACCTTCCAAAAGGTTTAATAATAGAGCAAAGTTGTGTTTCCTGCCAAAGAAACAAGGGATTTTTTCCAGCCCTGATGCATTCCCGGCTGTGAGCCAGGAGACACAAAGCTCCTCTGGTGTCCAGGCGAAGGGGATTTTAGCCACAAGGATTTCTATGAGAAGCAAAAGCGGTATGAATGAATATCAGGGAGAGCTTAGCGGACAGAATGAGTGCGTCTCTGCACATACATGCCGGGTCCCTAGGTAGAAAACCCCACTCCCTGCACAGGGTGAGTGACCCCGCTGCGCCATGGAGCCCCGACATCCCCCGTGTATCCCCCTTTGCCTGGCAGCTGGCGCTACCTGCGTTGGCAGCCTGGTGAGTTCACGGCCCTCCAGCATTTGGCTAGCTTCTGATGGCTCAGTGGATTCACTCCATGAGCCCCCGGGCCTGGGGGTCACAGCAGAGTCCGGGAATGGACGTTGTCGGGCCGCTGCTCACTGCACAGTGTTAGGAATAGGGGGATCCCCTGGATCCAGCTGCCTTCAAACAACCCGTTTACCAGCTGTGCAGGGCCTGGCCGCATGTGGGGGTCTGCGGGCTTCTGCCATCGACCCCCGTGAGCCACCAGAGAGCAAAGAAACTAGTTTAAAGGAACACCACCCAATTCCCCTGCACTCCCCTGGGCGCAGCCCACCCACCCTTCTCCTAGTGCTCCATGGGAGGGGCGGTGCTGGGTGTATTCCGAATGGCTGGGGTTTGTAACACTGAGCGTGGTGTCCCCTTCTGGCAACTAGCTCCAGTTCAGTGCCCCCTTCTCTTCCATTCATTAATGATGACACTGCAAGTTTGCGGATGACACTAAACTGGGAGGAGTGGTAGATATGCTGGAGGGTAGGGATAGGATACAGAGGGACCTAGACAAATTACAGAATTGGGCCAAAAGAAATCTGATGAGGTTCAACAAGGACAAGTGCAGAGTCCTGCACTTAGGACGGAAGAATCCCATTCACTGCTACAGACTAGGGACCGAATGGCTAGGCAGCAGGTCTGCAGAAAAGGACCTAGGGATTACAGTGGACGAGAAGCTGGATATGAGTCAACAGTGTGCCCTTGTTGCCAACAAGGCTAATGGCATTTGGGGCTGTATAAATAGGAGCATTGCCAGCAGATTGAGGGACATCATCATTCCCCTCTGTTCGGCATTGGTGAGACCTCATCTGGAGTACTGTGTCCAGGTTTGGGCCCCACATTACAAGAAGGATGTGGAAAAATTGGAAAGAGTCCGGCGGAGGGCAACAAAAATGATTAGGGGGCTGGAGCAAATGACTTATGAGGAGAGGCTGAGGGAACTGGGATTGTTTAGTTTGCAGAAGAGAAGAATGAGGGGGGATTTGATAGCTGCTTTCAACTACCTCAAGGGGGATTCCAAAGAGGATGGATCTAGACTGTTCTCAGTTAGCAGATGACAGAGCAAGGAGTAATGGCCTCAAGTTGTAGTGGGGGAGGTGTAGGTTGGATATTAGGAAAAATGCTTCCACTAGGAGGGTGGTGAAGCATTGGAATGGGTTACCTAGGGAGGTGCTGGAATCTCCTTCCTTAGAGGTGTTTAAGGTCAGGCTTGACAAAGCCCTGGCTGGGATGATTTAGTTGGGGATTGGTCCTGCTTTGAGCAGATGGTTGGATTAGATGATCTCCTGAGGTCCCTCCCAACCCTGATATTCTATAATTGTAGCTCCCGGAGTCGTGGCTGCCCCGGGACTCGGCTGTCCGGCCAGGTCACGCTGTGATCCCCATTCTGCGGGAGCCTTTCAAAGTCAGACCCCTTTCCTATGCCTGTTAGTGAAACCCTTCCTCCAGGACTCCTAGCCCCTCCTCGGGGCTTCCTAGCCCCCCTTGCCTCAGGCCCCCACCACTGGGCCCAGCCCTCGGGCTGTAGAGAAGCCCCACCTGTCCCCTCCAAGGCAAGCTTCCTTCTAGCTAGCGCCCTGCACGCAGCCTAAGTCACTTCCCCTTTGCAGCTTAACTAGCTGATCGCTCCCCCCCCTTAACCCTCCTCTGTCAGGGCTGGTGCAGGGAGGGGATCGCAGGGTCCTGGTCTGGAAAAGGTTGGGCCCCTGATCTGGGTGGTGGGGGAGGGGTTGTGCCACAGGGATTGGGGCCCTGCCAATATGAGGGAAGAAAGGAGAATTGAAGGGGGGGGTTAGATGGAGCAGACAGACTGACCGACAGACCACGCCCCCTGCTATCGGTGGGAGGTGCCTCCATGGTCATTCACCCCCTAATGTGCCCCCAGCTCTGCTGTGTGACCCCCTCCCCACTATCCCTTCTCAGACATCGACGAGTGCCGCAAGACCCCAGATATCTGCGGCCCCAACGCCACGTGTATCAACACCTACGGAAGGTACCGGTGTGAGTGCCGGGCCGGCTACGTCCCCTCCAACAAAAACACGACCCTGTGCGAAGGTGGGTCCTGCCGCTGGGGGCATGGAGGAGGCACCTGGGGGGCTGGGCAGGGCCTGGGGTTACAAGGGAGCAGAGAGCTGGGAACTGGTCTGGGATGATGCGCCAGCCCCCCTGCCCCCCATGGATGGGGTCCCTCTGGGTCTCAGCCCTGGCTCGGGGAGCTCAGCCTCCAGGCCCTCACCTCCCGCGGGGGGTGGGGGGGGTGAGCAGGGCAGCCAGGGGCCGGGCGTCTCTCCCCCTCCCCCAGCAGAGCCTGCATTCCTGCTGCACGGCTGGATTCTCTGCCTTGGGAAGATGTCAGCAGGTGGCACAGTCTGTGTCTAGAGGCCACTGTGGGGCCAGCCCGGGGCTCCCTGATGGATTCACTGCCCCACCAACACACACCAGAACCACCCACAGCTGGGGGAGAGGGTTGAGGGCAATGGTCTCAAGTTGCAGTGGGGGAGGTCTAGGTTGGATATTAGGAAACACTATTTCACTAGGAGGGTGGTGAAGCACTGGATTGGGTTACCTAGGGAGGTGATGGAGTCTCCTTCCTTAGAGGTTTTTAAGGTCTGGCTTGACAAAGCCCTGGCTGGGATGATTTAGTTGGGAATTGGTCCTGCTTTGAGCAGGGAGTTGGACTAGATGACCTCTTGAGGTCCCTTCCAACCCTGATATTCTATGAGTCTATGATTCTATGAGTGGTGATAAGGCTGGAATGATTCCACAGCCCCCGTCCCACCCCAGTGCAGCTCAGTCCCCCTAGGATGGGGAGGGGGGACAGTTTCTTTCACAGAGACCGGCTTGTGGGCAGAGGATGGGAACAAGGGGCTGTGCACATGTGTGGGGCTGAGTGTGTGTGTGGGGGGGTTCACTGCTCCCCCTGCTGGGAGAGGATCTATTACACCCATATCACTGACATGGGCTGGGTATATCCCTGCTGGGGGGAGTGGGGGGGACTGCTGTCACCCCTGCTGGAGGGAATGAGTCCTGCTCTGTGTGCCCCTACTGCCCCCTCCTAGGGGGCGTGAGTCCTGCTCTGTGTGTCCCTGCTGCCACCTGCTGGAGGAAATGAGTCCTGCTCTCTGTGCCTGGCTCTGGTGCATGCACCTACCCAGACAGACCCCACATTTCCCCCACCCATCTCTCACTCGTCCTCCCTTTCCATCCCCAGAGCTCACCTGCCCCTGGCTGCTGGATGGTGACAACTCTGCCGAAGCCAAGGTGAGTGGGGCACAGACCTCGGGGGGATAGACCCCGATTCCCCTTTCATGCCACGTTGCTTTTCACTGATCTCGCCCCACGAGGATTCTGGGGCCAAACTCGCCCCTGGGCAAAGAGCCAGTGGCCAGTCCCTGGAGCCCCTGCAGTCCAGCCACGGCCTAGGCCTTTGCCCCGGGGTGATTCTCACCCTCCAGGATCTGCAGCATCAGGCTGCTGCAACTCGCTTCAGCTTGCAACTGCCGTCCCCCCCATCCCTTGCAAACGCCGGGCACCCCCTAGGGGCCAGACGGGGCATTGCCCGCGCTCCCTCTGGCGCCCGGCTTCTGAGCCGAGGGAGCCTCTCGGGACGGGGGGAGGTGGGCTGCGAGTCTGTGATCTCTTTTCCTGAGCCAGGCCTGGGCCTTGTTTTGCAGAATGTTCTGGGCAGCTTCCCGGCACAGGTGGGACGTCTCTGCAAGGCGGCGCTGGAGGAGCTGAAGCAGATAAACTCTCAGAACGCCGAAAAGAAGCTGCAGGTGCCAAGCCAAATTTCGGGGCCTTGCTGGGTTTGTTCCCGTTAGGGGGAGGAATCGCTGCTCCTACTCGGATCTAGTCTCAGGGCGATCTATAGGGATGCAGTGCCTGGAGCAAGAGATAAATAAACAGCAGCACTGCCCAGAAATTCCCACGCCTGCCTCTCAGGTGGGCTCTGTGTCCAAGAAGCTGCTCTCCTAGGTTCCCAGGCTAGATGGGACCATTGTGATCATCTAGTCTGACCTCCCAGGCAGCGATGTCAATTGCAGGAGAACTTCTCTTTAATTTCAGGGGGATTGTGGGAAGGCAGTGGAGGACTAGCAATATGGGAATGGGGTGAGCGGCTGGGGCTCAGGCACTGTGACACCAACACCCCCCACGTTGGTTTGGCCAGGGCTTCTTGGACATTCTGGAGAAAAAGATAAATCTGGTCGGGCAGCAGAGCGAGAGCGTGGAGTGGAGACACCGGATTGCGACGGAGCTGATGGCCACAGTGGAGAAGCTGCTGAGAACACTGGCCCTGACCCTGCCTGACAGCACGATCAGCATCGCATCCACCAACGGCACAGGTCAGCACCTGCCCACGCGGTCCCAGTATTTCCAGTTGGGCTTTTATCACCCGCAGCCTATGCTCCCGTCCCACTCCCCACAGTGACCCCTGCTGGGAGATGGGAGCTTCCCCCCCCCACAGACGGTGGTTCCGCCCTGCTCCCCACAGCGCCCCCTGCTGGAAGATGGGCGCTCTCCCCTACAGTCAGTGCTCCCGCCCCACTCCCCACAGCGCCCCCTGCTGGAAGATGGGCGCTCCCCCCTACAGCCAGTGCTCCTGCCCCACTCCCCACAGCGCCCCCTGCTGGGAGAGGCTGGGACTGGAATAGCTGGGAACTTTCCCCACAGCCAGGAAAGCACCTTGCCTGGCTACAGGCTTCCTCTCCATGTCTCTGTTGTGAGCCCTGGCCGGCATTGTGGTTGCAGAGCTGGGGCTGGCGGTCAGGCAGGCTGGGAACCAGAGCCAGGAGACCGTGACGCTGCAGCAGAGCAAGACGCAGATGGAATTAAACTGGACCAGAGCCCCAGGGCAGGAAAATGAAGGTATGTGGTCATCGCCTGTGCTGGGGTGTGTATAGCGATGGGCACGGCCAGGGCATTGGGAGCAACAGCACAACACCCCCTAGCACAAGGCTGGGGTGTGTATAGCAATGGGCACGGCTAGGGCATGGGGGGCAGCACCCCAGCAGCACAGCACCCCTGGCACCAGTCTGCCCCAGTGCCCCTCCTGCCCCCTATTTCATCCATCTCCTCTGTCTCTCGCAGGCTTCACGCTGGCCGGGCTGCTGACATACCAGGGGATGAGCCCCCTCCTGGATGGTGCTGGGCTGGTGGAGGCGCCCGAGTGGAATGAGATTGGCCAGATGGGGAAGTGGGCGCAGGAGCCGGAGCGGCCCAGCTACCGTGTGCTGTCTCCGGTGGTGTCGGCCTTCATCAGTGACCCGAACCCCCAGGCACTCGGCCTCTCCATCAGCATCCGCTTCAGCCACCCGGTGCCGGTGAGCCCCTCGGCTGGGCATGAGGGGAGGAGAGCCTGGGGCGCTGGGAGGGAGAGCTGGGCCCATCTCTAGTAACACCCCCCTACCCGGGTCAGCTGGTAAATCCGCCTCCCACCCAGGGACAAACTGATGCTCTGTGCCCCCAGCCCAGCCCCTTGTACCCCCCCGACCTGCCCTCTCAGGGATTGGGAGTCCTGCCCCCTGTGCGGCCCCAGCCAGCCCTCCACCCCGCTCCTGCCCCCCCATGCACAAAGTGTCTCTCTGTCCCCAGGAGAACAAGACCGACCTGCGCCTCCTCTGCGCCTACTGGGAGCCTGGCAGCAGGCGCTGGGCCAACCACGGCTGCACCCTGCAGAAGTTGAACACCACCATCACCCGCTGCCAGTTCAACCACCTGGCCAGCTTCGCCGTGCTCATGGCCTTCTATGAGCTGGAGGTAGGCGCGGCCCTCGCTGGGACCTCGGGGCTGGCCTGGTTCTGCTCTTCCCTTCAATCCTCCCCAGCAGAGCAGGAGTCACTCCAGATTCCTCCCGGAGTAAACCCATTTCCCACCGGCAGGCGGGGCCCTGGATCTGATATGGGTCTGGACCCTGAGCTCCGCACTGAGCCGTGGGCAAAGCTCTCCCTGGAGAGACTTGGGGCTTTGCTGCGGAAAAGGCTGAGTCGGAACCCAGGGGGCTGGGCTGGGGTCACTGGTGATTCTCCCTTTGCTGTGTTACAGGGGAGTTACCCACTGACCATCATCACCTACGTGGGACTGACCCTCTCCCTACCGTGCCTCTTCCTCGCCATCCTCACCTTCCTCCTCTGCCGCTCCATCCGCAACGTCAGCACCTCCCTCCATCTGCAGCTCTGCCTCTGCCTCTTCCTGGCCGACCTGCTCTTCCTCACCCCAGTGACACGCACCGGCAGTCCGGTACGGCCTGATTCTCCCCTGCTCTGTTCCTCCAGCAGGGCTGGGGTGTGTGGTTTGAACCCCTTTGTGATCCCTGGATTCTGGGCTGTGCAGGACACAGGGGATTCCCGGGGAGATGTTTCAACCCCGTTAGGCCCCTTCACACTGGACACAGGGTCTGAGTGTCCCCAACCCCTCGAGTTCAGCCAGTTCTCTCTCTATGTCACAGTCTCCCTGTGCCTCAATTCCTCTCCTACGTGACTTCCCCGTGGTCACCCAGGGACACCGTGGCAAGGCTGGGAACAAAACCTGGCTACCCTGAGCCCTGCTCCCCTGCTCTAACCACTAATCTCTGCTCCCTTCCTGCATCAGCAATGTGCAACCGCAGGACCCTCCATAGACCGAGGAACTTGCCGTCCCTGGGTCACGGAGTGCTAAAACTGGAGACCTCTGCTAACAAGAATCCCGGTGTGACCCGCGCCCCCCCCTCCCCCCCCGGCAGGTCTCCCCCATACTCAGCATTTCCCTTCCCCACCGCAATGTCCCTGGGCTCTCTGTCTCCCCCAGGTGGCGTGTGCTGTCATTGCTGGGCTCCTACACTACCTCTTCCTGGCCTGCTTCTCCTGGATGTTCCTGGAGGGGCTGCACCTCTTCCTCACCGTCAGGAACCTGCAGGTCGTGAATTACACCAGCGCCAGCCGGTTCAAGAAGAGATTCATGTACCCGTTCGGCTACGGATTCCCAGCCCTGGTGGTGGCTATTTCTGCAGCGGTGAATCCTGACGGCTACGAAACTTCCAAACAGTACGTGCAGCGCCCATCCCGAAGGGGAGCTGGGATGTGGCTTCCATGCGCTTGTCCGGCTCACCCCAGGTCTGACTTGAACCAAGATTTCCCGGCTCACCCTGCCTGGGAGCTGAATGTCCCCCTGGGACCCTTCCCATCCCCAGGGACACTAAGCCGCCCCGAGTGCTGTAGTTGAGTTGCCCACCTGTCAGACATCTGCACTCCTCACCCCACTGATGATGTGGAAGAACAAGCCAGAAAGATCCCAGCTTGACTCCCAGCTCCCAGGCTGGGTTTGTGGGCTGGTGGGTAGGAAACAAATGCACCTTCTTCCCGTGTGCAAATCCCTGAGGATCCCCTCTCTAAAGTGAGCGACTCACTAAAACAGGGCGTGGCGTGTTCTAGACACCCCAGGCTAGATCCTCTTCTGGTGTAAATCAGGGCAGCTCCACTTCCTTCAGTGCAGCGAGGCCAATGTCCATCCGCTGCATGTCTGGCCCTCCAGCAATACTGCGCCCATCCACCAGAAAGGGTCATTTGAGGAGGTGGAAGAGGAAGTGGGGGCTGGAAGCAGGAGGTGCTGAGGTACATGGGGGGGGGTGTTTGCCTGCTGCCCGCAAGAGAGTCAGCCATGTCACAGGCAGGCTGAGATCCATCTCGCTTTTGAGAGCCAGCTGCCCCGTGACACCCCCTCTCTGCCCCCGGGGCTGAAAAAGGGCAGTAATCCCATTAATGTCACCTTCTTCTTCCTCCCTCCCTCTAGCTGCTGGCTCAGCCCGGAGAGAGGATTTAATTGGAGCTTCCTGGGTCCAGTCTCTGCCATAATCCTGGTGGGTACCTCCCAGAACCACAGGGCCCCATTCTCCTCTCACCTCTGTGACCCCATTGATTTCAGTGAAGCAGGGAGGAGAATGTGGCCCATAAAACACAAGGAAAGACCCAGTTAGATCCCACCTGGCTCATCTGCTGTGGTCAGTCCAGGGATTAGTTCCTGTGCTGTATCCCCAGGCCTACAGCCTTTACTTGGGCACAGCTCCCATGGACGTCAGTAGGAGTTTTGCCAAGTGAAGACAGCAAGAGTTTGGTCTAGTCTAGTTAATGACCCAAGGAACGAGGAAGGGAGAGGGCTACACTCTGCAGTGGTTTTGTAGGAGGGGAACAAATGTCCATACATATTCCTCCCTACCCCCTGGGGAAGTTGGGGTGGGGGAGGGTGGAATTTGTTACAGCCTGAAAGTGGCAGGAAGTATTCTAGAGGCAGGATCTGGAATCTCTGAGCCAGATCCTGCTCTCAGTTACCAGTGTAAACCCCAGATGACTACTGACTCCACTGGAGAGGCTCTATGTTTAACTCTGAGCAGCATCTGGCCTCTGTGATCCCATTGATCCATCTCAGCCCTGGCTGTGCTGTCAGCTCCATGCATGCGGAGGGACCGAGCGCTGCGAGAGGATATTACAGGAGAGGGGATGATTCCCACCGGAAATGAGCAGTCCCCGGTTCTGCAGTGTTCGGCTCGGTCCCCTGGGATCGTTCTCGGCCTCAGCTGGAGTCACCGGGTCCGGATGGGATGTTTTACAGGAAATATTTCCCACTCATCCCACAGATAAATATAATGTTCTTTGCCCTGACCCTGTGGATCCTGAGAAACAGACTCTCTTCCCTCAATGCAGGTGTGTCCACCCTCAGAGACCACAGGTGAGATGGCAACAAAACAATCCTGGAGGGTCAGATGCCTTGGTTTGGAGGGTCCATGGCACCGGGAGGGTGTGAGGGATTGCAGGAGGGGAACAACATATCTAGGATCCATAGGAACGAATTCCCATAGTGTTTGCATTGACAGTAACCCTGTCCCACACAGGAAAGCCAGGGTCAGTAGCTGCACCCCACTTTGCCCAGATCCTCTTGTCCCAATCGCTCTCCATAGGGTTATTGTAACGGGATCTCTCCATCTGCCTTTATCCAGGTTACTGACCTTTAAAGCCATCGCCCAGCTCTTCATTCTGGGCTGCACATGGAGCCTTGGTCTCCTCCAAGTCGGCCCAGCAGCCACGGTCATGGCGTATTTTTTCACCATCATCAACAGCCTGCAGGGAGCCTTCATCTTCCTGGTGCACTGTCTCCTCAATCGCCAGGTAATGCCCACGGCCCATCAGTGCCCACCCAGCACCTTCACCGGCCTCGCGGTGGCCATCTCTGATCTTCTCAGCATTAGTTACATAGTGCAGTGACCGTGTCCCTCACTCTCCAGGTGAGAGAGGAGTACAGGAGATGGATCAAGAGATTCCGAACGTACAGCACAAAATCTCAGACATCCGATCTATCCATGTCTGCTGTCCCCACCACCAGCGCCAAGACGGTAAGAGGTCCTCTGCTCTGTTCCAGTACCAGCCTGTGAAACAGGCATCTCTAGCTGGGTCTCATCACTGCTGTAAAGGTGATTTGCCCTCAAATGATGCAGGATTGGTTATGAGCCAGCTGGGAACGTCACTGCAAGTGTTAGTGAGAGTCGGTCACTATCGAGGCGTACCCTAGATGTCTTAGGCACCAGAACAGAATGGCCTGTCCTGGCACCTCCGCGTTCCCTTCCCTTGGCTCTCCTGGGAGCTCCAGGGGTCACTCACTGTGGGCTAGGCAGGCATTGGCTCTTGCAGTGTAATGATCTGAATAGATCAGATTGTCCCCTGGGATTGAAACCTTGTCAGTGCAGACGGATCATCCCCAATGAGCAGTCAGCACCGTGAAGAATTTCCCTTGGCTCCATTATCCCTATGGGTCAGGCTCCAGGGGCTTTGTGTGTCACCTCCCAGAGACAACCCGCCAGTTTGCACATTACACTCTCAGTGGCCTTGGAACCTATTGTCATTTTTCTGCTTTTCTTGCCAGGTGTAACCCTTCTGCCAGGTGGAGTCGGCATCAACCAGGGCCGGGTTCAATATGTAGGGGTTCCAATACAAATTAGAGCTGGCTGGAGCCCCCTGTGATGTTGCACTCCATATGCTTTATGGAAATATGCTTATGAATATGAGACAACTGGAATATGCTTTACTCTAAATAGCCCTTGTATGGGGTCTTTAGAAAGCTTGTAATCTACTAAGTGTGTTCATCCTGTTTGTTCTCATGTATTATTTCTATATCTGGAGTTAGGAGAATAAGATATAAACTTGTATCACTGATGTAAACATATTAAGTGGAGGCCATTAAGGATGCTCCAGAAACAATCAGTTGTAAATGGTCTTAGTTACTTGAAAGCCTCCCTGTGTACGTGTGGGCCAGCCCATGGGGAATGGAGACTGGGGGTCTTACAGTGACATGTGACCATGTCCCCTGATAATGAAATCCATCTTAAATCTGGTACTTTTCCATTTAGAAGGAGGGGTGGGGACCCAGAGAGACAAAAGATTCCCAACTTGTGTCAAAGCTATAAAAGGGGGTGGAGCAGGACAAAGGGCTGCCAGTCATGAGAAAAACCCTGCTTACCATCTGAGATGTCTGCTAGATCTAACAAAGACCGTACCAGTGGAAAGGATTGGGCCCAGACTAGGAAGGAGTCTAGTCTGTGAAAGAAGCTTATTGGAACATCTTTGAGGGTGAGATATTACCTGTAATTAGGCTTAGACTTGCATGTTTTGTTTTATGACTTACTTTGTTGCTTTGTAACTTACTTTGTTCTGGCTGTTATTACTTGAAACCACTGAAATCCTACTCTTATTAATAAACAAAAGTGATTTTATTAATTATAAAACCCAGAGTAAGTGATTAATAACTGGAGGAGCAAACAGCTGTGCATATCTCTGTTTCAGTGATACGGAGGGTGAACAGTTTACGAATTTACCCTGTATAAGCTTTATACAAAATAAAACGGATGTATTTGGGGCTTGGATCCCATTGGGAGCTGGGTGTCTGGGAGCTGGAGACAGATAACCTGCTGAGCTGTTTTTAGTTAAAGTCTGCAGCTATGGGGGTGTGGCCCAGACCTGGGTCTGTGTTGCAGCATGCCAGCATGTCTGGCTCAAAAAGGCAGGGATCTGGAGTCCCAAGCTGGCAGGGACAACACGCCCAGAGGTAATTTCAGCACATCAGGTGACAATCCCAAGTGGTCTCTGTGACTGAACCTGTCACCCCCACACCCAGTAATCTGGGAAAACTTCAGACCACCCCAGGCGCCTCTAAGAGGCAATAGATCCCCTCTCACAAGCTCTGAGTCTGTGTATAACAAAGACAACTTTTAATAAAAATGGGAAAGGAACCTGGCAGTAATCTGGGAAACACCACAACCACAATTTGAAAGCTTGTGACCGTGAGTAACGCTAAGATATTTTTAATAAAATTCACAGCCAGGTCGCAGGCAATAAACAACAATTCACAGAAGCCTGTCGCTTGTCCTGACTTTCACTAAAAATATTCTGACAAAATGAGGAGGCAAGTTCAGCTCAGCAACCACTGATGTTGGAGCTCTGGGGTCCCACACCACCACTGCCCCCCTTCAAAGTCCTCCCCTTCCACAGAGAAGATAAGCAACGCAGCCAAGTCCCTTGGGGAAGAGACGGGCCCGGGCATCGGGGTCTTGCCAGCTAGGGCCCAGTGCAAGCGTCCTGAGGGGTGCCCTGTTGCCTGCCTCCCCTATCAGGCTATGGCGCTCCCTGGTCAGTTCTAGGGTGGGAATTATTGGGGGACAGAGCTAATTGGAGGGGAAAGGCCTCATGTCCGTGACATAATTGTAGCCTTAGCCATGAGCAAACACCTATCCTAGAATATATTGGGCAGTGTCTTTTGCCTCAGTTTCTCCCCTTGCAGTGTGAAAGTCCAAAAAAGTCTCCTTTAACCTGCCTTTACCCTTTCCCTCCCCTGCACCCCATTCACAGTTGCAGTCTTTGGTCGGCGAAGGTCCAGAGTTTAGAGCGTTCATGTGAGTTCAACTCCCGCCGGAGGGTAGATGGCATTGAGAAATGCCTCGGCTGCTGCTGCCACCACCATGTGTACAACTGAGGTCTGGTCTGACCTACAGACCTCCATTGGTATAATTATGTTGCTCAGAGGGAAGAAAAATCCACACACCCCCGCCCCCTGTGCGACGTAGTGTCGGAGAAAAACAGAGTTCTCACTCTCAGACTGGGTGCAGCAAGTCAGATACTTTATTTTCTCTAGCAATTATGTGGTGGGAGATAGCAGAACAGGTCTCTCACCAGGTAAACAATTACAGCAAGTATTTATACCCATTATTGTATGTATCAAAGGGTGACAGCTGTATTTTGTTTATACATATGTCATCCTGATATCTTATTTTCCTCAACAATTTAGACTATGGTCTACATTCCATACTTATCTAACCCAAGGTCTCAACAACTTCTCATACAGCTCTTTCCCACTCACCTCACACAATCCTCACTTCTACAAATCTCATGTTATTAGCGTAACAGCTAGT
Source organism: Chrysemys picta bellii (assembly GCF_011386835.1). Taxonomy (NCBI): domain Eukaryota; kingdom Metazoa; phylum Chordata; order Testudines; family Emydidae; genus Chrysemys; species Chrysemys picta. Next base: position 5,670,431 of record NC_088812.1, on the reverse strand, counting down.
CTGACTCTTGCTCTCACAAGGGGACTGTTTAAATAGGAAATCCCCTTCAAATCCCTGTCAGTTCTTTCTCTACTTCCACAGTAGTTATACCAACCTGACCCCCTGTGTAGACACTACTGTGTTGGCAGGAGAGCTTCTCCCATCGACACAGCTACCGCCTCTCAGGGAGGTGGATTAACTACACTGATGGGAGAAGCTCTCTCCTGTCAGCTTAGAGCGTCTCCATTATAGCACCACAGCGGCACAATTGCCTCGGTGCAGCTGTGCCGATGCAGCATGTTAAGTGTAGATGGGCCCTAAGGCTCAGCGGCTAGACCTGGCTATCAGTGATTTCAGCTCCAGCGATCACTTAACAAAACAAGGACTCTCCAGTGTGTCTGATCAGCTCTGCCTTTACACAGTGAGGAGAGAGAGGGTCAAATGGCATCTGGGACTCTTTAGGGAGAGCCCACACCCCCGGGTACAGACACCTCATAGACTCAGACTTTAAGGTCAGAAGGGACCATTATGATCATCTAGTCTGACTTCCCGCATGATGCATGCCACAAAAGCTGGAATAATTCTCTCCCTTGACTCAGCTGTTGAAGTCCCCAAATAATGATTTAAAGACTTCAAGTCGCAGAGAATCCTCCAGCAAGCGACCCCTGCCCGATGCTGCAGGAGGAAGGCGAAAAACCTCCAGGGCCTCTGCCAATCTACCCTGGAGGAAAATTCCTTCCTGACCCCAAATATGGCGATCACCTGTCCCCACCCTCTCTCTTTCTCTCTCTCACTGTCATGGGGATTTGTCATCCCCACCCCCCTGCTTAGTGAGTGAGCGTCAATCGGGGCAGGTAAGCACAGTTCTGCTGCCCTGTCCTCACACAATCAGGGTGACAACATGCCATTCCCCTGCACTCCCTACTAGAGTGATTTGTAACCCAACGCCCGCCCAAAAGGGATCACTTTGACAAAGCAGTTCCCTCTGCTGAGTTCCTAGGCACAGTAGGTGCTTCCGGAAACACAGTCAGTTCCTGGAGTCTGTTCCCCCAGCTCATCTCTCCACATCAGAGGGGAGCTCAGTCCAATTCCACCTACACAGCAATGAAGAACGTGGAGGGAAAGTGGAGCCTTGCATGTCAGAAACACCTCCCTGCTCCAGCCCACCTCCAGACACTGCAGCCTTCGCATGGGGGAGGAAGCTGCTGGTACATTACAAACAGCTGATTGCAGCTCCTCGAGGTGGGGGAAGGGAGCAGGCTCTGTCTTTCCTGGGCGTGGGAACCCTGTTAGAACCACCCCCAGCAGCTGGAATATTCCACAGAAAAATCAGGAGAAACCCCATTGAATTCAGTAGAGTTACTCCTGCCCTGCACCCGGTAAATGAGAGCAGTAGCTAGCCCACCTCAGCACCACACTGGTGTCCCGCAGCTCTGACTCATCTCCCAAAGCCCTGGGAAGTGGCCAGTCTCCAATCTTAAGGGTGGATTCTCAGGGGAAGGAATAACCGACGTCCCGGTCAGGAACCCAGAGGGACATCATCCCGAGGACTTTATCTTTCTGTGTCAGCCTCAGGAGAGTGAAATCATCCATGGTCACCTAGTTGAAATAGGGGAATTTTTGTAAGGGAACTGTAAAAGGGCCTCGTTCATGCTGGTCTTTTGCGCTTGGCTAAAAGGGATCATCCCGGAGAATAGCCACATTGTGGGGGGAGGGGTGTGATGCACATCCACCCCAAAACCGCAGCCCCTCCTTTTAAACGGTAAACCCAACCGGCCTTGCTTGCTATGGGAAAGGAGGTGCTGCAGTTTGAAACCATTCCCACATGTTATGAAGGCGGAAGAAGCCAACCCCACAGACCCTTTGGCTTACCATGGGTGCCTGGAAACCGAATTCTGTTGCCCAGCTGTGTGTGATGTGTCACCATACCAGCAGGCACTCAATATAAAAGGCAAAATGCGATCTTGTACCTAAAGCACATTTGATGTCTGCTGTGAATTGCTTGATTCACTGTGGAAGAGTCTCCCTTTTGTTCTCAGAAATGTCTCTTCTTTTTTATCCCCCCTGGAGGTGCAAATATTTCAATGCTCCCCATATCATCTCCATCCCTGAGGTTATCGCAGATTCGAAGGTGAAAAAAACCGCACTTGCGATGACATGTTTTCCGAGCTCATGCAGTCCTCCCGCACTGACGGGGCCCAGCTGAATGCATGAAGGCATTCGGTGGCAGAGGCCAGGAAAGCATTCAGTGAGCGTGATCATACCATGCAGGAGAAGATGCTGAGGCTAATGGGGGAGCAAATGAACATGATCAAGTGTCTGGTGTAGCTGCAGGAAAGGCAACAAGAGCACAGATCACCGCTGCATCCATTGTATAACCACCTGCCCTCCTTGCCAAGTTCAATATCCTGCTCACCCAGATGCCCAAGAATGCAGGGGCGGGGCAGGGCAGGGGGAGAGGCTCCGGGCACGCAGCTACTCCACTCCAGAGGATGGCCCAAGCATCAGAAGGCTGTCATTCACACAGCTTTGATTTGTAGTGTGGTTACAATAAACAATGTGTCCTTGTCCATCCCTCCTCCCCCATTCCACCCGGGCTACCTTGTTAGTGATCTCACTTTTTTTTTTTTTAAATAAATAGAGAATGAATGGATTCAAAACAACAGGGACTTTATTTCCTTTCCCAGCTGTGGTCGAAGGGGGGGAGGGGGATTGGCTTATAGGGAAGTAAATTCACCAAAGGGGGCGGTTTTGCATCAAGGAGAAACACACACAACTGTCACACCAAAGCGTGGCCAGTCATGAAACTGTTTTTCAAAGCCCCTCTGATGCGCCGCACGCCTAGCTATGCTCTTCTAATTGCCCTGGTGTCTGGCTGTTCAAAATTGGCCACCAGGCGATTTGCTTCAACCTCCCACCGCGCCATAAATATCTCCCCCTTACTCTCACAGATATTATGGAGCATACAGCAAGCAGCAATAACAATGGAAATACTGGTTGCGCGGAGGTCTAACCTAGTCAACAAACGGTGCCAGTGGGCTTTTAAACGTCCAAAGGCGCATTCTACCACCATTCTGCACTTGCTCAGCCTATAATTGAACTGCTCCTTACTACTGTCCAGGCTGCCTGTGATTGGCTTCATGAGCCATGGGAACAAGGGGTAGGCTGGGTCCCCAAGGATAACGATTGGCATTTCAACATCCCAATGGTAATTTTCTGGTCTGCGAAGTGAGTCCCTTCTTGATACTTTTCGAATAGCCCGGAGTTCCTAAAGATGCGAGCGTGCATGCACCTTTCCCGACTATCCCATGTTGATGTCGGTGAAACGTCCCTTGTGATCTCCCACTGCTTGCAGCACCATTGAGAAGTACCCCTTGCAGTTTATGTACTGGTTGGCAGGGTGGTTCGGTGCTAAGATAGGGATATGCGTTCCGTCTATCGCCCCACCACAGTTAGGGAATCCCATTGCAGCAAAGCCGTCCTCTATAACCTGCACATTTCCTAGAGTCACTACCCTTGTTAGCAGAAGGTCACTGATTGCCTTGGCTACTTTGATCACAGCAGTCCCCATGGTAGATTTGCCCACTCCGAATTGATTTCCGGCTGACCGGTAGCAGTCAGGCATTGCAAGCTTCCATGGGGCTATCACGACTCGCTTCTCAACTGTCAGGGCAGGTCTCATCTTGGTATTCCTATGCTTCAGGGTGGGGGAAAGCAACTCACAAAGTTCTATGAAAGTGGCCTTATGCATGAGAAAATTTCACAGCCACTGGGAATCATCCCATACCTGCAATACTATGCGGTCCCACCAGTCTCTGCTTGTTTGCCGGGCCCAGAATCGGCGTTCCACTATATCAACCTGCACCACTGCGGCCATGATGTCCCAATTGTCATATCCCATGCTTTCAGGAATGTCTGTGTCCATGTCCTCCTCATAATTGTCCTTGTGCTGGTGGTTCCTATCCAAGTTCTGCACATACTGCAGGATAATGCACGAGGTGTTTACAATGCTCACAACAGCAGCGCTGAGCTGAGCGGGCTACATGCTCAGTGTGTGATGGCATCTGCACAGGTAACCCAGGAAATAAGGTGTGAAACGATTGTTTGCCGTTGCAAGGAAGGAGGGAGGGATGGGAGATTGACGACATGTACCAGAAACCACCTGCGACAATGTTTTTGCCCCATCAGGCATTGGGGACTGTGGGATAGCTACCCACAGTGCACCACTCCATGAGAATGCTAGCCACGCTACTGAGGACGCACTCCGCTGACAAACTGCGCTTAGTGGGGACATACACGATCAACTGTATAAAATTGCTTTCTAAAGATCGACTTCTATAGACTCAACCTAATTTCGTCATGTAGACATACCCTGAGTGTAGCAAATGCCTTTTAATAAAGGAGGGAAACAATGCGGCATTATGTTGGGGAAACACCACAAACAGGACCATAACATAAACCATGAGCAAAAGACCCACCCCCAAGTATCATAGAATCATAGAATATCAGAGTTGGAAGGAACCTCAAGAGGTCATCTAGTCCAACCCCCTGCTCAAAGCAGGACCAATTCCCAGCTAAATCATCCCAGCCAGGGCTTTGTCAAGCCGGGCCTTAAAAACCTCCAAGGAAGGAGACTCCACCACCTCCCTAGGTAACGCATTCCAGTGTTTCACCACCCTCCTAGTGAAATAGTTTTTCCTGATATCCAACCTGGACCTCCCCCACTGCAACTTGAGACCATTGCTCCTTGTTCTGTCAGTTTGACAATGTCCTTTTCCCCTCAGGGTCTTAAGTCCAGCAACCCAAAAGTCACCCAGCTCACAGTTGCTGTCCTTGGCCAGTGTGGCCCTGCAGTTCAGAAGTTCCGCTGCAGAGTTTACCTCCCAGGCTGGGTGGAAGTGGGGAGGGAGCGAAGGTATGGTGGCACCTTACACTTTCCACTACTCGAGCCCTTGACGGCCAAGCTGCAGACACAGCTAAGTGATAAGCATCCTGCAGCTTTTCCCTTAGTCGGGATACATATTGCTGATGAGTTTCATAACTATCGCCATCCTCTGATACTCCAAAGTACAAGTCTATGGGTCATCTTGGTTCTCACCCAAACATCAAGAGATATGGGGTGACTCCCGTAGCATTGTTCTTTGTGGCGTTGTAGGCATACACCAGAAACGTCACATGCTGGCTCCAGGTTGCCTTCTGTTCTGGTCACAAATTCCCCAACATGGAAACATGGAATCACAGAATGGAATATCAGGGTTGGAAGGGACCTCAGGAGGTCATCTGGTCCAACCCCTTGCTCAAAGCAGGACCAATTCCCAACTAAATCATCCCAGCCAGGGCTTTGTCAAGCCTGACCTTAAAAACCTCTAAGGAAGGAGATTCCACCACCTCCTTAGGTAACCCATTCCAGTGCTTCACCACCCTCCTAGTGAAAAAGTTTCCTAATTGTGACAGGGTTGGGACTCACCACTGCAGCGCCTCCCACTGGTTGTTCTGGGGATTAGCTCAGTCCATGGGGAGTGCCCTCTGCTGGTGGTGTGGTGTCCCGTCCGTCATCTCTTCCTCACTGATGTCTGGACCCGCATTGCTCCTCGCTTCGCAGCATCCTCTTCAGGCCACTGCCCTCTGGCAGTGCCCCCAGTCCATCCTCACTCCCTTCCTGGGGGGGGGGGGGGGGTGTTGTTCAGTAGTCCTTGCACCGGCCTCAGTGGCCAACCCCAACCTCCAAAGTCTAGCCCCTTGTCTCAAGGGCCAGTTGCAGTTTGTCTCAGCCACCCTACTGCATGGCCAGGTGTAGTCCAAGGGGGGGACCCAGGCCTGGCCACTACTCTGGGTCCCAACCCAGGGACCCTTTAGTGGCAGCCTCCCTGCCCTCCTTCTTTCCCCTTGTACAACTGTCCCTGGGCCACTTCCCCTCTGGCCCCTTGAACTCTCTACCTTCCCTTCACAACCCACTGGATGTCTGTAAGCACTCATCCTTATCCCCGCTTCCACCCCACCTCCTTCCCCTGCAAGGTAGTCATAGACATTTCATGGAATTAGGATGACCTCTATATGGATGTACTGATCCTATACACCTCTACCCCGATATAACCTGACCCGATATAACACGAATTCGGATATAACGTGGTAAAGCAGTGCTCCGGGAGGTGGGACTGCGCACTCCAGCAGATCAAAGCAAGCTCGATATAATGCGGTTTCACCTATAATGCGGTAAGATTTTTTGGCTCCCGAGGACAGCGTTATATCGGGGTAGAGGTGTATTTATCGTTGTTTAGGGTTCTCTCTTGATTTGTAACGATGTCTGTCTCTGTATGTGCAGATAAATGCAAATGCATTGATAAGAGAATGTATATAATTGGCCACTATGGCATCATAGTTTTCAAGCTGCTTGCCAGTCTTCCCGGTACTGTGAATAAACTCCCTTCAGTACTGTCTGTGCTTGCCTGATTCTTAGGGGAAAGAATCTTTTTGCCTAACACCATGTAACTGCTGGAGGCGTATATACAATAGAATGTTATATGCATTAAGCACATACCATCCATATTAATATATGTAATTTGAATCATATCTATTGATCATTTGATATATTAGCCTGGCATATATGGGTGAACACCTCAGAAATAGATTTAACCAGACTGAACCGCGTTATCCCCTGGGATTCGGTAGCTGTGAAAGCGGTGGAAAGCCATCTGGGACCCTTCCACGCTCTGGTCTCATAGTGAAACCATCTCAGATGAGCCCGTCTCAGCCAGCCCCAGGAATCTGGCCCAGTAAATCTAAGGGTGTTTCAGTGAGTCTGGATAGAGTCTCAGCTGGTGCAACGTGAGCACTGGAGGGAGCAGAGGAAATTGCACGTGACACCAATGTAGCGTAGGCCTAGGTGTAAATTCTAGTTCAAGGAGACATACCCGGGCTTGCTCTGACCCAACTGGCATGCTAGAAATAGAAGTTTGGCTGCATTTGGGCAAGTAACAGGAGAGGCTCCCTGCCCCGACTATGATCCCATGTCTCGTCTCTGGACAAAACATGCCCAATTCTTTCAACCTTTCCTCACAGGTCACGTTTTCTAAACTTCTGATCATTTCTGTTGATCTCTGGACTCTGTACAATTTGTCCTCATCCTTCTTGAAGGGCAGCACCCAAACCTGGACACTGTTCTCCCACACCGAGTAGAGGAGAACAGTCACCTCCCATCTCTGACCCACCCCACTCCTGGTCAAGACGATCTAGGTGCAGCAGGACCCGGAGATCACCGCCAGCATGGCCATGGGAGTGCTCCACCAGCCCCAGTGGGCACAGAGCCTGGAGACCAAGGAGCCCTACACCAGCCTCTGGGCCCTGAAGCTGGGGGAGCCGGGGACACTTGGTGGTGGAGACGGCCTTCTTATTCCAGACCGCTGTGCCCCACACCGCCCCCTTCCACAGCATCAAGAAGATCAGCATTGCATCCGAGCCCCGCGGGGAGGATACGGGCATGGGCAGTGGAGCCTGGCCAGGTAGGGCCCAGTACAGTCGTCAGGAGTGGGGTGGCTCGACCGTCAGGCTAGGGAGCTCCCTGCCCCCTGGTCAGTTCTGGGGTGGGAATTATTTGGGAGCAGAACTAATTGGAGGGGAAAGGCCTCATGTCTGTGACCTCTGTGACATAATCATAGCCTTAGCCATGAGCAAACTCCTACTCCAGAATATACTGGGCAGTGTCCTTTGCCTCAGTTTCTCCCCTTGCAGTGTGAAAGCCTGGCAAATTCTCCTTTAACCTGCCTTTGCCCTTTCCCGCCCTTGCACCCCACACACAGTTGCTGTCTTTGGTCGGCGAAGACCCAGAGTTCAGAGCGTTCATGTGAATTCAACGTCCGCCAGAGGGGTGGGAGGTGGGGAGATGGCATCGAGAAATGCCTCGGCTGCTGCTCCCACCACCACGTATACAACTGAGGTCTGGTCTGAACTACAGACCTATATCGGTATAACGACGTCACTCAGAGGGGTGAAAAATCCACACACACCCGCCCCCTGTGCGACATAGTTACACCAGCCTGACCCTCTGTGTAGACACAGCTGTGACATTCTATACTCTATGTGCCTGGGAGGGCTGGACAGAGTGCTGTGTAGGGAGAGCTCAAGGAAAGCTTTGTGGGGTTGCAAGAGGGCAGGTGACAGGATGATGGGGGCAGTCCATGGAGATATACGTGCAGCGAGGTAGATGGCTCTCGCCACTGGCTCAGCCGTCCGGCCTGCAGAGGGGTTCAGATCTGGAAGCCGGGTCGGGCCCTCCGTGCTTCCCTAGGGCACACGGATGTCCAATTTTCCTCTGCTGTTCCGCCAGGAGCCCTGAGATTCGCAGGAGCGTGGAGGGGGGAACCAATTCTGAGACCGTCCCATCTGCAAAGCCGGGAGGGGACCAGGATGACATCGCTGCTGGAGCAACAACCTGGCTCATGCCCATGTGACTGGGAAAAACTGACAAAACATGGGGAGTTTCACTTGGGGAAAGTGCTGAGTCAGGCACGGGCAGAGCGTTTCCCCAGAGACTCTCTCAGAGGAGGGGAACGGAAGGGGCTTGCTCGAGGAGTAGGATGGGTGCTGACTCAACCGCAGCCTTGAGCTGGAGGACACTTGGGTTCTATTCCTGGCACTGCTGCATGACCTTTGGCAAGGCCGTACCTCAGTTTCCCCATCTGTAAAATGGGGGATGAAGCTGACTTCCTTTGAAATAACAAGTGCCATGTGCATGCTAGGAGTTACCAATGCTGGTTAATATTAATTCCCGCTGCAGCCGTGCCAGCATTCCCTCGGAGCTGCCCTGTGCCTGGCATGGAGATGCCAGCATCAGAGATGGGCTGCCTGGGAGCAGGAAGCCCTGGGTGCGGCAAGGAGGTGAACGACCTTTCTGGCCTGGTGGGGCTTCTTTAAGCATTTTGGTTTTCAGGCCAAGGAGACATCTGCTCAGGATGTTACACCTGGGGAACAGGGCTCGGGTGGGAGCGGGGCTGTGGGGGGAGGGGGTCTGGCAGTGTACAGGAATAGGGCACTATCCCTTTAAATAACGTGAGCCCTCGCTTAGTGCTCCCCGTGTTCTGGTTTAGATGCCGCCAGAGCAGCAGGGGGTACGTACCGGGCTTCACGCGTTGGTGAACGTGCACCAAGCTGGGTCCAGCTGGATCGTGGTATTTTTGTTGTGTAAAGCCCCAAAGGCACAATGTGGGGGATTGAGGGGGGATGGGAAAGGGCGCCTGGCCAACTCCCGCAGGGATAAATGGCAACCCAGCCTCTCTGATTAACAGGAAGGTTGGTCCAATGGTTACAGCATCGCACTCCACAGACCTGGGGTCTCTTTCAGGCTTGGCCACTGACGCTGGCTGAGTCCCCACCCCGCATTGTACCTTATCTTCCCCCTCTCATTCTGGGCTAGTCCGGTTAGTCTGGGAGCTCGTCAGGGTCAGGACCGGGTCTCAGTAGGTGTTTGTGCAGCACAATAATTAGCGCTTAGAGCACATGGCAAAGGAGACGAGTATCACTCACCCCATTTTACAGTTGGGGAAACTGAAGCACGGGGAGCTGGCGGGACAGGCCCAGGGTCACTTAGCAGCAGAGAAATAGAACCCGGGTTTCTTCGATAGAGGTCAAGTGACACACACACACACACACACATACACACTCACCACAGAGCTTTGCTTGAAAACAAGTGCTTCCGTTTTCCTTGGGTTTCCTGGCATGTTGCACAAACTCAAGATCCGGGGGAAATCTGAGCCAGGGTTAAATTTACCAGCAGCTCAGCGAAATGCTGTACTGTATTCTGGCTCTGTTCCCAACACTCTCCCGCCCACTTTTATCTCTTCCCAACCCCACGTTCACTAGGCCTAGGCCGCATTTCCCTGTGTTGTGTGTTTGTGGGGCCGTGACATTCTGTACCTTGGGGGAGCGTGTTATAACCCCCATATTACTCATTTTCATATAATCATGATCTTGCATAGAAAGCAGGCTTTGTAAGGTATCAGGGGAAAGGTCATGATCTGCTGAAAGTCATTTCTCTATCCATATATGTATATCATTAATGCATATGAAGTTATGAGAATTGTGTGTATGGCTGTCACTAAAACATGCTGTAAGTGGGGGAATCAGCCAGATATTAGCTCCCTGGAGGCAACAGCAAGGAAAGTAGCCAACACCCGGGTGGGGTGTCAATCAACCCATCAACAGCCATTGTCCAGCAAGGGAGCTACAATGCAATGTATACGATGTACAATGTGATGTATGTAACAACTCATCTACATGAGGCCACACCAGGGGAATTGCTCAACCTTGCTTTGAGAGAGTCAGCAATGCCCCACAGACATGCCTGGACTTGTGTTCTACAAGCACATGGACTGAGAGTATAAAACGGGCAGACTGGACACATACGGCCCCTTCTCCTGCCCCCACCTCTGCTGCAAGCAACCAAGACACTGAGAATAAGACAAGACTCCAACACAGGAGATTGGCCCAGGATTAAGGAACAAACCTGTATACTACGGACGACAATATCCAGTGGGGTGAGAAAAACTGCTTAATCTAGTTGCTGCCCAGTCTAATAGGTTGAGAGTTTAGACGGCGTGCTTATACTTCCTTTTCTTTTGGTAACCACTCGGACTTGTTCTGCTTTGATTTATAATCTCTTAAAATCTACCTTTATAGTTAATAAATCTGTTTGTTTATTCTACCGGAAGCAGTGCATTTGGTTTGAAGTGTGTCAACGGCTCCCCTTGGGATAACAAGCCGGGTACATATCAATTTCTTTGTTAAATTGGTGAACTCATATAAGCTTGCAGAGTCCAGTGGGCATTACTGGATACGGCAAGAGGGAGGTTCCTAGGGTTGTGTCTGGGACCAGAGATATTGGCTAGTGTCATTCGGTTGCAAGTAGCTGGGAGCAGCTTACATGCCAGAGGCTGTGCGTGAACAGCCCAGGAGTGGGGTTCTCACAGCAGAGCGGGGTAAGGCTGGCTCCCAGAGTCGAGGATTGGAGAGGCCTAGCAGATCACCGGTCCGGATAACACCAGAGGGGAATGTCACAACCACTGAAGATGCTGTGCCTAGGGGCTCATAAGCTGTCTGAGTCACTGTGATTGTCCCTGCATTTTAAGTGCAAAGCTTGTAAAGTTTTTTCACGGCTGCCTCCATTGCTGTTGCTCAGTCTGTCGCTTTGGGCCAGGTGACGTCCCCTTCTGCCAGCAATTGGCTTTGAATTCTCTCATTGGTTTGTGGTGTTACTAATCACATTGGTAGATGTGCAGGTGAAAGAGGGGGCTGAAGATGACAGCTAGTGGTGTTCTGTTATTTTCTTTGTTGGGCCTGTCTTGTAGGAGCCCCCAACTAAAACCTCTCCAGCGCATCATCAGAGATCTACAACCTATCCTGAAAGATGATCCTTTACTCTCACAGATCTTGGGAGACAGACCTGTCCTCGCTTACAGACAACCCCCCAACCTAAAGCAAATACTCACCAGCAACCACACATCACTGAACAAAACCACTAACCCAGGAACCTATCCTTGTAACAAAGCCCGATGCCAACTCTGTCCACATATCTATTCAAGTGACATCATCATAGGACCTAATCACATCAGCCATACCATCAGGGGCTCATTCACCTGCACATCTACCAATGTGATATATGCCATCATGTGCCAGCAATGCCCCTCTGCCATGTACATTGGCCAAACCGGACAGTCTCTACGCAAAAGAATTAATGGACACAAATCTGACATCAGGAATCATAATACTCAAAAACCAATGGGAGAACACTTTAACCTGTCTGGTCATTCAATGACAGACCTGCGGGTGGCTATATTACAACAGAAAAACTTCAAAAACAGACTCCAAGGAGAGACTGCTGAGCTGGAATTGATATGCAAACTAGACACAATCAACTCAGGATTGAATAAGGACTGGGAATGGCTGAGCCATTACAAACATTGAATCTATCTCCCCTTGTAAGTATTCTCACACTTCTTATCAAACTGTCTGTATTGGGCTAGCTTGATTATCACTTCAAAAGTTTTTTTTTTCTCTTACTTAATTGGCCTCTCAGAGTTGGTAAGACAACTCGCACCTGTTCATGCTCTCTGTATGTGTGTATATATATCTCCTCAATATTTATTCCACTCTATATGCATCCGAAGAAGTGGGCTGTAGTCCACGAAAGCTTATGCTCTAATAAATTTGTTAGTCTCTAAGGTGCCACAAGTACTCCTGTTCTTTTTGCGGATACAGACTAACACGGCTCTGAAATCCACCTTAGGTGTCTCTATGGCGCAATATGTCCTTTCTCACAAGCACTGAGTCTGTATACAACAAAGAGAACTTTTAATAAAAAAGGGAAGGTAATCTGGGAAACCCCACAACCACGATTCGAAAGCTTGTGACCATGAGTAAGGCTAAGATAGTTTTAGTAAAAATCATGGACAGTAAACAAAAATTCACAGAAGCCTGTGACCTGTCCTGACTTTCATTAAAAATATCCTGACAAAACAGGGAGGCAAGTTCAGCTTAGCGCCCACTCCTGCTGGAGCTCCCGGCTCCCCCACCGCCGCTGCGGTGATTGGAAGCCTCAAAGGTCTCCCGCTCCCCACGGGAGCTGAGCAGCTGTGGGGGGTCACACCACCTGTGGCAAGGGGAGCTATAGGGTCCCCCATTGCCCATGGGGAATGGGCTGCTGTGGGGTCCCCTCACCCTCCTCGGCAGCTGAAAGCTCCAGGAGGTCCCCCCTCTGCCCGCCATGTGTGGGCAACTGCAGAGGGTCCCCTGTCTCTGGCCTTCACTGAGCAGTTGCAGAAGTTCCCCCCACTGTCTGCTGCAGTTAGGGTAGCAGCAGGGTCCCCCCACCGCCTGCCATGACTGGACAACTTTGGAGGGTCCACCCACTGCCCGCCATGGCTGGGCAGCTGTAGTGTCCCCCCATCAGGGCAGGGATTGGGAGCTCCAGCCCCAGAGCTGAAAATGTCACGGGCCTCTCATGCGGGTTTGGGAAGGGGAAAGCCACGAAGGAGCTCTACATCGATATACCAGAGGTGAAAGGGGGCAGAGGCGGTGGGATCAGCAGGAACGGGGTCACCTCCCTGCTGTGGGAGAGTTGGAGGCTGGATTTGGGGAGTGACGCCAAGGGCTCGGCTCCTCTGAGCCCCCAGGTGGTGGCAGAGAGGAAGGAGGTGAGGTTGGTGGGCCTGGGGACATCAGGAGTTGAGCGGGGGGACAGGCGGAGCGAGGGGGTGGGGGTGAGCAAGCAGGAGCTGGCGCCGGAGGGACAACGCCAGGCCGCACATGCCCTATCGGCCAAGGTCACCTTGCTGGAGAAGTGGTCCCCATACCTACCCTGCGAGTAAGGACTTCCAACTAGCTTTGCACCCACCTTGTGGTAGTTTCATCTAGTCCATATTTCCTTAGTTTAAGTAGGAAAATGTCATGTGGGACTGTGTTGAAAGACTTACTAAATTCAAGATACATCACGTGCACCTCTTCTCCACATCCACTAGGCTGGGTACCCAATCAAAGAAGGAAATTACGTCTGTTTGGCGGGAAAAAAAAAAAAAAAAAAGCCGCGATCGCGATCTGCGGCGGCAATTCGGTGGGAGGTCCTTCGCGCCGAGTGGGAGTGAGGGACCGTCCGCCGAATTGCCACTGAATGGCTGGACGTGCCGCCCCTCTCCAGAGTGGCCGCCCCAAGCACTTGCTTGGCAAGTTGGTGCCTGGAGCCGGCCCTGCTCCTGTGACCCTGTATGGAATATGTTGGACACTTTATTATATTGTTAAAAGCAACAGAGGGTCCTGTGGCACCTTTGAGACTAACAGAAGTATTGGGAGCGTAAGCTTTCGTGGGTAAGAACCTCACTTCTTCAGATGCAAGACATCAATATTATAATATTATATTGTTGACATCAATATTATAAAATTGCGAGGAATCTGACCAGATATGCCGTGTGAAGTATCTTTGAAAATGTCACAATTTGCCAAGTATGATCATCTTATTTATATGTTTGTATCACCTTTTTATTATGAGTTATAGATATGGAGGGTATGTCTGTATTTCAAACTTGGGCTGTGCATCCAAATGACCCCCTCAGACAGATTGGCATTAGCACTGCCTAGCCTGCCTGATGGTCCATCAATGGACACATTGAAAGGATTAGGGGCTGCACCATGACTCAGCAAGGCAGACAGGGGCATTATGGACAGAACTCTAAGGCTTCCAGGACATGTGTTGGGCAGCTAGTGTTTGGAACAAAAGAAATACAAGCTGCATGGAGAAGAATATAAAAGGCAGTTGCATCATCTCCATTTTGTCTTGAATCCTACTTCTTCTCTTCATTCCTGCTTCTTGTCTCTGGAGCCACTTCTCTACAAACCGAAGCTCTGAAAAAGGGACTGAATGACCCATCCAAACTGTGGATGTGTTCCAGAGGGACTTTCAAGCCAGTAAACTCACCAATACAGCTAAGAACCTGATATATGGACTTTGAAGTCTTTGGATATATGTGACTGCTTTAGCATTCAACATCTCTTGTCTTGTTCTTTCTCTTTTTTTTTATAGTAAACCTTTAGTTTTAGGCACTAAAGGACTGGCTGGCAGAATGGTATTTTGTATATCCAGTCTAATATTGACTGGCAATGTGGCTGGCCCTTTTGGGTTAGAAGAACATTTTGTATAGTGAGCAGAGTTTTAAAATAGCTTCTTACTGTACTGGACTTAGATGCTGACTGGGAACCAGAGAACTGGAATGCAATAAAGGGACTGTCTGATTTCTTTCTGACTTTCTTTTTTCTTCTTCTTTGTGATAACCAGTGTGGAGATCAGATGCACAGCTTGTGACTGGTTGGGGAGTTTTACTTCAGTGTTACCCACCAGTCTTGGAAGTATCTGCTCCCCCTTTTGCAGCCTGCCCTGACCTTCGCATTTCCGGTGAGGGCTGCCCTAGGTACACTGTGCCACAGTTACTTATGCATAAGATGGTGTTGTCCAAGTCTCAGCTGTGATAGTAGCTCTTGTCTGCAGCTGTCATCCTGTAGACTCAGACAGAACATCAGTCTTGTTCCAGGTGGTGCCATAGTAACAGGGTTAGCACAGCTGATGTCTCCTACAAAGAAGATGAAAGAGGCGGCCAATGACTATCCATGTGTGAGGGTGCCCATGCACCTCTTCAAGCTGGGGACCGACTGGCTAAGCAGCAGTTCTGCAGAAAAGGACCTGGGGATTACAGTGGATGAGAAGCTGGATATGAGTCAGCAGTGTGTGCTTGTTGCCAAGAAGGCCAATGGCATATTAGGCTGTATTAGTAGGAGCATTGCCAGCAGATCGAGGGAAGTGATTATTCCCCTCTATTCGGCGCTGCTAAGGCCACACCTGGAGTATTGCGTCCAGTTTTGGTTCTCTCACTACAGGGATGTGGACAAATTGGAGAGAGTCCAGCGGAGGGTAATGAAAATGATTAGGGGGTGGGGCATAAAATTTATGAGGAGAGGCTGAGGGAACTGGGGTTATTTAGTCTGCAGAAGAGAATAGTGAGGGGGGATTTGATAGCAGCCTTCAACTATCTGAAGGGGGGTTCCAAAGAGGATGGAGGTGGTGGAATCTCCATCCTTAGAGGTTTTTTAAGGCCCAGCTTGACAAAGCCCTGGCTGGAATGATTTAGTTGGTGTTGGTCCTGCTTTGAGCAGGGGGTTGGGCTAGATGACCTCTTGAGGTCTCTTCCAACCCTAATCTTCTATGATTCTATGAACACATTCCCCGTGGCTAAAGAAATTTCTTTGCTCTCCTGTTTGCCATTAGCCAGCGGAGCCTATGATGGCATGTGTGCTGGTGTAATTAATTGGGGCCCCATTATATTGTCCTGCCAACCAAGACGTCATTCTCCAAAGCTTCCTCATTTGAGTGCCTTCCTGAAGACAAGCATAAACTCAGCTGTCCCTGCCTGAATGAGGGTCAGAAAAGAGTTAGATTCACAAACACAAATTACCAGTGTAGAACTACAGATATTCCCAGATCCCCAACTGGTGCAAATCGGCATCAGTCCAAAGGAGTCCACACACCCATTTACACCAACTGAGAATCTGGCCCTATATTATGAACTGCTCACAAAATGAGAACATAGGAATGCCCCTACTGGGTCAGACCAAAGGTCCATCTAGCCCAGTATCCTGTCTTTTGTAGCTCTTCACAGTCTGCCTGGGTCTTAACCATCTTTAATAATTTTGTATTATCTACAAATTTTGCCACCTTACCGTTTACCCCTTTTTCCAGATCATTAATGAATAGGTTGAATAGGACTGGGCCCAGTACAGACCCCTGGAGGACATCACTATTTACCTCTCCCCATTCTGAAAAATGACCATTTATTCCTACCCTTTGTTTCCTATCATTTAACCAGTTACCAGTCCATGAGAGGACCATTCCTCTTATCCCATGACAGCTTACTTTGCTTAAGAGCCTTTGGTGAGGGACCTTGCCAAAGGCTTTCTGAAAATCTAAGTACATTATATCCACTGGATCCCCCTTGTCCTCATGCTTGTTGACCCCCTCAAAGAATTGTAGTAGATTGCTGAGGCATGATTTCCCTTTACAAAATCCATGTTGACTCTCCACCAACGAATTGTGTTCATCTAGGTGTCTGACAATTTTATTCTTTACTATAGTTTCAACCAGTTTGCCCGGTACTGAAGTCAAGCTTATTGGCCTGTAATTTCTGGGATCACCTCTGGAGCACTTTTTAAAAATTGGCATCCCATTAGCGATCCTCCAGTCATTTGGTTCAGAAGTTGATTTAAATGATAGATTACAAACTACATTTAGTCATTCTTCAATTTAACTTTTGAGTTCCTTCAGAACTCTTGGGTGAATACCATCTGGTCCTTGTGACTTATTACTGCTTAATTTATCAATATGTTTCAAAACCTCCTCTACTGACACCTCAATCTGGGATGGTTCCTCAGATTTGTCACCTAAACAGACTGGCTCAGGTTTGGGAATCTCCCTCACATCCTCAGCCATGAAGACTGATGCAAACAATTCATCTAGTTTCTTCACAATGTCCTTATTGTCCTTGAGTGTTCCTGTAGCATCTTGATCGTCCAGTGTCCCCACTGGTTGTTTAGCAGGCTTCCTGCTTCTGTTGTACTTAAAAAATGTTTTGCTCTTACTTACTGAGACGTTGGCTAGCTGTTCTTCAAATTCTTTTTTGGCCTTCCTAATTATATTTTTACAATTCACTTGCCAGAGTTTATGCACCTTTCTATTTTCCTTAATAGGATTTAACTTCCACTTTTTAAAGGATGCCTTCTTGCCTCTCACTGCTTCTTTTACTTTGTTGTTTAGCCATGGTGACACTTTTTTGGTTCTCTTAGTATGTCTTTTAATTTGGGATATGCGTTTAAATTGAGCCTCTATTAAGGGGCAGCTTGTAGAGATTTCACTTTTGGCGTTGTATCTTTTAATTTCTCTTTAACTAACTTCCTCCTTTTTGTGAAGTTCCCCTTTCTGAAATTAAATGCTCCCACGGTGGGCTGCTGTGGAGTTCCCCACTCCCAGGGATGTTAAATTTAATTATATTACGGTCACTATTACCAGCGGTTCAGCTATATTCACCTCTTGGACCAGATCCTGTGCTCCGTTTAGGATTAAATCAAGAATTGCCTCTCGTCTTGTGGGTTCCAGGACTAGCTGCTCCAAGAAAGTCATTTAAGGGGTCAAGAAGCTTTATCTCTGCATCCCATCCTGAGGTGACATGTACCCAGTCAATAATGGCCTAGTTGAAATCCCCCATTATTGTTGAGTTTTTTATTGTTATAGCCTCTCTAATCTTCCTGAGCATTTCATAGTCACTATCACCATCCTGGTCAGGTGGTCGGTAGTATACCCCTACTGCTATATTATTATTCGAGCATGGAATTACTATCCATAGAGATTCCATCATACAGTTTGGTTCATTTAAGATTTTTAGTTCATTTGACTCAATGATTTCTTTCACATATAGTGCCACTCCCCCACCAACACGACCTGTTCTGTCCTTCCAATATATTTTGTACCTGGTATTACTGTGTCCCATTGTTTATCCTCATTCTACCAAGTTTCTGTGATGCCTATTATATCCATAACCCCATTTAATATGACACATTCTAGTTCACCTCTCTTAGTATTAAGACTGTTAGCATTGGTATATAATCACTTTAAAAAATTGTCAATTTTTAGCTGTCTCCCATTACATAATGTAATTGAATGGGACTCTTTTTCATTTGATTGTTTCTCATCAGATCCTACCTGAATCTTATCATCTTCGATCCTCTCCTTAGCCACCTCCTTACTAGGACATAGATAATCTCCATTAATAGATCCTCCCCTAAGAGATGTCTCTGTCCAAACCACATGCTCCTCCGCACATGTCAGCTTTCCCTCAGCCCTTAGTTTAAAAACTTCTCTATGACCTCTTTAATTTTAAGTGCCAGCAATCTGGTTCCATTTTGGTTTAGGTGGAGTCCATCCTTCCTGTATAGACTCCCCCTTTCCCAAAAGGTTCCTGAGTTCCAAATAAATCTAACCCCTTTCTCCTTACACCATCGTCTCATCCATGCATTGAGACCCTGCAGTTCTGCCTGTCTAACTGGTCATACGCGTGGAACTGGAAGCATTTCAAAAAATGTTACTATGGAGGTCCTAGACTTCAATCTCTTACCTAGCACCCTAAATTTGGCCTCCAGGACCTCTCCCCCATCCTTCCCTATGTCACTGATACCTACCATGACCAGCGCCTCCTCCCCAGCACTGCACATATGTCCGTCTAGATGTCTTGAGAGATCCGCAACCTTCGCACCAGACAGGATGTCACCATACGGGTCTACAAGTCATCACAAACCAAGCTACTACGTTTCTAACAATTGAATCCCCTTTACTATTATTTGTCTCTTATCAATAACTGTAGTTCCCTCCCCTGAAGAGGTATCCTCAGTGTGAGAGGATACCATGGCATCCTCTGGAAGGAGGGTCCCAACTATGGGATTGTTTCCCTCTGTTCCAGTTTGATGTTCTCCTTCCCTGAGAGTTTCATCCTCCTCAATAGCACAGAGGCTATTGGACCGGGGGGTGGGACCGTTCTACCGTGTCCCTGGAACCCTCCAGAAGCCTAAGGACCCCACTAAATGGACGGCTGCATACAAACGGCTTAGATGCTTGTCAGACCCAAGTGAGTATTTTCCCATGACCAACATATACGTCTAATCCCATTGCTTTGTTTCCATCACCCAGTTGCTTAGGAGCCGACTAGAGCATTTATCCAGGTTTGAAACTGTTGGTAAATTTCAGGCTGAAATGTAATTAACCAGCTGTGGCCCCCATTCTCTGCTGTGCCCCGTCTGGGAATGGGGCCCTCAGGGAACCTCATTGGCACATACTACGCCAGACTTTCTGGGGGCTGGAGCAGCCTGGATGGGCTGATTTAAACCTCAGTGGCTGATAATGATCGCTACAGGCTGTCTGTGCCCTGCCTCCTATGCTGGAGCTGGAGGGGAGGCTGCCTCAGGGTCTAGCTACACTGGGCCCACTGTACTGGGGCCTCCCCTCCCTCGCGGACATGCAGTCAGTGTCCGTACCAAGGGAGCTGAGATGATCAGAGGCTCAGACCACAGGACATATTGCAAATATCACGGTTGCTATTCCCTGTTCACTCTCACTGGCTGTAAAAGCAACCGTGCACGGAAACCTCATGGATGGAGGCCAGGCTGCAAAAACGTCACTGGGTGATTGGAGGCTGGGTGCTCAAAATGTGATTGATGGGGGAAGTGGTTTCACGCAAACCTGATTGTGGGAGTGGGATCATGTAAAATCTTCTCTGTTCGGGGCTGCTTTTCTGCCAGAGAAGAACTCGTGCAGCTGCTAGATAAAGCATTCTCCATCAACATCTGTTCTTCTCCCCCTCCCCCCACTGCAACCTCCAGTGAAACATGAAAAACACTTAGGAATTAAATCCCCCAAAACAGGAACTAAAAAGTTCAGCCAGCTACCAGCACATGTCCTCAACGTCTCCACTCCAGGCAGGCTGCACTGTCACCCTCGCTACTGCGCCACACACTGCAAGCTTAGCGCTGCCTCCCAGGAACACCAGCCTTTCCTCAGCCGTGTGCGCTCAGCCCTTCGCCAAGTGACTCTGCCAACAGCACCAGCTACTGCCCCAAACAGCCACAGCCACTAGAGGTGGGGAAGAACTGAGCTGGGGAGGGGAGCAGAGGTCAGGTCGCAGGTCGCAGTCTGTGACGTATGGGGATGTGTAACTCAGCCAGGGGTAAGCAGGGAGCCTTGCTAGGTCTCGCTGTCTGAGCTTTGCCTCTCTCCTTGGCTTGGTAGTCTGGTTCCAGCAGCCTCCGCACTGAGTCTGAGCTTAATTTCCTCAGTATAGACATAGTTTCTGACGAGCTTCCTCATTTTTGATAAACTCCCCATTTCTAATCCCTGGGCTTGTTTTGGGCACGACTCCACCCCTGAGCAGGTGGTAGTTCATAATATAGGGTGGTGTAAATGGGTGTGTGGACTCCTTTAGACCGATGCCGATTTGCACCAGTTGGGCATCTGGGAATATCTGTAGTTCTACACTAGTAACTTGTGTTTGTGAAACTAACCCTTAAGGGCGCCTGCTCAGAACAGCTTTGCCGACGCTCATTCAGGCAGGGACAGCTGAGTTTACGCTTGTCTTCAGGAAGACACTCGAATGAGGAAGCTTTGGAGAATGAAGTCTTGGTTGGCAGGACAATATAATGGGGCCCCAATTAATGATCCCAACACGCATGCCATCATAGACTCTGCTAGCCAGTAGCAAACAGGAGAGCAAAGAAATTTCTTTAGTCACTGGGAATGTGTTGTTCAAATGAAGACAGAGAAGGAAGTAAGGGAGATGAACCATACACCACATCCTGACAGGACAGAGCTAACCACCAGGAAACATCTGAGAAAGGGGAATTCACTGGGCAAGAACTGCCTTTATATGGGCAAAACCCACATGTGTGTGCAGTGTTTTTCCTCAGTGGAAGGTTGATCTATTTGGAAGAAGCATGTTTGTGACACTGATTGGACAAGAGCTGTTCCTTTAGGAAGGGGCCACAAGAAAAGGGGACCTGGTAAGACCCACGCATGAGAGTGATCATAGAAAGAGGATCTAAAGTTTATTTCTTTGCTTCTCTTCACCTTGAGCTTACAGATAACTGGATGGGAGGACTGGAGAGCCCCAAATCCTGAGGAGTCACTCCCTTGAAGACCCTGTCATATGGGACCATGGACAAGGATCATCTGTCGGGAATCTGGGCCTGCAGCACAGCCAGTCTCCAGGCAACCTCACGAGCCTGTACCAAGCTACTTGATTTGTGGGAAGGGTCATCAGATAGGCTCTTAAGCCCAGCAGCAGCAGTTCAGTAGCTGCTCAAAGCTTTTGCCCACAGCTATGATAGCTCCGGCCTTGGTGCAGCCCGGCTCCTGCCTTGCCTCAGGTAATCTGATTCCGGCCCTCAGCTCTGATTCCTTATCTCAAATTTTGACTCTGACCCTTAGCTCTGCATCCAGCTCTGACCCGATTCTGACCCTGGATTCCAACTCCGGTCTTCTGCCTCTGGCTCTGACCCTTGGCACTGGCATTTGGCCTCTGGCTCTGACCCTCATCATGCCAAAGAGATGTAATTTCCTTCTTTGATTGGGTACCCAGTCTAGTGGATGGGGGGAAGAGGTGGACATGATGTATCTTGAATTTAGTAAGACTTTTGACACAGTCCCATGTGACATTTTCCTTCTCAAACTAAGGAAGTATGGGCTGGTTGAAACTACCAGAAGGAAGGTGCAAAGCTAGTTGGAAGTCCTTACTCACAGGGGAGGTATGGGGACTCACTGGCTCTGCAGCAGCACTGCAGAAAAGGGTGTGAGGTTTCTGGTGGACCACAAATGGAATGTGAATCTACAGTGTGATGGTGTTGAAAAAAGGCAAATGTCATTCTGGGACATGCAGAGTGGGGTGGGTCGGAGATGGGATGTGACTGTTCTCCTCTACTTGGAGCGGGAGAACCAGGTTTGGGTGCTGCACTTCAAGGAGGATGAGGACAAATTGTACGGAGTCCAGAGGAAAGCAACAGAAATGATCAGAGGTTTAGAAAAACATGACCTGTGAGGAAAGGTTGAAAAAATTGTCCAGAGAAGACAAGGTTGAGGGGGAACATGATAATAATCTGCAACTATGCAAAAGGTTGTTATAAAGACGTGATCAAATGGTGTCCATGTCCACCAAGGGTAGGACAAGAAGGAATTGGCTTAGTTAGCAGCAAGGGAAATTTAGGTTAGATATTAGGAAAAACTTTCTAACTCAAAGGATGGTTCAGCACAGGAATAGGTGACCTATGGAGGTTGTGGAAACCCTATTATTGGAGGGTTTTAAAAACAGATTAGACAAACACCTGACAGGGATGGTCTAGGTGCACTTGGTCCTGCCTCAGCGCATGGGGATGGATTGTTTGACCTCCTGATGTCACTTGCAACTCCACATTTCTGTGATTCTGTGAAGTGGTGCTAGACCCTCTGCACTGTGGTCATTTTCCTACAATGCAAAGTAAATGCTTATGGGGCTGGGAGAAGTGGTAGGGCAGAAGGAAGGAGAGCAGGGCATGCTGAGAAGACAGTGCTTTCCTGTGTGCAATACTGTGGGTTAATATGATAAAATGCAACAGGACATGAGTCAACTTGGCTTCCTGTCTAAGTTCTCCAAGATAAGGAGGCTGCAAAGTTCAGAATCCTCAGAACTCGACCTACCCTGATAGTATCTGAGCCACCATGGGAACCCGAGGTGACATGTATTCCTTAGGTGAGTGGAACAAAGTCCATGGGCTGAACTTGGGTGGAGCTAGGAGAGTCCAGAGGGGCCCACGGGTCTGTCTGCGCTGGGGCTGGAAGGTGAACATTCCAGCTTGAGAAGACATAGTTGTGCTAGCTCTCATCTAGCTAGAAATAGAAGTGTCGCCATGGGGACAAGAGGGGCTGGCTGCTCTGATTTTGTACCTGTGGTCTTGGATAGGATCGTAGTTGGGACAGGGAGCCTCTCCTGTTACTTGCCCAAGCACAGCCACACTTCAATTTTTGGCACGCCTGCTGGGTCAGAGCAAGCCTGGGTATATCTCCTTGAGCTAGAATTTACACCTAGGCAGACGCTACATTGGTGTAATGTGCAATTTCCTCGGCTCCCTCCAGTGCTCACATTGCACCACCTGAGACTCCATCCAGACTCTCTGAAATGCCCTTAGATTTACTGGGCCAGATTCCCGGGGCTGGCTGAGATGGGCTCATCTGAGATGGGCTCACTAGGAGACCAGAGCGTGGAGGAGTCCCAGATGGCTTTCCACCACTTTCACAGCTACTGAATCCCAGGGGATAACTGCGGGTCAGTCTGGCCCCTGGAAGCAGAGCAGCCCAAAACCTTCCTTGATTCATCCTCAACTGTCTGTAGCCCCAAGGGACCATTCCAGCAGCTGGCAATAGCCAGAGTGGAGGAGTACATTGGCCAGACCGCTCACCTCTGGGAATGCCCACTGTGCCTGGGGCTGTAACATAGAGCCAGTGCACCAGGGGAATTTCCAGGTAGCTGGTTGAGCCAGATTTCTGTAGGGGCACAAAGCTGGGGTTCCGAAATATTACTACAGTAATAATCGTTCTTAATGAAAGAATTGACTTCATTGGATTTACACCAGAATCACAGTGGGGTAAATAAGCAAAATTTAGTCCACATACAGGGGCCAGGAGAGATATGTTTCTCTCTCTCTCTCTTCCTCTGTTGCTTATTTGTGTGTATAACATTTTTAAAACACGTATTTATTTATTTATTATTTCTCTCAAGTATTTCTCCTCCTCGTCCAGTTCCCCTTTCTACTACCAGGGAGCACTCAAGTTGCATTCGGTAAGTTCCCAGGCTGGCAGAACGTAATGCTGTATGTGCCGCGTTTGTGCCCATCATGAGAGTCCCACACAGAATGTGTCTCTGCCATGAAGCTGACACAGGCTTGGCAGCTCTCGATGGGGTTATCGGCACTGTAATGAGGGGTGAGGTCATTGGATCTTGGTCATTAGGACTAGCTGAATTGTTTAGGTGGGGGTTACATCTATTTCTGAAGTGTTCAGCAATATATGCCGGGCTAATATAATATATCACATGATCAATAGGTATGATTCATATTATTTATATTAATATGGATTGTATGTGCTTAATGCATATAACATTATAGTGTATATACACTTCTAGCAGTTACATGGCTTGGAATGGTGGCCTGTGTCTTTCTATAGTCTTATTCACCTATGCTAAGTATCCCATAACACCTTGCATTAGCCTGGAAAACTGTCAGGATCAGCACATATGGGTGTTCTGCTGTAGTAACAGGCAGGAAGTTACTCTCATTGGAGTGCACCAAAGATAAGGACAATATATATGGGACAAACCTAGGAAGTGCATAATGCTCTTGGTACCTGGAATTCGTATGTCCAGAACAAAGAGCTAAGGGGTACAGTATGGTATCAAAAAAACAAGGTAGAAAGATGGTAGGTTAGCCTACTAGGCTATGATTTAGTCACAGATATTTTTAGTAAAAGTCATGGACCGGTCACGGGCAGTAAACAATAATTCATGGCTTGTGACCGGTCCATGACTTATACTATATACCCCTAACTAAAACTTGGGCTGGGGGGCTGCGGGCGTTCTGGGTTGTGGACCGAGGGCACCAAGAATGATAGAGGGAAGCGGCCCAGGGAGCACCACGGGTCCTGGGGGGCAGCCCGGGAGGGCTGTCGTGGGTGTTGAGGGGGGGTGGCGATGCATGGCCCAGGACCCCTGCTGGTGCTGGGGGGAGAGGGTTGGTGGGGCTGGCCAGAGCTCTCCCTGCAGCTCCTAGGGGGAGGGAAGGCCGGGGGGCACTGCTCCTACCATAACCACCGGCTCCACAGCTCCCATTAGCTGGGAATAGCAGCCAATGGGAGCTTTAGAGTCAGTGCCTGCAGACAGAGGCAGTGCACAGAGTTCCCTGGCCCCTCCACGTAGGAGCTGCAGGGACATGCTGGATACTTCCGTGGAGCCCACACTTTGCATAACTACACTAGGATCTGAGAGTTCTATTTCATATTTCTAGTTTCAGATACAAGAGTGATACATTTATACAAATAGGATGACCACACTCAGTAGATTTTAAGCTTTGTAATGATACCTTACGAGAGACCTTTTGCATGAAGCATATTCCAGTTACATTATATTCACAGGTTTCAAAGTAGCAGCCGTGTTAGTCTATATCCACAAAAAGAACAGGAGTACTGGTGGCACCTTAGAGACTAACAAATTTATTTGAGCATAAGCTTTCATGGGCTAGGGCCCACTTCTTCGGATGCATAGAATGGAACATATATTGAGGAGATATATGTACACATACAGAGAGCATGAACAGGTGCGAGTTGTCTTACCAACTCTGAGAGGCCAATTAAGTAAGAGGAAAAAAACTTTTGAAGTGATAATCAAGATAGCCCAGTACAGACAGGTTGATAAGAAGTGTGAGAGTACTTACATGGGGAGATAGATTCAATGTTTGTAATGGCTCAGCCATTCCCAGTCTTTATTTAAGCCTAAGGTGATTGTATCTAATTTGCATATCAATTCAAGCTCTGCAGTTTCTCGTTGGAGTCTGTTTTTGAAGCTTTTTTGTTGCAAAATTGCCACCCGCAGGTCTGTCATTGAATGACCAGACAGGTTAAAGTGTTCTCCTACTGGTTTTTGAATGTTATGATTCCTGATGTCAGATTTGTGTCCATTAATTCTTTTCCGTAGAGACTGTCATATTTACATTCATCAGCATACTTTCATAAAATCATATAGAGTGCAACGTCACACCCACCATATGTAAATATTATTTACGGCAGGGAAGTGAGTTAATCAGGTTTCATTCTTCCCTGAATCTCTGCCAGGGTGACTGCTGGAAACATGTTAGGCGCTATCTACTGGCAAGTCTCTGCACAGTAAAGGAGCTTTCTGTGCTGTAACTCCTGAGGTGTACAAACTGCCAGGCCACTTAGTGTGCAGAAAGTGTGTAGTTGTAGCACTGTAAAAAAACACCCCAATGAGAGGCATACAGCTTTCTGCACTGGGGCTACAGCGCAATGGTGCCAGTGTAGACACTCTGGTCGATTACAGCACTGCAATTGGCCTCCGGGAGGTGTCCCACAATGCCTGTTCTGGCCTCTCTGGTCATTGGTTTGAACTCCACTGCCCTGCCCTCAGGTGACCAACCATCATCCTCACCCCATAAATTCCTTTGGAATTTTGAAAGTCCCCTTCCTGTATGCTCGGTGATGCATGCATGATAAAAAGGTGCCGTGATCGAGACACATTGCAGTGCAAGGTCAAAGTGAAGGAGCTGTGGAATGCCAACCAGAAGGCACGGGAGGCAAACCACCGCTCCGGTGCTGTGCCCACGAGCTGCTGGTTCTACAAAGAGCTGGACACGATACTCCTCAGCGACCCCACCTCCACTGCAGAGATCACTGGGAATATTTCAGTGGCTCACGTGCCAGTCAAAAGTGGACTGAGCCAGGAGGAGGAAATCTCAGATGAGGATGTGGAGGGTGAGGGGGACCCAGAGGCAGAGGATGATTTGGAGGTCAGAGATTCATGCAGCCAGGAGCTCTTTTCTACCCCAGAGGAGGTTAGCCAGTCACAGCTGTTGGATGTTGGCAAAGCGCAAACAGGAGAGGAGGCCTCTGGTAAGTGGATTTGATTTTGGGAATCACTTAAGTGAGTTGTTGGAGGCAGGAGGGTTGCAGAAAGCAGGCTAGTCTCCCACCGCATGCCTAGTCTGAGCGGCGGAACAAGCTGTTGATTGATTCCCTCACTTCACGGGAATCTCCCTCAGAGATGTCCAGGAAACTCTTGCAGAGATACTGGGCAATCCACTGCCGGAGGGTCTTCGGCAGCGATGCTTTTTTTCTTGCCCCATTAACGGTAACTTTCCTTTGCCACTGTGCCGTCACAGGGGGGCAGGGGACGGACCATTACTGAACACAGGCGAGCCGCATAGGGGTCAGGGAGGAAGCCGCAGTCTTGGAGAAGACCCTCCCTTGATTCCCTGCTGACCTTCAGAAGCGAGATATCTTCCATAATGATCACATCCTGTGGAAAGTGTGGGGACAGGAATGATTATCAGGCCTCCCTACACTGCTGGCTCTCCCCAAGAGCCACGTGTCCAGTGTACAACAGGGTCTGAGAAGAGTGATTTACTCTGCCCCTTTCGGCTCATGTATGCTGGCTAGTTAGTGAGAGGTGTATGAGTACTGGCTGTGTTTTAAATCATTGTCTGTGTTGCAAACAATCCTGCTTCTGTAAAATGTTGCATTTAAACTTCAAAGAGATGGCCTTGGGAGACAAGCCAAGGTTCCCTCTTTGTTACTGGCAGCTCAACAGCTGTGCAGAGTTAGAAAGCGGCGAAGAAGAACTAAGGAGTACGTTCTGCTTGATGTTATGATGCTTTCTTCCGCTGAGAAACAGGAATTGAAAGAGTGGCGGGACAGCAAGAAGAGGGACTGAAAGGAGAATGTGGCATGTTAGAATGAAGCCACGGAGTGGCTCTTAAAGGTTATGGAGAGCCAAGCAGACACGCTGCAGGCAATATTAGCTCTTTAAACGGAGCTGTATGCTTCATAATATTTGTGAAGGGAAGGGTGAAAGCTTCACTCAGGTCCAGCTTCCCATAAAGGCAGCACCAGCGGGCTTTAAATGGTGAAAAGCACACTCAAAAGTCATTCTGCACTTGCTCAGCCTGTTGCTGAACCACTTCTTGCTTCTGTCAAGTTGCCCTGTGTATGGCTTCATAAGCCATGACTTTAAGGTGCAGGCTGGGTCTCCCAGGATCACAATGGGCATTTTGACTTCCCCTACACTTAGGGCCG
The DNA here is from genome assembly GCF_011386835.1 of Chrysemys picta bellii. Taxonomy (NCBI): domain Eukaryota; kingdom Metazoa; phylum Chordata; order Testudines; family Emydidae; genus Chrysemys; species Chrysemys picta. The sequence continues at coordinate 5,642,500 of NC_088812.1, read as the reverse complement.
GCTCCAGCTTTTTTGCCGCCCCAAGCGGCAGAAAAAAAAAGAGAAAAAAGAAAAATCCAATTGAGCTGCCGCCGAAGTGCCGCCGAAGAGGACAAGAGGGAGAGAAGGACCCACCACCGAATTCCCGCCGCAGACCGGATGTGCCGCCCCAATAACGGATGGACTGCCGCCCCTTTCTATTGGCTGCCCCAGGGACCTGCTTCCTTCGTTGGTTCCTGGAGCCGGCCCTGCCTAAAGTGATCTTCTGGTCCAGGAAGAAAGTTCCTGCGTGCAGCTTCCTGAACAGGCCAGTGTTCCAAAAGATGCGTGTGTCATGCACCTTTCCGTACCAGCCTGTGTTAATGTCTGTAAAATGCCCACAGTGATCCACAAGGGCCTGGAGAACCATTAAGAAATACCCCTTGAGATTAATGTACTCAGTAGCTATGTAGTCTGGAACTGGAATATGTGTGCCATCTATCGTCCCTCCGCAGTTAGAGAAGCCCAATTTGCAAAGCCATCCACGTCATAGACGTTGCCCAGAGCCACGATCTTCAGAGCAGGATGTGATTAATGGCCCCGCAGACTTCCGTCAACATGATTTCAACGGTCGACTTTCCCACTCCGAACTGGTTAGCAACTAATCAGTAGCAGTCTGAAGTAGCCAGCATCCACAGTGCAATCGCCACATGCATCTCCAACAGCAAGGCAGCTGTCATTGTTGTGTCCTTGCACCACAGGGCTGGCGAGACCTCATCACACAGTCCAATGATTGTGGCTTTCCTCATCTGAAAGTTCTGCAGCCACTGCTCGTCATCCCAAACATGCATCACGATGTGATCCCTCCAATCAGTGCTTGTTTCCTGAGTCCAAATGTGGCGTTCCACTCTGGTCAGCACCTCTGTGAATGCCAGAAACAATCTCGTATCGTAGCTACTATGCATGGTAAGATCAGTGTCGCACTCCTCTTGCCTTGGTAGTTTAAGGAATAACTCCACTGCCACTCATGTTGGTCAGAGCAAGCAGCGTACTGCTCAAGAGTTTGGGATCCTTTCCTTCAGCCCGAAGAGGCAGGGCACGCAATACACAAACTGTTGAAAGATGGCACCATGTGGGAACGGAAGCACAGGGATTGCTGGGATGCAAAGGAATGCATCACGGGGCATTGGGCCAGGACCCAGGACGCCCTGTGACGCCCTCCACTTTCCCACAACTCTTAGGGGTAGAAGAGAAAGAGGTGCTCTGTGGATCACTACAAATACCACTGCAAGTGCTACACGTGTGAACATGCTATTGTGCAGGCAGTTGACCGTGTGAACACACAACAGCAGTTTCCCTTCAGCAGTTTCTGAGTGGCGCTGTAACTCCCGGTGCTGTAGCTCTGCCAGTATAGACATGTCCTAAGAAACAAAGGAAAAGGTGGTGGGGAGGACTGAGCCCAGGCTGGAAAATATGTTTGTCCTGTGAAAGAAATATCTGGAGTTTTAGGCTGCAAGCAAGAGCAAAACAACATTCAGGGTGAGAAATTATTACTTGTAACCAATTTCCTTAGTGTATGAAGCTTAGTTTGAGTGTTGGTTTTATTTGCTCAGTAATCTGCTTTGATCTGTTTGCTATCTCTTATAATCACTTAAAATCCATCTTTTGTAGTTCATAAATTTGTTTTTGTTTTCTCTAAACCAGTTTGTGAAATTCACAACTGGGGGCAAAAAGCTGTGCAGATCGTCCTCGACATTGAGGGAGGAGAATTTCAATTAGCATACGCTGTACAGTTCTCTGTGCAGTGCAAGACAGTACAATTTTGGGTTTACTCTCCAGAGGGGATGTGCCCTTCAGTGCTGGGCAGTTACTCAGCTGAAAACCTTCCCAATCAGTATTGATTTCAGTGTCTGTGTCTTTCTGCAGCAGGGTGTGTCCCTACCTGTGGGTGTGCTAGAAGAGACTTGAGGGCCAGGCTGGTGGAAGGGGCGGGCTCAGTGGTACCTCTATACATCAGGTGGCACCACAGAGTGTTTCGGGATAATCCGTCACACCAGAATCTTCAGAACTGGAAAGAGTAAATGAGCAGAGCTCCACTGAAGTTAATGAGTGATGCCAGCTTACACACGCTGAGGATCTGGCCCTCTCTGTGTCTGAGGTTTAGTTCCTGTATGTTCATTTTTCCATTCCGTCACATCTCCTCTATTCACGGGGTTCTAGTCAGGGCCGGCTCCAGCTTTTTTGCTGCCCCGAGTGGCGAAGATGAAGAAAAAAAAAGACAAACCTGATAGAGCTGCCGCCGAAGTGCCGCCGAAGTGGTAGAGAGGGTTTGAAGGACCTGCCGCCGAAGTGCTGCCGCCGACTGAAGCGCATCGATTGAGTTGCCGCCAAAGTGCCGCTGAAGAGGACGAGAGGGACTGAAAGATCCGCCGCCGAATTGCCGCCGCAGACCCGGACATGCCGCCCTGCTAATGGACGGAGTGCCGCCCCTTTCTATTGGCCGCCCCAGGCACCTGCTTCCTTCTCTGGTGCCTGGAGCCGGCCCTGGTTCTAGTTTGCCACTAGACACACTGTCTTTTACATGATTCCTCATTCTGCCACATCTCACTGAGACACCTCCAAATGGTGTCGCTAGGCCTCACCCTGTACTCAAGGGTTGGTGGCGCAGACAGCAGTAACTGGAGGACTAGCAGGCTGGCCGAGTGGGGGTGGGGTGGGATTCAGATGTATTGGCACAGCTCTGCCTGGGTGCGGAGCTCAGGATCGGGATCGAGATTGAGGGGCAGCACAGTGACGGTGGTTGGGAGGGAATCACAGCACTAGAATAGCTGGGGTTGTGGGTCAGGATTAAGGGGCATCAGCAGAGCGGTGGAAATGAGGATGCCGAGGACAGAAATGTGGGGTTGGGGCTGTGGGTCAGGATACAGACCATTTGCCTGCCTATGTTACACCTGGCTTTAGCTGGTGCTGGGAGCCCCTCACCTCTGTGGGGGCAAAAGCTGCTGACCATGTTCACCAATGAACGGAGACTGGTTGCTCTCAGCCTGTGAGGCTGATGAGCGAGTAGGAGATTTTGGCTGCCGAAGAGCTGTTGGGAGCGCATGAGAAAGGGCCCACGGGGAGTGAGAAAAATCTGGGGAACAGGACAAATAGTGCAGGGCAGCTCATTCTCACCTGCTTTCCATTCCCATCAGGTACCACTGAGGACTGCAACAACAAGATCGCATGCCCTTCAAACGCCAAGTGTGTGAACAACACCCACTGCACCTGCCTGGATGGATTCCAGCCGAGTGGGAATCGCGTCTTCACCAATCTTAAGGAAACCTGCAACGGTAACGGGGCTCCCCGTCCTACCCCAGACAGATCACACACTCAGGGAGTGTGCAATGCCTGGGGGAACAAGTGAGGGGGCTGAGCAGTCGGTCACTAGTATTTAACAACCCCCCAGCGGGCCCATCTGGATGGACGGGATTTCCCCCCAGGGAGGCAGAGCTCTGGGGAGGGTTTTCATTACAACTACATCCAGATTGACAGGCAGCTACATTTGGGCCTCTCTATTGGTGTAGGATTCTGCTAGGTGCTGAGCATGTCCTGAGGGCTACTGGGAGTTGAGGTTGGTTGCCAGCACCCTTTAGAGGTGATCAGCACCTTGTAGGAGTAGGACCAGTGCCAGGCAATACAACCAAAGACATTGCCTAACTAGGGTGTGGCTTTCAAACTGCCTCGGTGACTTCGGAGGAGAGCTGTGCGCACAGCAGAGTGTTTGGGGCGCTGGCCAATCTGAGAAGGAAATTATTTTGGATCCACCTGAAATGAAAATGTTTTGATATTCCCAGCAAAAGAGAAAATCAGGAAAAAATGGTTGCAGGTCAAATGAAATGTTTTCTTTCCATTTTGGCCATTTTCGAGTGCTTATTAATGAAAAGCAATTTGGAAGCACTGTGAGGCGGTGCTGTTTCTCCCCCACTCCCACATGCTGTAGCTTTGGTTTTTGAGCACTTCGCTGGGATGTGGGAGGGCCTGATTTAAGTCCCCCTTTACCTGAATTGGAGCAGGAGTTGGAGCTTGGGTCTCCCACACTGCAGGAGTAGAGTAGTCTGGGGTGGCTCTCGCTCACTATCTCCTGCTGAAGCGGTTCCAGTCACAGAGACACGTCAAAATCCCCCTGCAATATCCTCGCCTCACTCCCCCCGGTTACTAAGGAACATTGAGGAGAGGGAGGCCATGTTCCTAGGGCAGCCCTGGAAAGGGGACGGGACATGTGCACCAGTGTGTTATCCCTGAGGGCACTGGCAGAGGCAAGGAATCCGGCTGAAAAGCTCCATTTGGCATTCCCACAACAGTCACCCTGTGATGACAAATGTTGCTGGATACCATAGGCATCAACTCCATGGGTGATCTGGCGCTGGAGAACTCACAGAAAAAAATAGTGGGTGCTCAACACCCACCTGCCACAGCTGTATGGCAGCTGGGGGAGGCGCTTGGGGTGGGCGGAGAGCAGCGAGCAGTGGGGGAATCCGGGGAGAGGTTGGAGAGGAGGTGGGAAGAGTTCGTTCAAGGGTGGGGCCTTGGGGTGGAGCGGGGTTGAAGCACCCTGGGGAAAAATAAAAGCCAGTGCCTATGCTGGATACTTCGGGACAATTCATAGTGAAATAGAGTAGGTCATCCCATCAGGCAACAGGAATTACACTGTATGACTAAGTGACAAATTGCTTGAACATAAGGACATATGAACTGCCATCCTGGGCCAGACCATCTAGCCCAGTATCCTGTCTTCCGACAGTGGCCAATGCCAGGTGCTTCAGAGGGAATGAACACAACAGGTAATATTCAGGTGATCCATCCCGTCGCCCATTCTAAGCTTCTGGCAAACAGAGGCTAGGGGCACTTCAGAGCATGGTTTCACATCTCTGCCCATCCTGGCTAATAGCCATTGAGGGACCTATCCTCCATGAACTTATCTAGTTCTTTTTTGAGCCCTGTTATAATCTTATAGTGTTGTAGCCTGGTGTTACTGGTTTGAGAAAAACCTACCAGCTAAGATTTGTTCACAGGAACCATGTGGGGAGTGATTGCAAATAACAACCAAATTGGAAATATCTCACACCAGTCAGGGATAATTAGTGACCCATGAAGGGTTCTACTGTGACCTCACGGGGGAGTTTGTTTAGTGTCACGGTGTTATGCTTATAAGAAGAACACTGAATCTTTTAAAAGGGGGATAAGGCAATACGCCGCGTTAACTGAGAGTACAATTTAAGCATTAAAATCGGCATATGCTTCCATTCACACACACAGCAAAAGGTTCTGCTGCTGTATCTTATAGTTACCAATCCTTAGTCTTGCTCAGTCAGTTCCAGTGGCCAGCTGAAACTGCACACGAGGGGGCGGGGAGCTGGGCCTCTGTCAAATGCATACGAAGCTCTGATGTTGATGCAGAATGAACCCAAAGTCATAGAATCGTAGAAGATATGGGTTGAGACCTCAGGAGACCTTCGTCTGGGATGTGCCCTGATCGCAATGAGTTTTCAAAGATAACGGCCAATGGCTCTGCAATCACATCAGCCAATCCCCTCAGCACCCTCAGATGCATTAGATCTGGACCCATGGACTTGTGCATGTCCAGCTTTTCGAAATAGTCCTTAACCTGTTCTTTCACCACTGAGGGCTGCTCAGGACAGCAGTGTGGGAGCTGACCTTGTCTGTGAAGACCGAGGCAAAAAAAGCATTGGGTACGTCAGCTTTTTCCACATCATCTGTCACTAGGTTGCCTCCCCCATTCATTAAGGGTCCCGCACTTTCCCTGACCTTTTTCTTGTTGCTAACATACCTGTAGAAACCCATGGCAATACACCCTTCTTTTATAGTGATACGTTCCCATACAAGTCTGTGAATCTTGCTGTGTCACAGCGAAGCTGTTGATCACAAGATATTCAAGGGTGCTCTTAATCAGCATTATTCAGAGTTATTACCAGGAGGATCCACACTGCAGCTGTGTCTTATCTCGTCCCTCTGGCTCAACTCCTAATCTTGTCCTTGGGGTGTATGCCTTTGCTTTAGGGTCATCAATCTGCCATCTGGGTGGTTCTGATTCTAAAGTTGGTGCCTCTGGACTCCTCCACTCCCCTCTCGACCATCTGACCCATCAGTACTGGCACCTCCTGTCTCTTCTCTGTTTATCAGCATGCCATACAGTCTTCACTCACACACAAAACAATAAATGACTTTAAAGGCAAGAATTACATCCATAAAACTTCTTTCCTTCTAAGAACAATCATTAACACAATCCGCAAAGAATAAACCCAGAATAATTTCTGGGGATTACATGGATGAGAAGCTGGATATGAGTCAGCATTGTGCCCTTGTTGCCAAGAAGGCTAATGGCATATTGGGAGGCATTAGTAGGAGCATTGCCAGCAGATCGAGGGACGTGATCATTCCCCTCTATTCAGCACTGGTGAGACCACATCTGGAGTACTGCATCCAGGTTTGGGCCCCCCACTACAGAAATGATGTGGACAAATTGGAGAGAGGTCAGCGGCGGGCAACGAAAATGATCAGGGGGCTGGGGCACATGACTTATGAGGAGAAGCTGAGGAAACTGGGCTTGTTTAGTCTGCAGAAGAGAAGAATGAGGGGGGATTTGATAGCTGCTTTCAACTATCTGAAAGAGGGTTCCAAAGAGGATGGATCTAGACTGTTCTCAGTGGTACCAGATGACAGAACAAGGAGTAATGGTCTCAAGTTGCAGTGGGGGAGGTTTATGTTGGATATTAGGAAAAACTTTTTCACTAGGAGAGTGGTGAAGTACTGGAATGGCTTACCTAGGGAGATGGTGGAATCTCCTTCCTTAGAGGTTTTTAAGATCAGGCTTGACAAAGCCCTGGCTGGGATGATTTAGTTGGGGATTGGTCCTGCTTTGAGCAGGGAGTTGGACTAGATGACCTCCTGAGGTCCCTTCCAACCCTGATATTCTATGATTCTATGATCATGATCATCTAGTCTGATCTCCTGCTCATCAAAGGCCACAGAAACTCACCCACCCATGCCTGTAATAGACCTCAAACCTCTGGCTGAGTTACTGATGTCCTCAAATCATGGTTTAAAGACTTCAAGTTACAGAGAATTCACCATTTACACTAGTTTAAACTTGCAAGTGACCCATGCCCCATGCTGCAGAGGAAGGTGAACCCTCCCCTCCCCCCGGGTCTTGGCCAGTCTGACTAAGGGGAAAATTTCTTCCTGACCCCAATGAGACCCTGACCCCAGTGAGACCCTGAGCATGTGGGCAAGAGCCAACAAGCAACTACCTAGGAAAGAATCCTCTGTAGTAACTCAGAGCCCTCCCTATCTAGTGTCCCATCTCCAGCCATTGGGGATTTTTGCTATGCCAGTCGCCGATGGGCCACATGCCATTGTAGGCAGTCCCATCACACCATCCCCTCCATAAATGTATCAAGCTCAGTCTTGCAGCCAGTTAGATTTTTTGCCCCCACTGCTCCCCTTGGAAGGCTGGTCCAGAATTTACTTCTGCATCTCTGGGTCTCCGCAGTAAGTCAACAACCTTTTCCCACCACCTAGTTAACACTGCAGCATTTAGGAGAAACTGAGGCATGCACAATATTCATACAAAATATTATGAAACTTCCCACTCCGTCACAGGGAATACAAGTCTGACCCTGGGAAGGAGAACTTCACAAATGCAGGTGAGAAAGAACACCTGGTGGGGTAAGGGCCCCCTGTCGCTGCCCTCTGTCTGTCTGAAAATCCACATGCTTGCTGCACGGCTGGCTCTGAATTAACAGTATGCCTTGTCCAGGGTGCATCCCAGTTTGGTGGGATAGTCCTAGCTGGTTCTGTGGAAATCTGCAGAGGTGGTCCAAATGGCCGTTTTAGCTAAAAGAAATGCTGCTTTTGTGGACAATGTTTGTTTCTTTTGAAATGTGTTTAAGATAATGTTTTGCCTCCCCCCATCCCCCATGTGTTTTCCAAAGAAAGAAAGAAAGGAAGTGGGGGAACCCTGTAAAAACAACCCCCCTCTTTTTTTTAGTTTCCACTAAACCACTTAGTCTTTCTGTCCAGCTCTAGCCGTAAAGGCTTGTTCAGGGGTCTCATTAGAGCCAGCCTGCTGCGGTGAATAAGAGGCGAATTAGGCAGGGAGCTTTAAACCATGTGATGCTGTTTTCCTCATCACAGACCCAGTCCTGACAATAGTGGGCACAAAGCCAGTGGACAGGGCAAACCAATGGCCTCGCTGCCCTGCCTTGTTCCCCAGTCCCATGGAGCAGGTAGCATGCACGTGAAGGGCAGCTGACCTTCGCTGTCAGTTCTGTGTCAGACTGGAGGGGGTCTCTGCTCCGACCGGGGTCGCTCAGCAATCTGGATGCCATCCCATGACTCCCTGCAATCCCCCTCCCTCACACTGGAGCAGCAGAGAGGGGCTGATACCTGCCCTGTAGCAGGATCCTGGTTCCCAAAGCTGTTATCCCAGGGCATTCTGCCTCCTGCACAACACCCCAGCACTGGCTGCACCTCCCCTGACTTCCCAGCAGTTTTCATTGTCTTCAGACCAGGGGAAGTCCCTCTGGGTCCTTTTTCAGTGACTTCTCAGGGCCCCAGACCCCTGGGTTCCATATGCCGGGTCAGTGCAGGTGAGTGGTAAAGAGGAATGTCTCTGTGCTGGGAATGAACAGGGCTCTCCTCTGTGTTACAGATATTGATGAGTGTCTGGGGCTGATGGTCTGTGGAAACTTCACCAAATGCCACAATTTTCCAGGAAGTTACTACTGTTCTTGTAGGGATGGATATGAGTCTGATCCCGGGAAAGAGAACTTCGTCCCTGCGAGTGAGAACACCTGCCGGGGTAAGAACCCTCTGTCATTCACCTCCTCCCGGCTGAGAAGCCCCACGCTCTCTGCATGGCCGACTCTGAATTATCACTGTGCTTTGTCTAGGCTGCCTCCCAATTGGGTGGGACAATCCTGTGGAAACCAGGGCTTCCCCAGGGAGTTCATTAGAACCAGCCAGCTGGGATGAATCAGAGGAGCATTAGGCCCCTTGGACTAGACTCGGCCCTTGGTTATACTGGTGTAAAATCCAAAGCAGCCTTAATTACTCTAATAGTGTCTCCAGATTTACCCCAGTGTGAGAGCAGAATCTGGACCCACCAGGAGGGGGCCTAGGCTTTGGGGCGCCCTCCTGTGTGAACTTAAGCCACCAAGAAAGTTTCCTCTCAAGTGGGAGCCCCTCCTGGCTATCAGATGTGTTGGGCCTTCCCAGCTCACAGTAACTACGGTGCCCAGCACCTGTGACTGTCAGGCCAGGCCCGTTAGACTCTGGTGGCTTCCTCCCACGTGAACTCAGAGTGGTGCCTGCTCCTGGTCATGGACTGCGGGAGGGTCTGCACAGGCAGGGAACAGAGAGGGCACTGGTCAAGTCCTCTGGGTGGGAAGCTCTGTGTCACCAACCCCAGGAGTTCAGAGATCATGAGTCAGACCCCCAAAATCAGCAGATTGACCCCAAAGTTGTGGGATATTTTTTTCTTCAAAATAGATCAGGCCTGCACAACTCGTAAAGCAGAGAGGGCCATATTACTCCAAAGAAAACAGCTGAGGGCCGAACCCTCCCAGCCCTGCCGAACCCCCCCCCCCCCACCAACACCACCGGAAAACGCCCCCCAGTGCCTCCCAGCCCCCCTGAAACACAACACCTCCCCCAGCACTCCCAAAACACCCCCCCCAGCGCCGCCTGCCCTGTGGAAAAAACCCTCCTTCCCCTGCACCGCCCTGCTGAAACAGCAGTATTGAACCTTGGTAATATGTTATAGCTGGCCCCTAAAGTAGTATAATTAAGGTAAAAGAAAAATGTCTTTTTGCTAGAAGTAGAATAAGATCTTCCCCCTACTTTGTAATCAATTGTCCCCTTGAATAAATGAGGTGTGAGTGAGGTAGGCATGGAAGGCAGCACCTCCAGACAGCTGCAACCCTTGGAGAGGGGATGGGAGCCAGACCAGATCAGTAGAACAGGTCAGCCACTGACTCGCTGCTCGCCTCCTCACCCCCCGCCACTGCCCGCCCGCTCGCCTTCTCAGCCCTCCCCCCCCCCGGCTCGCCTCCTCACCCCCCCGCCACTGCCCGCCCGCTCGCCTTCTCAGCCCTCCTCCCCCCCGGCTCGCCTCCTCACCCCCCGCCACTGCCCGCCCGCTCGCCTCCTCAGCCCCCCCCGCTGCCGGCTCACCTGCCCCCCCGCCACTGCCTGCCCGCTCGCCTCCTCAGCCCCCCTGCCATTGCCTGCCCGCTCGCCTCCTCAGCCCCCCCCCGCTGCCGGCTCACCTGCCCCCCCGCCACTGCCCGCCCACTCGCCTTCTCATCCCTCCTCCCCCCCGGCTCGCCTACTCACCCCCCACCACTGCCCGCCCGCTCGCCTCCTCAGCCCCCTGGCTCACTTACTCACCCCCGCCACTGCCTGCCCGCTCATCTTCTTAGCCCTCCTCCCCCCCGGCTCACCTACTCACCCCCCACCACTGCCCGCCCGCTCGCCTCCTCAACCCCCCTGGCTCACTTACTCACCCCCTGCCACTGCCCGCCCACTCGTCTTCTTAGCCCTCCTCCCCCCCCGGCTCACCTACTCACCCCCCACCACTGCCCGCCTGCTCGCCTCCTCAGCCCCCTGGCTCACTTACTCACCCCCCGCCACTGCCTGCCCGCTCATCTTCTTAGCCCTCCTCCCCCCCCGGCTCACCTATTCACCCCCCGCCACTGCCTGCCCGCTCGCCTCCTCAGCCCCCTGGCTCACCTACTCACCCCCCACCATTGCCCACCCGCTCGCCTCCTCAGCCCCCTGGCTCACTTACTCACCCCCCGCCACTGCCTGCCCGCTCATCTTCTTAGCCCTCCTCCCCCCCGGCTCACCTACTCACCCCCCGCCACTGCCTGCCCGCTCACCTCCTCAGCAAGCCCCTCCCCCCGCCGCCGGCTCAGCTGCCCCCCGCCACTGCCCGCCCGCTTGCCTCCTTAGCCCCCCACCCCTCCAGCTCACCTACTCACCCCCCCGCCACTGCCTGCCCGCTCGCCTCCTCAGCCCCCTGGCTCACCTACTCACCCCCCACCACTGCCCACCCGCTCGCCTCCTCAGCCCCCTGGCTCACTTACTCACCCCCCGCCACTGCCTGCCCGCTCATCTTCTTAGCCCCCCACCCCTCCAGCTCACCTACTCACCCCCCCGCCACTGCCCGCCCACTCGCCTACTCAGCCCCCCTCCCTCACCCGCCGCTTGCCTACTCACCCCCCACATGCCGCACAGTGACCCCCCGCAGGCCGCAGGCCGCCCCCGGGCCGCATGTTGTGCAGGCCCGATCAAGAGGATAACAGCTTACTATTGCTGCCTGGCAATGGATTACTCCTTTAAAATACACCTCACTGTGGTGCTGGAAGTCCCAGGTTCAAAACCCTGCAGACAACCCCTCCATGGTCAGAGATTCAAAACAGCTTCTCAATGGGGCCTCTCTGATTTCCCTTTCCAGGTGTTAATGAATGTCTCAGATTCCCTGGCACCTGTGGCCCAGGAGCCCAGTGTGAGAACACCAACGGGAGTTACCAGTGTGCCTGCCCAGCCGGCCACATCCCTTCCACTGGGAGCTGGGTCCAGAACCAAACCACGTGTAAAGGTGGGTTCTCCCCAGCGGGCAGAGGTGTCTGTACCCAGCAAGTCTCTCTGCAGAATAGATGGAAACACATCAAGAAGTCTTGGAGGCAGGCAGGGGGCACCCAGCTCCTCCCCCTGCCCTCACACTCAGGGTGCCCCTCTAGTGCTGATGCACAGACTCAGGGCTGCCAACGTCCCTGTGTTTGTAGGAGGAATGCCTGCAAATTAATCCAGTCACTTTGGAACACACTCAGATCAGCTAGAGGGTGGCAGAATCCCAGGAGCATGGGTCGGGGGAGAGAAGCGGGGGACAGGGGCAGGAGGGACAGGCAAAACACAGTGAAAATGGAGGGGAGAGAGAGACACAGAGTGAGATGGGGAGGAAGAGAGGGGTTTGGTAGCAGCCGCATGTTTAACTATTGGCAGCGCAAGCCTGGCATGTGGACAGAGAGCAGCCATCGGGGCGGGGAAGAGAAGGGGATTTTCCCCCAGGCAGGAGTGAGTTGAGATGAAAATCTGATATGAAAGCTCTAACGTCTGCTCCTCTCTTCCCATCGCTCCAAGCCCCCAGCATTAACTGCAGTTCTGAGTTCGAGGGAATCAAAGAGACGTGCAGGAATTTCTCTCTGCCGGTATGTTTGAACCCATCATTCATTTGTTGGGGATTTTGCCCTGTGTTTTGTACCACCAATATGGAAATTCCCAGACAAAAACCTTTGCTGTTGGCATTACGGTGACCTCTGTAAACCCCATCCAAGATCAGGGCAATTCTGTGTTTGTTCCTTTCATCGCTGGGACTCGATCCTCCTCATCCTTTTAGGCTCGTCCCATCTACATGCGATCAGCTATTCAAGTCCTTCTCCATTCTAGTTTGTCTTGAAGCAATTCCTCAGAAAATCTGCAGCTTATCAAATCCTTTTGTATGACAGCCACCCATGTAGTTTGGGGTCTCCCACTCCTCTTATGTTCTGCATCTAAGTTTAGCACCTTGTGTCCTGTTTTTAATTCTGACCTTCTTGTCACACGCCCACACCATATGAGCCTAGTTCTCTCAGGTTCTCCATAATTGGTTCTACTTTCACTCTTTCCCTAATTCGCTCATGTCAAACATCGTCCATCTTTGTAACTCCAAGCATCCATCTTAACATTTTCACTTCCTCTGTCTTCAAGAATAGCCCCTGGCTCTTCCTCAGTCCCTGGCTTTCAGAGCCATACAAAAGTGCAGCCTGATCAATGTCCTCTAGATCTTACTTTTTTGTTTGACAGGTGTTCGCCTATCACAGAGCACACCCTCGCTTCTCTCCCTTTACTCCGTGCCTTTCATAGTCTGCTTATAAGTTTTTTTGTTGAGTTCATCATTTTCCTGTACTATCATAGAATTGTAGGAATGGAAGAGACCTCGAGAGGCCATCTAGTCCAGTTCCATGCACTCATGGCAGGACTAAGTATTATCTAGACCATCCCTGACAGGTGTTTGTCTAACCTGCTTTTAAAAATCTCCAGTGATGGATTCCACAACCTCCCTAGGTAATTTATTCCACTTCTTAACTATCCTGACAGGAAAGTTTTCCTAATGTTCAATTTAAACTGCCGTTGCTGCAATTTAAGCCCATTGTTTCTTGTCCTATTATCACAGGTTAAGGAGAACAATTCTTTCCCCTCCTTCTTGTAACAACCTTTTATTTACTTGAAAACTGTTATCATGTCCCTTCTTAGTCTTGTCTTTTCCAGACTAGACCCACATTTTTTAAAATCTTTCCTCATAGGTCATGTTTTGTAGACCATTAATAATTTTTGTTGCTCTTCTCTGGACTTGCTCCAATTTGTCTACATCCTTCTTGAAATGTGGCGCCAGAACTGGACACAATACTCCAGTTGAGGCCTCATCAGAGTGGAGTAGAGCGGAAGAATTACTTCTCGTGTCTTCCTTACAACACTCCTTCTAATATATCCCAGAATGAGGTTAGCATTTTTTGCACCAGCATTACACTGTTGACTCATATTTAGCTTGTGGTCCACTATGACCTCCAGATCCCTTTTCGCAGTACTCCTTCCTAGGCAGTCATTTCCCATTTTGTACGTGTGCAACTGATTGTTCCTTCCTAAATGGAGAACTTTGCATTTGTCCTTGTTGAATGTAATCCTATTTACTTCAGACTATTTCTCCTGTTTGTCCAGATAATTTTTAATTTTAATCTTACCCCCAAACCACTTACAAGCCCTCCCAGCTCAGTATCGTCCGCAAACTTTATAAGCGTACTCTGTATGCCATTATCTAAATCATTCATGAAGATATTGAACAGAACCGGACCCAAAACTGATCCCTACGGGAACCCAATCGGTATGCCCTTCCACCGTGACTGAACCACTGATAACTACTCTCTGCAAACGGTTTTCCAACTGGTTATGCACCCACCTTAGAGTGGCTCCATATAGGTTGTATTTCCCTTGTTTGTTTATGAGGTCACGTGAGACAGTGTCAAAAGACTTACTAAAGTCAAGATATACCACGTCTACCACTTCCCCCCATCCACAAGGCTTGATACCCTGCCAAAGAAAGCTGTCAGCTTGATTTGACAAGATTTGTTCTTGACAAGTCCATGCTGACTGTTAATTACCACCTTATTATTTTCTACGTGTTTGCAAATTGATATTGAACCTGTAAAACATGTGTAGCTTTGCTAGAGACTGGTCCCAGACTCACAAGCCCATTGTCTTCCTGCGGGAGAGCATTGAATCTACAGACCATATACTCTGATTTCTTCTGCTGATTTGCATGCCGTTACTTTCCAATATGCACCTCCATGTCTCTCTGTATCTTCTTTCACTTCCTCTTTCCTCTCTCCCACGAGCACTACGTCATCTGCAAAAGGCATGTGCCGGGGGCTACTCTCTGGCTGCTTTCTGTCAATGCCTCCAGCACCGAAGTGAACAAAAAGGGCTTAGTCCCAAGCCTTGATGTATTCCAGCTGTTACTAGAAACTGTTCCCTTTCTCCACATGAACCTCGCTCTGTGGCAACAGCACCATCGTACATGTCCTGCACATGTCTGATATAAAAGCTTTATTCACTCAATGAGGGGTGTCAGGATCAGGCCCTTAATAAGGCAAATACCAATCTCGGTCGCCCTTCAGCGCCTGCAGAACTAACCCTCTGCCCTGGGTCTCTCTGCAGGTAAATCGGAGCAGCGGAAGTAGCAGTTTTTGCTCTTTCTTTAATTCAACCTTAAACGTTTTGATGTCCACGTGCAGAGATGGGAATGCAACATTATCACTGGAGGTGAGAGGCTCCATCCCTTGAATGTGCCCTGCAGACTAGTGCCCCTGTGTGTGCCCCAGAGCCCTGTGTGCTGCCGTGCTGGGTTAGGAGTCTCATCTCGGGGGAGGGAGCCATGTAGATAACTCTTCAGACAAGATCTGTGCCCTCCACTGCTGTGGGGAGCGGGGGTGCACCCTCTACTGTTGTTTGTCTGTATCTGCGCGCACATGCCCTCTAGTGGTGTGAGTGCACGTTTGTGTTTATCCACCCATATGTGCCCTCTAGTGTTCAGAACTGTTGTTGTTCTTCAGAGGTGCTATACTGCTAACAGTTAATGGGGATTCTCCTCAGCTCATCTGTCAGTGACCTAAGATTTTCAGGCAGCAGGATCTGGGCTCTATCCCTGCCCTGACATACATTTCTGAGCAACTGCAGGATGCAGCATAGAGACAGCCTAGGCAGCTGTGGGCTTGTGACAATGTTGTTCCCTGGCATCTGTTATGGAGCGATGGGGTAGCGGGAGTGAAGAAGGAAGGACAAAGGGTTCTAGTCCCATTTGGCTTCAGGTTCCAGTGGGGCCCTGAGTTAGCCTCAGTGGACCCCCTTTGTAAAAGGCTCCCCCTCTGAGAATATTGCTTCCCCCTGAACTGGGAGAAGCTGTGATGCCCGATGCCCCCTGGGAACACATGGGATGTGGAAACTGAACC
Organism: Chrysemys picta bellii; assembly: GCF_011386835.1. NCBI lineage: Eukaryota > Metazoa > Chordata > Testudines > Emydidae > Chrysemys > Chrysemys picta. Next base: position 5,626,934 of record NC_088812.1, on the reverse strand, counting down.
CACCGACTCCTCACTCCCAGGGCCATTTCTTTCCTGTCTCCAGGAATCAATTCTCCGATTCAACACCCTCCTGAACAGCACCTCCCTCTGGGATGGCGGAGACAGGGGGGACGTGGGGTCAGCCGTGACAGTCCTGCTGCAGAGCGTAGAACTGGCCGCACTGGCCACTGCGCTCCGGTCTCCGGAGAGGACACTGAACATGACGACAGAGTCGATGGGTGAGAGGGACATGTGACTCTCAGGGCAACCTACTGCCTGCCATGAGATACGGGGTTATACACTGTGCCTCAAATCCACTGGAAGTTAGAGCCTATGTACCGTTGTGGATGTGAGCCTGTGTTCAGTACAGACACAGACCAGCACTGCCCCTGCACCAGGAAGTATAACCCAGACCCTCCAGTGACCCGAGGAGCAACAGCAATGCCCGAGAAGGGTTTAAATGCAACATTTGCCATTTCACAACTAGGGGCTGTGATGCTGAGCCAGGCACATCCCCCCACACCCACCACCCTCCCTCTGGGGATGCAGCATCCCCAGGGAGACACAACAGGAATGGGGGGAGGGGATGTGGGGGGTGATCAATGGAATTCGGGGAGGGGAGCTCGAAACTTCCCCCTCCCACCGTGTAGAAGAGCCCTGAAGCCCCCCAGCTCCAAGTGGAGTGCGGGGGGAGGGGGGATGTGGATCTGTCCCAGAATGGACAGATTCCCAGGGAAGTGGTTTCACAGCGAGGGGCTCTGTCATTCCTCACCCCCACCCCCTGCAGCTGTCCAGACGCGGCTCGTCACAGGGAACTGCAGCCAGGACAGTGAGGTCTTCACACTGAGAGCTCACGAGGAGACGATGGATGTGCACTGTGATACAGTCCCCAGGGCAGCCACACAAGGTACCATCCCAAACCAGGGCCCAAAGTACGGCACAGAGTGGTTCCCTGGCACCGAACCCCAGCCCTTCCTCCCCTTGGATCCCCAGGCCGGGCCCTGGCCTCTGTCTCTAGCCCTGGAGGGCTCCTTGCTGGCTGAGCCAGTGGTTCTCAGGCTGTGGGTCATGGAGCTGACACCTTCGTTCCTGCCTGTCCCACAGCTTGAGCCCCGAGCAGTGAGGAGTTGGGGGTGCAGAGGGGAGACGGCTCATGAGAGGGTCTCTGGTATGAAGTGGGCCCAGAGAATGGAAAGGGCAGGGACGGCCTAGTCTAGCTAGACCCCGAAATGGAGATGTGGGGGACCAGGATAACGTGTACCCTCAGCTGCCGTATTCAGGGCCCCGAATCCTCCAGCACCAGGGGAAGCTCATCCCTGGCCAGCCCCTCTCCTGGTCTCGCTGAGAAAAACTGAATCTTCATCTCTGCATCCTGCAGCTCGACGTTTCCAGCTGGACGCGTTCCTGGGGGTTCCGGGGTAGGAGGTATCATGGTCCATTGGCTAAACCTTAAGAGTGGTGGCCAGGAACCTGGGTTCCATTCCCAGATCTGCCACAGACTCACTGTGGCCCCTGGGCACCCGGCCGGCTCCTTCTTTGCCATAGCGACTCCATCTCCCAGCAGGTTTGGGGGCTGTTGCTTTTATTTCCTACTCCACCCTGGACTCCATCATCAATGCGACACTTCCCAGCGAGGGAAATCTACCGGCTGGTGGGAAGCTGGAGAAGAGTCATCTCAACTCCAGGGTGGTGAGTGGGGCCATCGGAGACGGGAGACCCATTCACCTCTCCAGACCCGCACACTTCACCCTGCGCCACAGACAGGTGTGTGGAGGGAGATCCCCCTCGCTTTGCTCCATATCTGGGGCTCCAGAGGGGTATATAGAAGGCACCATCTCCTCCCGATATTTGGACCATGCTGCCTTTCTGGCTCCCAATGCTCCTGAGAAGCAGAGGCCTCCTTATTCCTGACGCGTTGGGGCTGTTTTATTGGAAGAGGTTACCGGGGGTCACACCACGACCATGCAAAGTGCTCTAGGGTAGCAGCTCTGCTTAGCTCACCCCTGAGCCAGAATAACTGGAAAGCTGCTTTCTGTAGATATTGGGGTTCGAATCAGCATGAAATTCTTTTATATGGTAATGAAGTGGTTAGGCTGCCTATGTGTATGTGTGTACACAGCACTGCCCTCTACTGGATGCAGTCAGAACTGCTCAGCCATGTGCCATGTGCCTAGTAGTGCTAACGGCTAGCAAGGATTTATTTCCCTATCGCTCCAATAGCAGGGCCTGTGCTTTTGGAGCAGTGGGTTCTCCGTTCTCTCTCCTCTGTCACCGGGATGGCCCCAGTGGGCACTGGGGGCTGCGTGGGGAGAGCCGTGGAGCTGTAGGTGGCCTTGCTTTGCTATAGACGTGATAACAGAAATGATGTTCTGTGGTCCCATGAGGATGAGGATGTTTCTGTTGTGTTTTCAGGTCAAAAAAGAGGAGGAAGAGGCTCTCTGTGTCTACTGGAAAGTAGTGGCCGAGAGCGGCAGCTGGTCTCCGGACGGCTGCACAGCCGTGCACACGAACAGCACTCACACCAACTGCAGCTGTGACCATCTCTCCAGCTTCGCCGTCCTAATGGCTCCCACCAGAGTGACGGTATCTCACCGTGAGACTCGGATCACAGGGCTGGACCCTGAGCTCCACACTCAGCTGTGGGCAAAGCTCTCCCTGGAGCCACTGGAGTCTTTGCTGTGGAAAAGGCTCAGTTGGAACCGAGGGGGCTGGGCTGGGCTCACTGGTGATTGTCCCTTTGCTGTGTTACAGGAGAGTTACCCACTGACCGTCATCACCTACGTGGGACTGACCCTCTCCCTGCTGTGCCTCTTCCTCGCCATCCTCACCTTCCTCCTGTGCCGCTCCATCCGCAACGTCAGCACCTCCCTCCACCTGCAGCTCTGCCTCTGCCTCTTCCTGGCCGACCTGCTCTTCCTCACCACGGTGACTCCCACCGGCAGTCAGGTACGGCCTGATTCTCCCCTGCTCCTTCTCATTCTCCCCCTTCTCATTGCTGGCCTCCTCCACTAGCAGCAGGTGTGTGGCTTTGAAACCTTTGTGATCCCTGGATTCTGGGCTGTGCAGAACACGGGGGATTCCCAGGGGGATGTTTCCACCCCCTGTTAGGCCCCTTCTCACTGGGCACAGTGGTCTGAGTGTCCCCAACCCCTGGAGTTCAGCCAGTTCTATCCCTATGTCAGTCTCCCTGTGCCTCGATTCCTCTCCTACGTGACTTCCCCGTGGTCACCCAGGGACTCTGTGGCAGGGCTGGGAACAGAACCTGGCTCCCCTGAGCCCTGTTCCCCTGCTCTAACCACTAATCTCTGCTCCCTTCCTGCATCAGCAATGTGCACCTGCAGGACCCTCCATAGACCGAGGAACCTGCCATCTCTGGGTCACAGAGCGCTATAACTGGAGAGCTCTGCTAACAAGAATCCCGGTGTGACTCCCCGGCAGGTCTCCCCCATACTCAGCATTTCCCTTCCCCACCGCAGTGTCCCTGGGCTCTCTGTCTCCCGCAGGTGACGTGTGCTGTCATTGCTGGGCTCCTACACTACCTCTTCCTGGCCTGCTTCTCCTGGATGTTCCTGGAGGGGCTGTTTCTCTTCCTCACCGTCAGGAACCTGAAGGTCATGAATTACACCAGCGCCAGCCGGTTCAAGAAGAGATTCATGTACCCGTTCGGCTACGGATTCCCAGCCCTGGTGGTGGCTATTTCTGCAGCGGTGAATCCTGACGGCTACGGAACTTCCAAACAGTACGTGCAGTGCCCATCCCGAAGGGGAGCTGGGATGTGGCTTCCATGTGCTTGTCCAGCTCACCCCAGGTCTGACTTGAACTGAGATTTCCCTGCTCACCCTGCCTGGGAGCTGAATGTCCCCCTGGGACCCTTCCCATCCCCAGTGACACTAAGCTGCCCCGAGCGCTGTAGTTGAGTTGCCCACCTGTCAGACATCCACACTCCTCACCCCACTGATGATGTGGAAGAACAAGCCAGAAAGATCCCAGCTTGACTCCCAGGTCCCCGGCTGGGTTTGTGCGGCTGGTGGGTAGGAAACAAATGCACCTTCTTCCTGTGTGCAAATCCCTGAGGATCCCCTCTCTGAAGTGAGGGACTCACTAAAACAGGGCGTGGCGTGTTCTAGACACCCCAGGCCAGATCCTCAGCTGGTGTAAATCAGGGTAGCTCCACTTCCTTCAGTGCAGCGAGGCCAATGTCCATCCGCTGCATGTCTGGCCCTCCAGCAATACTGCGCCCATCCACCAGAAAGGGTCATTGAGGAGGTGGAAGAGGAAGTGGGGGCTGGAAGCAGGAGATGCTGAGGTAGATGGGAAGGGCTGTTCACCTGCTACCTGCAAGAGAGTCGGCCATGTCACAGACAGGCTGAGATCTATCTCGCTTTTGAGAGCCAGCTGCCCTGTGACCCCCCCTCTCTGCCCCGGGGCTGAAAAAGGGCAGTAATCCCATTAACGTCACCTTCTTCTTCCTCCCTCCCGCTAGCTGCTGGCTCAGCCTGGAGAGAGGCTTTCTTTGGAGCTTCCTGGGTCCAGTCTGTGCCATAATCCTGGTGGGTACCTCCCAGAGCCACAGGGCCCCATTCTCCTCTCACCTCTGCCACCCCATTGATTTCAGTGAAGCAGGGAGGAGAACGTGGCCCATAAACACAAGCAAAAACCCAGTTAGGTCCCACCTGGCTCATCTGCTGTGGTCAGTCCTGGCATGAGTCCCTGTGCTGTATCCCCAGGCTACAGCCTTTACTCGGGCACAGCTCCCATGGACGTCAGTAGGAGTTTTGCCAAGTGAAGACAGAAGAGTTGGATCCAGTCTAGTTAATGACCCAAGGAACGAGGAAGGGAGAAGGCTGCACTCTGCAGTGGCTTTTATAAGGGTGGAAACAAGTGTCCCTACATATTCCTCCCTACCCCCTATGGAAGTTGGGAGTGGGGGATTTGTTACAAGCCTGAAAATGGCAGGAAGTATTCTAAAGGCAGGCTCGGGAATCTCTCAGCCAGATCCTGCTCTCAGTTACACCAGTGTAAACCCAAAATAAATACTGACTCCACTGGAGGGGATCCATATTTAACCCTGAGCAGCATGTGGGCTCTGTGATCCCATTGATCCATCTCAGCCCTAGCTGATCTGTCAGCTCCACGCATGGGGAGGGACCGAGAGCTGCTAAGGGATATTACAGGAGAGGGGATGATTCCCACCGGAAATCATAGAATCATAGAATATCAGGGTTGGAAGGGACCTCAGGAGGTCATCTAGTCCAACCCCCTGCTCAAAGCAGGACCAATTTCCAACTAAATCATTCCAGCCAGGGCTTTGTCAAGCCTGACCTTAAAAACCTCTAAGGAAGGAGATTCCACCACCTCCCTAGGTAACCCATTCCACTGCTTCACCACCCTCCTAGTGAAAAAGTTTTTCCTAATATCCAACCTAAACCTCCCTCACTGCAACTTGAGACCATTACTCCTTGTTCTGTCATCTGGTACCACTGAGAACAGTCTAGATCCATCCTCTTTGGAACCCCCTTTCAGGTAGTTGAAGGCAGCTATCAAATCCCCCCTCATTCTTCTCTTCTGCAGACTAAACAATCCCAGTTCCCTCAGCCTCTCCTCATAAGTCATGTGCTCCAGCCCCCTAATCATTTTTGTTGCCCTCCGCTGGACTCTTTCCAATTTTTCCACATCCTTCTTGTAGTGTGGGGCCCAAAACTGGACACAGTACTCCAAATGAGGCCTCACCAATGTCGAATAGAGGGGAATGATCACATCCCTCGATCTGCTAGCAATGCCCCTACTTATACAGCCCAAAATGCCGTTATCCTTCTTGGCAACCAGGGCACACTGTTGACTCATATCCAGCTTCTCGTCCACTGTAACCCCTAGGTCCTTTTCTGCAGAACTGCTTCCTAGCCATTCGGTCCCTAGTCTGTAACAGTGCATGGGATTCTTCCGTCCTAAGTGCAGGACTCTGCACTTGTCCTTGTTGAACCAACCAGTTTTCTTTTGGCGCAATCCTCTAATTTGTCTAGTTCCCTCTGTATCCTATCTACCACTCCTCCCAGTTTAGTGTCATCTGCAAACTTGCTGAAGGTGCAATCCACGCCATCCTCCAGATCATTAATGAGGATATTGAACAAAGCCAGCCTCAGGACCAACCCTTGGGCACTCTGCTTGATACTGGTTGCCAACTAAACATGGAGCCATTGATCACTATCCTTTTAGCCCAATGATCTAGCCAGCTTTCTATCCACCTTATAGTCCATTCATCCAGCCCATACTTCTTTAACTTGGTGGCAAGAATGCTGTGGGAGACCGTATCAAAAGCTTTGCTAAAGTCAAGGAATAACACGTCTACTGCTTTCCCCTCATCCACAGATCCAGTTATCTCCTCATAGAAGGCAATTAGGTTCGTCAGGCATGACTTGCCCTTGGTGAATCCATGCTGACTGTTCTTGATCACTTTCCTCTCCTCTAAGTGCTTCAAAATTGATTCCTCGAGGACCTGCTTCATGATTTTTCCAGGGACTGAGGTGAGGCTGACTGGCCTGTAGTTCCCCGGATCCTCCTTCTTCCCTTTTTTAAAGATGGGCACTACATTAGCCTTTTTCCAGTCATCCAGGACCTCCCCGGATCGCCATGAGTTTTCAAAGATAATGGCCAATGGCGCTGTAATCACATGCGCCAACTCTTTTGGCACCCTCGGATGCAGTGCATCCGGCCCCATGGACTTGTACTCGTCCAGTTTTTCTAAATAGTCCCGAACCACTACTTTCTCCTCAGATGGCTGGTCACCTTCTCCCCATACTGTGCGGCCCAGTGCAGCAGTCTGGGAGCTGACCTTGTTCGTGAAGACAGAGGCAAAAGAATCATTGAGTACATTAGCTTTTTCCGCGTCCTCTGTTACTAGGTTGCCTCCCTCATTCAGTAAGGGGCCCACACTTTCCTTGACTTTCTTCTTGTTGCTAACATACCTGAAGAAACCCTTCTTGTTACTCTTAACATCTCTTGCTAGCTGCAACTCCAAGTGTGATTTGGCCTTCCTGAGCAATATTTTTATACTCCTCCCTGGTCATTGGTCCAGTCTTCCACTTCCTGTAAGCTTCTTTTTTGTGTTTAAGGTCAGCAAGGATTTCACTGTTAAGCCAAGCTGGTCGCCTGCCATATTTACTGTTCTTTCTACACATTGGGATGGTTTGTTCCTGCAACCTCAATAAGGATTCTTTAAAATACAGCCAGCTCTCCTGGACTCCTTTCCCCCTCATGTTATTCTCCCAGGGGATCCTGCCCATCAGTTCCCTGAGGGAGTCAAAGTCTGCTTTTCTGAAGTCCAGGGTCCGTATTCTGCTGCTCTCCTTTCTTCCTTGTGTCAGGATCCTGACCTCAACCATCTCATGGTCACTGCCTCCCAGGTTTCCATCCACTTTTGCTTCCCCTACTAATTCTTCCCGGTTTATGAGCAGCAGGTCTAGAAGAGCTCTACCCCAGGTGGTTCCTCCAGCACTTGCACCAGGAAATTGTCCCCTACACTTTCCAAAACTTTCTGGATTGTCTGTGCACCACTGTATTGCTCTCCCAGCAGATATCAGGGTGATTAAAGTCTCCCATGAGAACCAGGGCCTGCAATCTAGTAACTTCTGCTAGTTGCCGGAAGAAAGCCTTGTCCACCTCATCCCCCTGGTCTGGTGGTCTATAGCAGACTCCCACCACGCCATCACCCTTGTTGCTCGCACTTCTAAACTTATTCCAGAGACTCTCAGGTTTTTCTGCAGTTTCATACCGGAGCTCTGAGCAGTCATACTCCTCTCTTACATACAATGCGACTCCCCCACCTTTTCTGCCCTGCCTGTCCTTCCGGAACAGTTTATATCCATCCATGACAGTACTCTAGTCATGTGAGTTATCCCACCAAGTCTCTGTTATTCCAATGATATCATAGTTCCTTGACTGTGCCAGGACTTCCAGTTCTCCCTGCTTGTTTTCCAGGCTTCTTGCATTTGTGTATAGGCACTTAAGATAACTCGCTGATTGTACCGCTTTCTCAGTCTGAGACAGGAGTCCTCCCCTCTTGCACTCTCCTGCTTGTGCTTCCTCCCAGTATTCCATTTCCCCACTTACCTCAGGGCTTTGGTCTCCTTCTCCTGGTGAACCTAGTTTAAAGCCCTCCTCACTAGGTTAGCCAGCCTGCTTGCGAAGATGCTCTTCCCTCTCTTCGTTAGGTGGAGCCCGTCTCTGCCTAGCACTCCTCCTTCTTGGAACACCATCCCATGGTCGAAGAATCCAAAGCCTTCTCTCTGACACCACCTACGTAGCCATTCGTTGACTTCCACAATTCAACGGTCTCTACCCAGGCCTTTTGCCTGCACAGGGAGGATGGACAAGAACACCACTTGCACCTCAAACTCCTTTATCCTTCTTCCCAGAGCCACTGAGTCTGCAGTTATCCGCTCAAGGTCATTCTTGGCAGTCATTCATTGGTGCCCACGTGGAGAAGCAGGAAGGGGTAGCGATCCGAGGGCTTGATGAGTCGTGGCAGTATCTCCGTCACATTGTGAATCCTTGCTCCTGGCAAGCAGCAGACCTTTTGGTTTTCTCGGTCGGAGTGGCAGATAGATGACTCCGTCCCCCTGAGGAGGGAGTCCCCGACCACCACCCCCCTCCTCATTCTCTTGGGAGTGGTGGTCGTGGAACCCCCACCCCCATTCCATTACTGTTGAAAAGGTGCAAATGAGTAGTACCTGGTTCCGCAGTGCTTGGATCTGTCCCTTGGGATCGTTCTCTGCCTCAGCTGGAGTTACCAGCCCCGGATGGGAAGTTTTACAGGAAATATTTCCCACTCTTCCCACAGATAAATATAACCTTCTTTACCGTGACCCTGTGGATCCTGAGAAACAAACTCTCCTCTCTCAATGCAGATGTGTCCACCGTCAGAGACCACAGGTGAGATGGCAACAAAACAGTCCTGGAGGGTCAGATGCCTTAGTTTAGAGAGTCCTTGGCACCGGGATGGTGTGAAGGATTGCAGGAGGGGAACAACATATCTAGCATCCATGGGAATGAATTCCCATAGTGTTTGCATTGACAGTAACCCTGTTCCCACACAGGAAAGCTGGGGATGGTAGCTCCACCCTACCCTGCTCAGATCCTCCTAACCCAAATGCTCTCCATAGGGTTTTTGTAATGGGATCTCTCCATCTGCCCTTATCCAGGTTACTGACCTTTAAAGCCATTGCCCAGCTCTTCATTCTGGGCTGCACATGGAGTCTTGGTCTCCTCCAAATCGGCCCAGCAGCCACGGTCATGGCGTATTTATTCACCATCGTCAACAGCCTGCAGGGAGCCTTCATCTTCCTGGTGCACTGTCTCCTCAATCGCCAGGTAACGCCCGTGCTTGTCATCAACCCCCCAGCACCTTCACCGGCCTCATGGTGACAATGTCTGATCTTCTCAGACTTAGTTACATGGTGCAGTGACTGTGTCTCTCACTCTCCAGGTGAGAGAAGAGTACAGGAGATGGATCAAGAGATTCAGAATGTTCAGTACAAAGTCTGAGACATACGATCTCTCCATGTCTGCTGTCCCCACCACCAGCACCAACACGGTAAGAGGTCCTCTGCTCTGTTTCAGTACCCGCCTGTGAAACAGTCATCTCTAGCTGGGTCCCATTACTGCTGGAAAGGTGCAAAGCAGTTCCCTTTGCTGAGTTCCTAGACAGGGTGCCAGCTGGGAAAGTGATTACAAGTGTCAGTGAGAGTCGGTCATTATCGAGGAGTATCCTAGATGTCTGAGGCTCCAGAACAGAATGGCCTGTCCTGGCATCTCCACATTCCCTTCCCTTGGCTCTCCTGAGAGCTCCAGGGGTCACTCACTGTGGACTAGGCAGGCATTGGCTCTTGCAGTATCATGATCTGAATATATCATATTGTCCCCTAGGATTGGCAGTGCAGACGGATCATCCCCAATGAGCTGTCAGTGCAGACGGATCATCCCCAATGAGTAGTCAGCACCGTGAAGAATTTCCCTTGGCCCCATTATCCCTATGGGTCAGGGATCCAGGGGCTCTGAGCATCACCTCCTAGAGACAATGCACCGGTTTGCACATTACACTCTTAGTGGCTTTGGAACCTATTGTCATTTTTCTGCTTTTCTTGCCAAGTGTAACCCTTCTGCCAGGTGGAGTCGGCAGCAACCCGGTCCAGGTTCAATACCTAAGGGTTCCAATACAAAACAGAACCAGCTGGAGCCCCCACCCAGCAACCTGGGAAAACTTCAGACCACCTCAGGCACCTCCAAGAGGCAATACGTCCCCTCTCAGAAGCACTGAGTCTGTGTATAACAAAGAGAACTTTTAATAAAAAGGGGAAAGGAACCTGGTAGTAATCTGGGAAACCCCACAACCACTATTCGAAAGCTTGTGACCATGAGTAAGGCTAAGATATTTTTAGTAAAAATCACCCACAGGTTGCGGGAAATAAACAAAAATTCACGATAGCCTGTGATCTGTCCTGACTTTCACTAAAAATATACTGACAAAACAGGGAGGCGGTTCAGCTCAGCGCCACTGCTGCTGGAGCTCCAGGGTCCCCCACCACCATGGCAGTGAGTGGGCGCTTCGAGGAGCTCCATGCCACCTGTGGGAAGTGGAAGCTCTATGGTCCCCCATTTCTCATGGGGGATGGGCTGCTGTGGGGTACCCTCACCCCCTGCGGTGGCTGAGAGCTCCAGGGGGTCCCTCCTCTTCCTGGCATGGCTGGGCAACTGCAGAGGGTCCTCCGTCACCCACCATGGGGGAGTCGGAGATGCTTGGTGATGGAGACAGCCTTCTCCCTGCCGCTGCTGCACCCTACGCGGCCCCTTTCCAAGGCATCAAGAAGATCAGCATCGCGGCTGAGCCCATGGGAGAAGACAAGTCCGGGCAGTGGAGCCTCACAAGGTGACGTAATCGTAGCCTTAGCCATGAACAAAATTCTACCCCAGAATATATTGGGCAATGTCCTTTGCCTCAGTTTCTCCCCTTGTGGTGTGAAAGTCCAACAAATTCTCCTTTAACCTGCCTTTGCCTTTTCCCTCCCCTGCACCCCACTCACAGCTGCTGTCCCTGGCTGGTGAAGACCCAGAGTTCAGAGCGTTCATGTGAATTAAACTCCTGCTGGAGGGGTGGGAGGTGGGGAGATGCCGTCGAGGAATGCCTCGGCTGCTGCTGCCATCACCACAGATACAACCGAGGTCTGGTCTGAACTACAGACCTATATCGGTGTAACTATGTTACTCAGGGGGGTGAAAAATCCACACACACCTGCTCCCGGTGTGACATAGTTTTACCAGCCTGACCCCCTGTGTAGACACCGCGGTGACATTCTATACTCTATGTGCCCAGGAGGGCTGGACAGAGTGCTGTGTAGGGAGAGCTTAAGGAAAGCTTTGTGGGGCTGCAAGAGGGCAGGTGACAGGATGATGGGGGTAGTTCATGGAGATATACGTGCAGCGAGGTAGATGGCTGTTGCCCCTGGCTCAGCCGTCCGGCCTGCAGAGGGGTTCAGCTCTGGAAGACGAGTCGGGCCCTCCGTGCTTCCCTGGGATACACGGTTGTCCCAGTTTTCCTCTGCTGTTCCACCGGGAGCCCTGAGATTCTCAAGTGGAGGGGGGAACCAATTCTGAGACCGTCCCATCTGCAAAGCCGGGAGGGGACCAGGATAACATCACTGCTGAAGCAACAAGCCGGCTCGTGCCCTGTGCGATGTAGTTATATCCATCTGACCTCCAGTGTAGACAGCACTGTGCTGGCAGGAGAGCTTCTCCCATCAACACAGCTACCACCTCTCAGAGAGGTGGATTAACTACACCGATGGGAGAAGCTCTCTCCCGTCAGCATAGAGCATCTCCATTAAAGTGCCACAACACCACAGTTGCCTCGGTGCAGTTGTGCTGATGCAGCATGTTAAGCGTAGACGTGCCCTAAGGCTCAGCGGCTAGACCTGGTTCTCAGTGATTTCAGCTCTAGCGATCACTTAACAAAACAAAGATTCTCCAGTGTGTCTGATCAGCTCTGCCTTTACATAGAGACGGGGGAGAGGGTCAAATGGCATCTAGGACACTTTAGGCAGAGCCAACACCCCCAAATACAGACACCTGTCCAGACCCTCTTTCACTCTCACTCTCACAGGAGTACTAATGTGGACACGAGAACGAATGGATATAAACTGGCCGTGGGGAAGTTTAGGCTTGAAATTAGACGAAGGTTTCTGACCGTCAGAGGGGTGAAATATTGGAACGGCCTACCGAGGGAAACGGTGGGGGCAAGGGACCTGTCTGGTTTTAAGATTAAATTAGATAAGTTTATGGAGGGAATGGTTTAATGGTAAAACATATTAGCTGAGGAATACCGAGCAATAGCAGGTAAATAGTATAATGGCTAACAAGGGTCAGGCTGGAGACTCTTGCCTACATGCTCGGGGTTTTACTGATCGCCATATTTGGGGTCGGGAAGGAATTTTCCTCCAGGGTAGATTGGCTGAGGCCCTGGAGGTTTTTCGCCTTCCTCCGCAGCATGGGGCAGGGATCGCTAGCAGGAGGGTTCTCTGCCAATTGAAGTCACCAAGACACAGGATTTGGGGACTTCATCAGCAGAGTCAAGGGAAGGGGTAGGGACGGTTTTGTGACCTGCAGCATGCAGGGGGTCAGACCAGATGATCATAATGGTCCCTTCTGACCTTAAAGTCTATGAGTCTATGAGTCTATGAGTTGTCATCCCTACCCCCCTGCTTAGTGAGTGAATGTCAATCAGGGCAGGTTTAGCACAGTTCTGCTGCCCTTTCCTCACACTATCATGGTGACAACACTGCGTTCCCCTGCACTCTCTACTAAAGTGATTTGTAACCCAACACCAGCAAAAAGGGATCACTTTGGCAAAGCAGTTCCCTCCGCTGAGTTCCTAGGCAAGGTAGTATGCTTATGTAAGCGGGGGAATGGTCCCGCTATTGTGGGGAAATTTCCTGACTTTTGCACTACCCCGGTGAGGTGGGCAAGCGAAAGGATCTGAGTCCCCGCTCCCACTTCCTTTACCCAGAGGCCTCCCTGCCCTTGAGGGCTCCCCTTCCACTCTTCTGTCTGGCTGAGTCCTCGTAACCCCAACAAGGCTGGGCCCAGGATTCCTGGGGGGCTCGACCCCCAACCCTGCTGTGGTCACCTAGGACAGGGGCTAGGGTGTCCCCACTCCGGGGTACTCTCTTTACACTGGGCACCTCCCTGACCCACTGATTATTCCATACAATTTAAAGCAAATACAAGTTGTTTAATTAACAATTAATCTAAAGAAAAGAACAAGGAAAAATGGGAAAGGTTAAAGGAAAACACATCACCCTGCTCTGTGGCAGGGAACATCACAACCAGTGTCTCTGGAATGTCAGGGCAGGTCACAGTCTGCTTCTTGTAGGTCCCAGGCCTCCTTCTCAGGCCCAGGCCGTGCTGCAGAGACGCTGCGGGTTGGACACTTGCAATGGTGGTGGCCACACACCTCCGGGCTTTGAGTGGTGGGACCCTTCTTCCCAGCGTCAGCCCCCCGTAGGGTTAAGGTCCCCCTCCCGGTCTGGCCTGCAAGGGCCCTTGTCTGGGGGTGTCTTTCTGTGCTGGGCCCTTTGCCCAGGTTCCCCCTTGGCTGGCCCCACTTGCTCACCACACCTGGCTCTGTGGCTGCAGCTCTGCTCCCAGCACAGGATCTGCTGTCCCTGGGCTGCGTCTCTGGCTCTGTGGCTGCAGCTCTGCTCCCAGCACAGGATCTGCTCTCCCCGGGCTGCGTCTCTGGCTCTGCGGCTGCACCTCTGCTCCCAGCACAGGATCTGCTCTCCCTGGGCTGCGTCTCTGGCTCTGCGGCTGCAGCTCTGCTCCCAGCACAGGATCTGCTCTCCCCGGGCTGCGTCTCTGGCTCTGTGGCTGCAGCTCTGCTCCCAGCACAGGATCTGCTCTCCCTGGGCTGCGTCTCTGGCTCTGGATCTGGCACGGTTCTGCTCTCCAGCTCAGCTTGGGCCCCTGCTCTCTCCTTAGCTCGGCCCCACTCAGTCTGACTCAGGCCATTCCAGTTCACACGGAGGACGGGACCCCCTCTGGCCTCCTGACTCCCTGATTAGCCTGCCCGCCCTGTCAATCAGGCTGATCTGGAGCATTGGCCTCTCCCCATGGTTCCTGGGGACTGTCAGTCTCAGGCTCCTGATTTGCCCTCGACCCTTCCCCTTTTAGTGCTGGGAGCTAGCCAACCAAAACACCCCCACTGAATGTTAGTAAGGGGGCAACAGTCCCCTTACATTCCCCCTTGCTAAAATACTGCCACATCCACAATATTCACACCGGTACTTCCGGGCCCCATGGTAACAACATAACCCATGTCATTATATATTAACAACCCATTAACAATTATTAAAAGAACATTTAACATATTTAACATTCCACATCTACTTCTTAATACCATACATAACAATATTCATTAAAACACTACATAGAACCAATAACATAATTATCTCTAAGTCTAACAGGAAGTACACCCTTATTAGCCCTCTGGGACCTTCTTAAGACTGGTTGTTCGTTACCCGTATTTTCTATTTCCCTATCCTCGGGTAATACTGAGTCAGTTTGAAGGATTTGGCCATTTTCGTTAGGGTTTGGGTTTGCCTCACTCGGTCCCTCTCTATATTCGGTTTGTGGGACTAGAACCATTTCCCAATTGGTTTCAGCCTCCTCGGGGTGTACTGATCTACGCCTCCTATGGTCCCTATCTGGACTAAGGGTGCAATGTTTCAACTGGTCCCTATGTACTACTCTCTCAGGACCTCCTCGTTCAGGCCGGATGGTGTAAACTGGTAGCTCAGGATTGTTGTGAGCGACTACAATGTGGGGATTTGACTCCCATTTGTCCTGTATTTTATTACGCCCCCGGTGTCTATGGTTACGAACTAGTACACGGTCACCAGGCCTGATGAGAGCCCCACTGGACTTGCGATCATAAGTCCTTTTCCTACTCCGGGCTGTGTCTTTACTTGTATTGAGAGCAACGTCACAGGCTATCTTCAGCCTGTCATGGTGACCTTTGACCCAGTCATCCAAATTGGTCACCTCATCCTCCTCAGGGCCCTCTCTGTCCAGAATATCCAATGGCAACCTGGGATCCCTCCCAAACATGAGATAAAAAGGAGCGTAACCTGTCGACGAATGGACATGGCTGTTATAGGCCAACACCAGCTCAGGAAGATGTTCCTGCCAGGCTCGCTTCTTTTCTGGCGGGAGCGTTCTTAGCATGTCATGCATTGTCCGGTTAAATCTTTCGCACTGAGCATTTCCTTGCGGGTGATAGGGTGTTGTTCGGCTTTTGGCTATGCCATACAATTTACACAATTCAGATATCACCTCTGATTCAAAATTCCTCCCCTGATCCGAGTGTAACCGTGCCGGACAACCATAGTACACAAACCAGTGTTTTATGAGGGCTTCAGCCGTTGTCCGCGCTGTCTGGTTTCTAGTTGGAACTGCAACAGTGAATCGGGTGAACATGTCCGTGAGAACCAGTATGTTCTCATACCCCTCTGAAGATCTCTCTAGCCGTGTGTAATCCATCGCTAGGACCTCCATTGGGGCAGTCACATTAGTACAGGTCAAAGGGGCTCGGTTGGGAGGAAACACATCCTTGGCTAAGGCACACCGTTTGCACTGACGGATCCACACTTGCACGTCGCTACCCATCGTGGGCCAGTAATAGTTTCTCCTCATTACCTCCAGAGTGCTCCGGTCTCCAAAATGCCCCCCATGATCATGCCTGGCTTCATAAACTTGACGGCGGAGTGACACAGGCACCACTAACTGCCACACTTCTTCACCATCTCGGGGATGATATGTTACCCGGAACAGCACTCCACGATGTAATCTAAGTCGTTCCCACTGTCTGGCTAGCTTCTTAGACTGGGGGTATCTGGCCCCAAATCTCCGGTCTGGCCTCGTTTGGCTCATGACTGCCACTAAGATAGGTCCAACATCACCTTCTCGTTGCAGAGTTTGAATCTCCTCCCATGAGTACCCCGAGATTATTGCGCTCTCCCCTCTTACCAGGTTTTGTACTGCATCCTTTACCGTCACTTCGTCCTCGGGCTTTGGATTCTCTAGCCACAAACACGTACGCACGACATCTGCAGGAATGACTAGGAAGTCTTTCTCCAGATCCTCGCCCTCTTCTGACTCCTCCTCCAGAGGCAATCTAGACAGGGTGTCAGCATTGATGTTCTGCCTTCCAGGTTTATACTGTACTTCAAAAGTGAACTCAGCAAGTTGGGCCACCCAGCGGTGTTCAATTGCACCTAAGTTAGCCGTTGCCAGGTATCGGAGTGGATTGTGGTCTGAGATTACCGTGAATTTAGAGTACACTAAATAATCCTTAAATTTTTCAGTGATAGCCCACTTCAAGGCCAACAGTTCTAGTTTAAAAGCACTGTAGTTTTTGTCATTTCTTTCTGACCTCCTCAGCCCTCGGCTCGCATATGCGATTACACGCTCGGCCCCCTCTTGCTTCTGGCTGAGCACCGCACCTAGGCCGTGCAGGCTCCCGTCTGTTGTCACTATAAATGGCAGGCTAAAGTCAGGATATGCAAGCACAGGTGTTGACATCAGCCGATGTCTTAATTTGTCAAAAGCTGTCTGACAGGCATCATCCCACACAAAACATTGGTCCCTTCCCTTCCTTTGGGCAGGCTGGCCCACTAGTCCATATAGTGGTGCAGCAATGTGTGCAAACTTTGGAACAAATCGTCTGTAATAGCTCATGAAACCTAGAGCCTGCCGCACTTGCTTGGCATTCTTGGGGACCGGCCAATTTTCCAGCGCCCTGGTCTTCTCTTCATCTACCTGGATTCCATCCTTTGAAATCACATGGCCCAAGAATTTGACTTTTTCACGTAGGAGGCAGCACTTACTTGGCTTCAGCTTCAATCCATGTTCCTTCAATCGTGTGAAAACCAAGTCCAATTTTTCCATATGACTCTCAAAATCCTTGGAAAACACAATAACATCGTCCAGGTATATCAGCAAAGTGTCTAAGATATAGTCTCCTAACACCCCCTCCATTAGTCTCTGGAACGTAGCAGGTGCATTACACAAGCCGAATGGCATACGTGTCCATTCAAACAGCCCAAACGGAGTAGTCACTGCTGTCTTTTCCCGGTCTCGTTCTTCCACTGCAACCTGGAAATAACCAGAAGTTAAATCGAGGGTTGAAAACACTCTTGCACTTCCTAATGCATCCAGTGACTCTTCCACCCGGGGTAGCGGGTAGGCATCCTTGTGCGTTACCTCATTCAGTTTCCTGTAGTCACAGCAAAATCGCACCCCACCATCTTTTTTTATTACAATCACTGCGGGTGATGCCCACGGACTGTGGCTTTCTTTAAGGACACCTTGAGTCACTAGGTCCAGAACGTGTTTTTTTACCTCCTGGAACACTCGTGGTGAGATCCGCCGGTGTCTCTGTTTTATCGGGACAGCATCTCCAGTGGCTATTTGGTGTGTCACTGTGGTGGTGTAACCAAAGTCCCGCTCATCCCTGGAAAAGACCTCTTGATGTTTCTCCAGTAGCGCCCGCAAACGGCCAACCTGTGTAGGGGTTAGCTGTTGGAGGTCCACTTGGACTGGAATGGGTAGCTCTCCATCAGGTGCCGCTTGCGATGTGGTAACCTGTGTGCCTATTTTTACTTCTGTCACCCGCAGCTCATCCCCATTTTCTTCCAAGGCCACCCCCAATGGGGGCACCACTCCTTCAGGACGGTGTACCTCTGCCACTCTGGTTCGGGGGTACAATTTTATGGCCTTCTTACTTGAGTTTAACAGCCTGACTGGCACTTTTCCTTTGCTGGCATTAGCAAGTACATTTGCAACCAGGAGCCCATTAGGGAGACTGGCCCCAGGTGTTGGCTCGACAAGCACTCTGTATCCGTCAAAGTCGCTTGGCACCCGGCAGCGCCCATCAATAATCTTCTCACTCCAGGGAGGTATAACCACCTTCTGTCTCCCTGCCACCTTAACATAGCCAATTTGTCCCGTTGGACCCGGGAAACGTCCATGTCTCTCCACTTGGGCTAGTACCCGCTTCAGTGTAGCGTCCTTCCTAGGCTGCCCGTGACGGTTCATCTCCAGGGTTCCTTCTCCTACCAACAGTAATTCTTTCAGCTCTCTTATAATATTCATCCCGAGAATTCCCGGTACTTTGTTCTCCATTAAAGTCTTTCCTGAAGCGGTGTCCTTTAGGATAAAAATGCATTTCCCAGGGATTGTTCGACCCATGTACCCTACATCAGCTTCAAGACACCCCACCACAGGGATGGCAAGTCCATTGGCTGCCGTTAGCTGTACAAATCGGGTATTATGCATGGTCAGATCTCTCTCTTTTAAGTAGTTTCGGAAATATGATTCAGAAATAGTGGTGACTTCTGAGCCAGTGTCTATCAAACAGCGGGTTCTCACCCCTGCTATGGTTATATCCACTGTCAAGCAGTCCCCGAAAGCTCGGCCACAGAAGTCGTTGAATACACTAACATCATCAGGGTCCTCTTCCTTGCTGCTGACACACTGCCCTTTTCCTAGGGACAGCCGTAGAAACCCTTCAGTCCCCACTTGGCCTTCTGATGGTTGGCTGCTTGCTCCCGGTGCCTTTTGAATTTCAGGCGCCTGGGACTCCAGTCTCCTTCTCAGTGTACAATCTCGACTAGTATGTCCTGGCCTTTCGCAAGTATAACAAATGTAGCTTCCCAGCTCGTCCTTCAGTGGAGATCTTCGGGATCCTGGGGCCCTTGGATATCTTGGCATATTAGTGGGAGGTTTTCCTTTCATCACCTCAGTCATCACTTTCAGCATCTCCCCCTGCTGGACCGCCAGTTTTTGGACAGCTTCACTCAAGCTTTCCAATGTTAGCTGTGTTTGGGGCACGGCCTTTTCCCCAGCAGCTGCATTCACAAGGCCGCCACTTCGTGTACGGGGGTTAGTCTTTGCTGTCTCTGCCACAGGAACTTCCTCTTCTTCTGACCACATAATAGCAGCCTGCATGAGTTCATGGAACTTCTTACTGGGCTCTTCCTTAAACCTCCTTTTCATTTCACGGCGGAGGGAATCATCCTGGAGCCCCAGCACTAACTGCTCTTTCAGAACCGTATCTGGGTCTGGAACTCGCTGAGGGTCTCGCCGCTCCACTCTGCTCATTTTCTCCTGGAGGTCATATGCATATGCCCGGATAGTTTCACCGGGCTCCTGCTTTCTCTCAAAGAACTCCTTTAGTCGGGTTCCAATAGGTACCTTGTCCCCATACACTTCTAGGAGGAGTTCAAATATCTTTTCCACATTTTTTTTGTCTGCCACTGCCATGAACTTTACTGTGGCCTTGGCCTGGCCCTTGAGGTGCTCCTCTATGAAGTCCACATGATCTTCTTCAGGTACTCTTAGCACACGCAGAGCCGCCTTCACAGACTTGACCCACTCCTCTACTGTAATGTCTCCTGGTCTAGTCGGGAAGCCACCAAACTCCGTGACCTTCCGCTCCCGTGGGACATAAATAGTAGGGGGTTTCTTAGCTTCTGCTGTCTGTTGCTCTATTACTGCCTTGGCCAGCGATAAGGCTTCTCTCTGTTCAGTTCTAGCTTGCTGTAATGCCTCCGCTTGGTCTGATAATCTGCGCTGAAGTTCAGCAAACTGGGTTCGTAGTTCTTCAATTCCAGCCATGGTAGGGTGCTCAACTAGGCCCGGACCATGCTACTAGAACTTAACCAGAAAACCAATGGGATGGACCCTGTGGATAGGATCCTGTTCGTGACGCCAATTATGTAAGCGGGGGAATGGTCCCGCTATTGTGGGGAAATTTCCTGACTTTTGCACTACCCCGGTGAGGTGGGCAAGCGAAAGGATCTGAGTCCCCGCTCCCACTTCCTTTACCCAGAGGCCTCCCTGCCCTTGAGGGCTCCCCTTCCACTCTTCTGTCTGGCTGAGTCCTCGTAACCCCAACAAGGCTGGGCCCAGGATTCCTGGGGGGCTCGACCCCCAACCCTGCTGTGGTCACCTAGGACAGGGGCTAGGGTGTCCCCACTCCGGGGTACTCTCTTTACACTGGGCACCTCCCTGACCCACTGATTATTCCATACAATTTAAAGCAAATACAAGTTGTTTAATTAACAATTAATCTAAAGAAAAGAACAAGGAAAAATGGGAAAGGTTAAAGGAAAACACATCACCCTGCTCTGTGGCAGGGAACATCACAACCAGTGTCTCTGGAATGTCAGGGCAGGTCACAGTCTGCTTCTTGTAGGTCCCAGGCCTCCTTCTCAGGCCCAGGCCGTGCTGCAGAGACGCTGCGGGTTGGACACTTGCAATGGTGGTGGCCACACACCTCCGGGCTTTGAGTGGTGGGACCCTTCTTCCCAGCGTCAGCCCCCCGTAGGGTTAAGGTCCCCCTCCCGGTCTGGCCTGCAAGGGCCCTTGTCTGGGGGTGTCTTTCTGTGCTGGGCCCTTTGCCCAGGTTCCCCCTTGGCTGGCCCCACTTGCTCACCACACCTGGCTCTGTGGCTGCAGCTCTGCTCCCAGCACAGGATCTGCTGTCCCTGGGCTGCGTCTCTGGCTCTGTGGCTGCAGCTCTGCTCCCAGCACAGGATCTGCTCTCCCCGGGCTGCGTCTCTGGCTCTGCGGCTGCACCTCTGCTCCCAGCACAGGATCTGCTCTCCCTGGGCTGCGTCTCTGGCTCTGCGGCTGCAGCTCTGCTCCCAGCACAGGATCTGCTCTCCCCGGGCTGCGTCTCTGGCTCTGTGGCTGCAGCTCTGCTCCCAGCACAGGATCTGCTCTCCCTGGGCTGCGTCTCTGGCTCTGGATCTGGCACGGTTCTGCTCTCCAGCTCAGCTTGGGCCCCTGCTCTCTCCTTAGCTCGGCCCCACTCAGTCTGACTCAGGCCATTCCAGTTCACACGGAGGACGGGACCCCCTCTGGCCTCCTGACTCCCTGATTAGCCTGCCCGCCCTGTCAATCAGGCTGATCTGGAGCATTGGCCTCTCCCCATGGTTCCTGGGGACTGTCAGTCTCAGGCTCCTGATTTGCCCTCGACCCTTCCCCTTTTAGTGCTGGGAGCTAGCCAACCAAAACACCCCCACTGAATGTTAGTAAGGGGGCAACAGTCCCCTTACACTTAGGCAAACACAGTCTGCTCCTGATGTTTGTTCCCCCAGCTCATCACTCCACCTCAGAGGGGAGCTCAGTCCAACCCCACTTCAAGAGAAATGAAGAACATGCAGGAAAAGGGGAGCCTTGCATGTCTGAAACACCTCCCTGCCCCCGCCCAGCTCCAGACACTGCAGCCTTCGCATGGGAGAGGAAGCTGATTGCTGCTCCTCGAGGTGGGGGAAGGGAGCAGGTTCAGTCTTTCCTGGGCGTGGGAACCCTGTTAGAACCACCCCCAGCAGCTGGAATATTCCACAGAAAAATCAGGCATAACACCATTGACTTTGGTAAAGTTACTTCTGCCCTATACCTGGGTAAATGAGAGCAGTAGCTGGCCCACCTCAACACCACACTGGTGTCCCGCAGCTCTGACTCATCTCCCAAAGCCCTGGGAAGTGGCCAGTCTCCAATCTTAAGGATGGATTCTCAGGGGAAGGAATAACCCACGTCCTGGAAGGGAGGAGGGGGTGCTTAGTTTCATGTGTGGCCCTGCCTGGGGGGGAGAGGATCAGGGGGACGGGATTGTGGTGGGCCCTGCCCTGGGGGGAGAGGATTGGGGGGGAGGGAATCGATGTGGGCCCTGACCGGGGATGAGGGTGCTCTGACCTGCGCTAGACATTATTGACATCGGTGCGTGTGGCACCCACCTTTTGTCCAGGCTGTGAGACAATTGCTCAGAGAAGAGGGAGCTGCACTGTGCCTCTCACTGGGGCATTAAAAGACAAATGGAGAGATATGCCTTAGGGGCTGCTTAAGTAAAACCTACTCCCTCTTAAGGAGTTTGTTGCATTCCCAGGAAGCAGGAGGTAAAATTTCAGAAGACCCGCAAGAGATCTGAATAGACACAGTGATGAGCTGCTAAAATCTTAACAACCGGTTCCCTATAAAAAGTTCTGATTTAAGGGATGTGCCACAGTATGTATTTTTTGTACCAATAGGGTTACCATACGTCCGTTTTAAAAAAAATTTTTAAATTTTTAAATTTTAAAAATTCCGCCTGGACGACGATTTAAGAACCAAAAAGCCTGACATCTCCAGGAAAATACGGATGTATGTTAACCCTACCTAAAGTTCTTTTTTAAAAAGATGGGCCTGAACTAGAAATGAGCTCCGTTTCACATGTGTGGGTTCCCGCCACTCCCTGGGGATGTGCTAGGGTGACCAGATGTCCCGATTTTATAGGGACTGTCTCGATTTTTGGGTCTTTTTCTTATATAGGCTCCTATTAGCCCCCATCCCCTGTCCTTATTTTTCACACTTGCTGTCTGGTCACCGGTGTGTACATGTGTGGGTCCCAGCTGCTCCCTGCCCCCCTCATTGAAGCAGGTATGCAGGGTTACTGCCCTGGGAACTGCAGGGCACCAGTGGACGTGGGACTGGCTGCAGACAGGGACTTGGGGCAGAATTAGCTGGAGGCAGGGGGTGCGACACAGGCTGGTTGCAGGCAGGGGCTGGCTGCGGGCAGGGGCTGGGTGCAGCAGGGGCCAGCTGCGGGCAGGGGGGTGCAGCAGGGGCCGGCTGCGGGCAGGGGCTGGCTGCGGGCAGGGGGTGCAGCACTCACCCCAAAATTAGTACTCACACCTTGTTCATTCACCACGGTGAACTCTTTCTCTCCCTCTCAAACTTGCTGGTTTGCAGTCCCCTGGGATTGTGCTTCCCGGCCCTTCAAGTCCAAAACTTGCCACTTGCTTCCCAGGAACCTTATGTACTATGGGGATACTGACGATGGCCTCCTTTGTAAAGGACATTGAGACCTTCTGAGGAAATGAGCTACAGAAGAGGTGGGTGGTCTTAGGGTGCAGGTCCAACACAGGCTGATCTGGCCCCTCTCCTCAACAAGGAGTCAGCTGCTGCTCTGGAGGTGAAAGGCTCTTGGTATCTCCTCAACCACCAGGCCTTGTAATGTCCTAGGGACGATTCCCATCTGAGTTCCTGACTGGGACGTCGGTTATTCCTTCCCCTGAGAATCGACCCTTAAGATTGGAGACTGGGCACTTCCCAGGGCTTTGGGAGATGAGTCAGAGCTGCGGGACACCAGTGTGGTGCTGAGGTGGGCCAGCTACTGCTCTCATTTACCCGGGTGCAGGGCAGGAGTAACTCTACTGAATTCAATGGAGTTTCTCCTGATTTTTCTGTGGAATATTCCAGCTGCTGGGGATGGTTCTAACAGGGCTTCCCAGACCTAGGAAAGAGAGAGTCTGCTCCCTTCCCCCACCCCATACACTCGGAGAAGACGCACTCTGCTGTTTGTAATGAACCAGCAGCTTCCTCTCCCATGCGAAGGCTGCAGTGTCTGGAGCTGGGTGGGAGCAGGGAGGTGTTTCAGACATGCAAGGCTCCGCTTTTCCTCCATGTTCTTCATTGTTGTGTAAGTGGGGTCGGACTGAGTTCCCCTCTGACGTGCATGGGTGGCGAGTTGTATGGGCCTGTGGTGCCCAGGTTCCAGGAATATTCAGAGCCCAGGGGCCTGACTCCACCAATGTTCAAAGCCGGGTCTCTCCCCCGGGCCCACCAGCTGCCCCTGCGTGCCTCCCCCTGGCACCAGAGCATCCCCTGGCCCCCACCTGCTGCCCCCATGTGCCTTCCCCTGGCACTGGAGCATTCCTGCAAGAAGTGGGTGGCTGCCCTGCTGCTCCACTCCCTCGCTGCTGCCGGCGGCCGCTGCTGCCTACAATTGTAACCCTTCTGCCCATCTAAGTTGGCAGCAACAAGGTCCGGGTTCAGTATCTAGGGGTTCCGTTTCAATAACACAATGCAAAACCGGCTCGAGCCCCCACCCAGTGACCTGGGACAATTACATACCCCACCCTCCCGGGCGCCTCTAAGAGGCAATACTTCCCCTCTCGCAAGCACGGAGTCTGAGTGTAACAGAAAATGTTTAATAACATGAGGTAAACGACATCAGCATTAAATTGGAAAAACACCACAAACAGGATTCATAACACAAACCATGAGCAAAAAACCCACCCCAGCAAGTTGGGCTATGTCCTTTCCCTTGGGTTCTTGAAACCAGCAACCCAAGGATCACCAAAGTCCCAAAAGTCCAACAACCCCCCAAAGTCTCTGTCCCTGGCCAGTGCAGCCCCAGAGTTCGGGGGTGGGGGGAGCACGCAGGGCGTTAAGGGGCACCTTACGTGATCCGAGGGCGACGGGGTTCCGCTGCAGCCTTCACCCCGAGCCGCTCCACTCCACCAGCTGTCCCGTGAGCTGCTCCCGCTGTCCCATGAACTGCTCTGGCAGCTGCTCCACTCTGCTCACCGACCTGTGAGCCGCTCAGCTCTGCTCCACTTCTGCTGTCCCTTGGGCCGCTCCCACAAGGCTCCGCTCTGCTCCGTTCCATTCCGCTCCACTCACCGACCTGTGAGTCGCTCAGCTCTGCTCCACTTCTGCCGTCCCTTGGGCCGCTCCCACAAGGCTCCGCTCTGCTCCGTTCCATTCCGCTCCACTCACCGACCTGTGAGTCGCTCAGCTCCACTCCAACCATCCCCACAAGGCTCCATTCTGCTAGCTGCTCCGCCAGCCGCTTAGCATTATAGCTTCAGGCTCCCCCACTAGTTAACACAGCCTCAGTGATCTCAGCTCTTTTGTGATTTCCGCTCTTAGCAATTTCAGCTCATAGTAGGGGAGCCCCAGTGCTAGTGCACCATTGGCCCAAAGTGAATTCAGCTCAGCAGCTGTAACTAGACTCCTAATGGAATCAAAGTTAGCTCTGACATTCAACAGTGGAGAGAGAAGATGGTGCAATTGGTGTTTCAACCCCCCAAAGAGGGCCCATACCATCAGGTTCAAATGCCTGTCCCCATCCTCTCTCTATTCACTGGGTTTTGTAATCCATGCCCCTTGTCAAGCAAGTGCTACTTAGGTAATGGTGAAGGACTCACTCAGTCCTTCTGTCATACAACAGTTCCACTGGCCTTGATTCACAGAATCAGGGTAACAAAACTTTATTCTTCCTGCCCCAATAACAGAGAAACTGGGGATCCCACACCAGCCAAAGTAACCACTTTCAGTTGCTGTTGTTTCATGCCAGGCGAGTGGGTGTGCCTATGCAAACCAGATCAGCCCCTGGAGTTCTTTTCCACACTCGCCATAATTCACCACCAGATGTCAGGGTAGAGCTCATCCTGACTCTGCTTACACATTTAAAGAGTGGCACCGGCGGCAGGCTGAAGCGGCTGCTACACCTGAGGAGGGGAGGAGACGCACACACGATTGGCAGCTCTCCCCTCCCCTGGCATCCACTGGGGGAAATGCTGAGGGGCTGCCGGGAGATTGAGACTTGACTTCATCTGAGCAGCTGCTGGGGCTTCGGTGAGTGTCCAACCATGTGATCCGCTCCTCCCCCACTGCGACCACAGCCACTACCCTTGCCCCACGTTGGGCGAGGGGCAGCCCCATCCCCTATGAGCCTATGGTGAGGGGAAGTAGGCTGCAGCAGGGGAGGAGGCCACAGGCGATGGTAGCCCCCTCCCCCCAGCACACACCACAGGGGAGGCGAGGGGTTTTCCTGGATCTTAGAGAGATCCGGACCCTAGGAGCATGTGCAGTGACGGTGCCGGGTGAGCGTTCTGCCAGGGGGGGATATGCCTGGGGGGACTGTGGCCTCCTCTTCTGTGGCCTCAGTCCCAAGGCAGCCTGCCTGCACCCCAAACTCCTAATCCCCAGCCCCACTGCACCCCAGAGCCTGCACCCCCAGCCAGAGCCCTCACCCTCCCACACCCCAACCCTCTGCCACACCCTGAGCCCCCTCCTGCACCGTGAACCCCTCATCCCTGGCCCCGCCATGCAGCCCTCATCCCCCTGCACATCAACTGTCTTCCAGAGCCCTGAGCCCCTTCCCACACCCCAAAACCCTCATCTCCAGCCCCAGCCAGAGCCCTCATCCCCCCATACCCCAAACCTCTGCCCTAGCCCTGAGCCTCCTCCCACACCTGCATCCCCAGCCCCACCCCAGAGCCTGCACACCCAGCCAGAGCCCACATTCCTCCACACTCCCCACAATGTGGAATATAGGGATACTGTTAAACACTTACTGTTTCCAGTCCATTTTTACATTATTTTAAAAGTTATATATTGTTTTACAAGGCAGGTGTGTGTGAGGGGGGACTCGGAACCATTGTGGGCACCACCAAAATTACACAAACCTGCTGATGTGGAGTGATGAGCTGGGGAAACAGACTCCAGGAGCAGACTGTGTTTGCATAAACACCCTACTCTGCCTAGGAACTCAGCGAAGGGAACTGCTTTGCCAAAGTGATCCCTTTTGGCTGGTGTTTGGTTACAAATCACTTTAGTAGGGAATGCACGGGAATGGCATGTTGTCACCCTGACTGTGTGAGGGTAGGGGGGAGGGATAGCTCAGTGGTTTGAGCATTGGTTTGCTAAACCCCAGGTTGTGAGTTCAATCCTGCAGGGGACCATTTAGGGATCTGGGGCAAAAATGTGTTTGGGGATTGGTCCTGCTTTCAGCAGGGGGTTGGACTAGATGACCTCCTTAGGTCCCTTCCAACTGATATTCTGTGATCAGAACTGTGCATAGCCTGCCCTGACTGATGCTCAATCACTAAGCAGAGGGGTGGGGATGACAAATCCCAGTGAGAGAGAAAGAGGGTGGGGACAGGTGTCTGTATCCTGGGGTGTGGGCTCTGCCTAAAGTGTCCTAGTTGCCATTTGACCCTCTCCCTTGTCTCTGTGTAAAGGCAGAGCTGATCAGACACACTGGAGAGTCCTTGTTTTGTTAAGTGATCGCTAGAGCTGAAATCACTGAGAACCAGGTCTAGCCGCTGAGTCTTAGGGCACGTCTACACTTAACATGCTGCATCGGCACACTTGCACCAAGGCAACTGTGCTACTGTGGCACTTTAATGGAGATGCCCTAAGATGATGAGATTTTTCACCCCCCTGAGCGACGTAGTCATACCTGTGGATCCCCACTTTGAACTTTAGGGTACAAATGTAGGGGCCTGCATGAAAACTTCTAAGCTTAACTACCAGCTTAGCTCTGGTTCTGCTGCCACCATTTCAACGGATTCCATTCCTGGGAAACCTTGAAAAACCTTCACCAATTCCCTGGTGAATACAGATCCAAACCCCTTGGATTTTAAAACAAGGAGAAATTAACCATTCCCCCTCCTTCCTCCCACCAACTCCTGGTGAATACAGTTCCAACCCCCCTGGGATCTACAACAGGGAGAAATTAACCATCCCCCCTCCTTCCTCCCACCAACTCCTGGTGAATCAAGATCCAAACCCCTTGGATCTTAAAACAAGGAAAAATCAATCAGGTTCTAAAAAGAAAGCTTTTAATTAAAGAAAAAAAGGTAAAAATCATCTCTGTAAAATCAGTATGGAAATTAACCTTACAGGGTAATCAAACTTAAAGAGCTCAGAGGACTCCCCTCTAGTCTCAGGTTCAAAGTACAGCAAACAAAGATAAACACTCTAGTAAAAGGTACATTTACAAGTTGAGAAAACAAAGGAAAACTAACACGCCTTGCCTGGCTATTTACTTACAAGTTTGAAATAGGAGAGACTTGTTTAGAAAGATGTGGAGAACCTGGATTGATGTCTGGTCCCTCTCAGTCCCGAGAGCAAACACCTCACAAAACAAAGAACACAAACAAAAGCCTTCCCCCCCCCCAAGATTTGAAAGTATCTTGTCCCCTTATTGGTCCTTTAGGTCAGATGCCAGCCAGGTTACCTGAGCTTCTTAACCCTTTACAGGGAAAAGGATTTTGGAGTCTCTGGCCAGGAGGGATTTTATAGTACTGTACACAGGACAGCTGTTACCCTTCCCTTTATAGTTATGACAACCTGTGATGGGTTTGGTCACAGAGACCTCCTTGGGACTGTCACCTGATGTGCTGAAATCATAGAATATCAGGGTTGGAAGGGACCTCAGGAGGTCATCTAGTCCAACCCCCTGCTTAAAGCAGGACCAATCACCAGACAGATTTTTACCCCAGTTCCCTAAATGGCCCCCTCAAGGATTGAACTCACAACCCTGGATTTAGCAGGCCAATGCTCAAACCACTGAGCTATGCCTCTAAGCCTGTTTTCCCTGCCAGCTTGGGACTGCAGAACCCTTTCTTGTTGAGCCAGACACACTAGCCTGCTTGCAACACAAATCCAGCGTCTGAGCCACGTCCCCAAAGCTGTAGACTTAACTGAAAACAGCTCAGCAAGTACTCCTGTCTTCAGCACCCAGACACCCAACTCTCAATGGGATCCAAACCCCCAATAAATCCATTTTACTTGGTATAAAGCTTAAACAGGGTAAATTCATAAATTGTCTGCCCTCCTTAACACTGATAGAGAGATATTCACAGCTCTTTGCTCCCCCAGGTTTTAATCACTTACTCTGGGTTCATTAATAAACAAAAGTGATTTTATTAAGTATAAAAAGTAGGATTTAATTTGTTTTAAATAATAACTGACAGAACAAAGTAAGTTACCAAGCAAAATAAATCAAAACACGCAAGTCTTTACCTAATACATTAGGAAACTGAATACAGGTAAATCTCACCATCAGCAATATTCCAATAAGCTTCTTTCACAGACTAGACTCCTTTCTAGTCTGGGCCCAATCCTTTCCCCTGGTATAGTCCTTGTTAGTTCCAGCTCATGTGGTAACTGGGGGACTTCTCATGACTGGCAGCCCCCTTTGTTCTGTTCCATCCCCTTTTATAGCTTTGGCACAAGGCGAGAATCTTTTGTCTCTCTGGGTCCCCACCCTTCCTTCTAAATGGAAAAACACCAGGTTTAAGATGGATTCCAGTACCAGTGACATGATCACATGTCACTGTAAGACCTCATTCTCCATTCTTTCAGGGCTGGCCTGCACATACCGAGGAAGGTTTGTGAGTAAACAGAGCCATTCACAACCTCATTAATGGGAGTCACCATTAATGGCCCACACTTTGCATAGTTACAATAGGACTTCAGAGTAATACTTCATATTTCTAGCTTCAGATACAGGATTGTTACATTCATACAAATAGGATGAACACATTCAGTAGATTATAAGCTTTGTAATGATACAAGAGACCTTTCGCATGAAGCATATTCCAGTAACATTATATTTACACTCATAAGCATATTTCCATAAACATATGGAGTGCAACGTCACAATACCGATATAGGTCTGTAGTTCAGGCCAGACTTCAGTTGTATATGTGGTTGTGGCAGCAGGAGCCGAGGCATTTTTTGACGCCATCTCCATACCTCCCACCCCTCCAGTGGGAGTTGAACTCACGTGAACGCTCATAACTCTGGGCCTTCGCCGACCAAGGACAGCAACTGTGAGTGGGGTATAGGGGAGGGAAAGGGCAAAGGCAGGTTAAAGGAGAATTTATTGGACTTTCACACCACAAGGGGAGAAACTGAGGCAAAGGACACTGCCCAATATATTCTGGGGTAGGAGTTTGCTCATGGATACGGCTATGATTATGTCACGGAGGTCACGGAAAGGAGGCCTTTCCCCTCCAATTAGCTCTGCTCCCCAATAATTCCCACGCCAGACTGATGAGGGAGCAAGGAGCTCCCTAGCCTGATGGGGGAGGAAAGCCATGGGGCGCCCCACCCTCACCCCTGCACTGGGCCCTATCTGGCGAGGCTCTGCTGCTAGGGCCCGTATCCTCCCCATGGTGTTCGGCCATGATGCTGATCTTCTTGACACCATGGAAGGGGGTGGCATAGAGCATGGCGGCATGGACAGGGAAGGCCATCTCCACTACCAAGCATCCCCAGCTCCCCCAGCTTCAGGCCACAGGAGAGTGGAGTAGGGCTCCTTGGTATCCAGGCTCTACACCCACTGGGGCCGGTGGACCACACCCATGGCCATTCTGGCGGCATTCTCTGGCTCCCACTGCACCTGGATCACCTTGACCATGTCTGCCTTGATAGGCACCTCCAGCTGCTATCAGCTGGGACATCCCTCCGCCCGCTGCTGCCCCGCAGCCCCCTCCTGCTGGGGGAACTGCAGCTCCCATGGGCCTTCTGCAACTGCTTCTCCAGCATGGTGATCTGGGCCAATAGGGCGTGTGCCAGTTCCTGCTCACTCACCCCCATCCTCCACTCCACCTGTCCCCCCATTCTCCTCCCGACATCCCCACACCTACCACATTCACCTTCTTCCTCTGCCACTGGCTGGGGGCTCAGAGGGGCTGAGCCCTCCATGCCACCCCCTGAATCTGCCGCGCCCCGAATCCGGCCTCTGGCTCTCCCACAGCGGAGAGGTGACCCCCTTCCCACCGATCCCACTGTCTCCGCCCCCTTCCTCCTCCAGGATATCGATGTAAAGCTCCCCCCTGGCTGTGCCCTTCCCAGACCGGTCCAAGTGGCCCATGACATTTTCTGCCCTGGGGCTGGAGCTCCCATCTGGCCTTCCCCTCAGCTCCCAATCTCCGCCCTGGACGGGGGGACACTGCAATTGCGCAGCCATGGTGGGCAGAGGGAGGAACCTCCTGGAGCTCTCAGCTGCTGCGGGGTGTGAGGTGACCACATAGCAGACCATCCCCCTTGGGCAATGGGGGACCCTAGAGCTCCCACTTGATGCAGGTGGTGGGGAATTCCCCAGAGCTCCCTGCTGCCACAGGTGGGAGGACCCCCCACAGCTGTTCAGCCACCATGGGGAGTGCAGGACCTCAAAGCTCCCACTCACTGCAGCAGTGGTGGGGTACTGCGGAGCGCCTTCAGCACTGGGTGCTGAGCTGAACCCGCCTCCTAATTTTGTCAGCATATTTTTAGTCAAACCCAGGACAGGTCTCAGCCTTCAGTGAATTTTTGTTTATTGAACGTGATCTCTCCGTGATTTTTACTAAAAATGTCTTAGCCAACTCCCCCTGGCAGAAGGCAAGCTGGCAAGAAAAGCAGAAAAATAACAATAGATTCCAAAGCCACTGAGAGTGTAATGGTGGGTTGTCTCTGGGAGGAGACACACACAGCCCCTGGAGCCTGACCCATAGGGATAATGGAGCCAAGGGAAATTCTTCACGGTGCTGACTGCTCATTGGAGATGATCTGTCTGCACTGACAAGGTTTCAATCCCAGGGGACAATCTGATCTATTCAGATCATTACACTGCAAGAGCCAATGCCTGCCTAGCCCAGAGTGAGTGACTCCTGGAGCTCCCAGGAGAGCCAAGGGAAGGGAACGTGGAGGTGCCAGGACAGGGCATTCTGTTCTGGTGCCTAAGACATCTAGGATACTCCTCGATCGGGACCAACTCTCACTAACACTTGCAGGGATATTCCCAGCTGGCTCATAACCAATCCTGCATCATTTGGAGGGGCAAAGCACCTTTACAGCAGTGATGAGACCCAGCTAGAGATGACTGTTTCACAGGCTGATACTGGAACAGAGCAGAGGACCTCTTACCGTGTTGGTGCTGGTGGTGGGGATAGCAGACATGGATAGATCGTATGTCTGAGAGTTTGTGCTGAACATTCGGAATCTCTTGATCCATCTCCTGTACTCCTCTCTCACCTGGAGAGTGAGGGACATGGTCACTGCACTATGTAACTAACTCGGAGAAGATCAGACATGGCCACCGCGAGGCCGGTGAAGGTGCTGGGTGGGCGCTGACAGGCACAGGCATTACCTGGCGATTGAGGAGACAGTGCACCAGGAAGATGAAGGCTCCCTGCAGGCTGTTGACGATGGTGAATAAATATGCCATGACTGTGGCTGCTGGGTCGACTTGGAGGAGACCAAGGCTCCATGTGCAGCCCAGAAGGAAGAGCTGGGCGATGGCTTTAAAGGTCAGTAACCTGGGTAAAGGCATATGGAGAGATCCCGTTACAATAACCCTATGGAGAGCAATTGGGTCAGAAGGATCCGGGCAGAGTAGGGTGGAGCTATTGTCCCTGGCTTTCCTATGTGGGACAGGGTTATTGTCAATGCAAACACACTGGGAATTCATCCCCATGGATCCTAGATATACTGTTCCCCTCCTGCAATACCTCTCAATCTCCCGGTGCCAAGGACCTTCCAAACCAAGGCATCTGACCCTCCCGGATTTTTTCATTGACTTCTCACCTGTGGTCTCTGAGGGTGGACACATCTGCATTGAGGGAGGAGAGTCTGTTTCTCAGGATCCACAGGGTCAAGGCAAAGAACGTTATATTTATCTGTGGGTACAGTGGGAAATATTTCCTGTAAAACATCCCATCCAGGGCCGGTAACTCCAGCTGAGGCAGAGAACGATCCCAGGAGACAGATCTGAACACTGCAGAACCGGTGACTGCTCATTTCTGGTGGGAATCATCCCCTCTCCTGTAATATCCCCTGGCAGCTCTCGGTCCCTCCCCAGGCATGGAATTGACAGCACAGCCAGGGCTGAGATGGATCAATGGGATCACAGAGCCCAGATGCTGCTCACAGTTAAATATGGAGCCTCTCCAGTGGAGTTAGTAGTTATTTTGGGTTTACACTGG
This sequence comes from Chrysemys picta bellii, assembly GCF_011386835.1. NCBI lineage: Eukaryota > Metazoa > Chordata > Testudines > Emydidae > Chrysemys > Chrysemys picta. Next base: position 5,594,316 of record NC_088812.1, on the reverse strand, counting down.
TGTAACTGAGAGCAGGATCTGGCTCAGAGATTCCAGGTCCTGCCTCTAGAATACTTCCTGCCACTTTCAGGCTGTAACAAATTCCCTGTCCCACCAAATTCCCCAGGGGGTAGGGAGGAATATGTAGGGACACTTGTTTCCACCCCTATAAAAGCCACTTCAGAGTGTAGCCCTCTCCCGTCCTCATTCCTTGGGTCATTAACTAGACTGGATCAAACTCTTGCTGTCTTCACTTGGCAAAACTCCTACTGACGTCCATGGGAGCTGTGCCCGAGTAAAGGCTGTAGGCCGGGGGATACAGCACAGGGACTCATCCCAGGACTGACCACAGCAGATGAGCCAGGTGGGACATAACTGGGTCTTTCCTTGTGTTTTATGGGCCACGTTCTCCTCCTCTCCACTGAAATCAATGGGGTGGCAGAGGTGAGAGGAGAATGGGGCCCTGTGGTTCTGGGAGGTACCCACCAGGATTATGGCACAGACTGGACCCAGGAAGCTCCAACGAAAGCCTCTCTCCAGGCTTAGCCAGCAGCTAGAGGGAGGGAGGAAGAAGAAGGTGACGTTAATGGGATCACTGCCCTTTTTCAGCCCCGGGGGCAGAGAGGGGGGATCACAGGGCAGCTGGCTCTCAAAAGCGAGATGGATCTCAGCCTGCCTGTGACATGGCCGACTCTCTTGTGGGCAGCAGGTAAACAGCCCTCGCCATGAACCTCAGCATCTCCTGCTTTCAGCCACCACTTCCTCTTCCACCTCCTCAAATGACCCTTTCTGGTGGATGGGCGCAGTATTGCTGGAGGGCCAGACATGTGGCAGATGGACATTGGCCTGGCTGCACTGAAGGAAGTGGAGCTACCCTGATTTACACCAGCTGAGGATCTAGCCTGGGGTGTCTAGAACACGCCACGCCCTGTTTTAGTGAGTCGCTCACTTTAGAGAGGGGATCCTCGGGGATTTGCACACAGGAAGAAGGTGCATTTGTTTCCTGCCCACCAGCCCCACAACCCAGCCTGGGAGCTGGGAGTCAAGCTGGGATCTTTCTGGCTTGTTCTTCTGCAACCTCAGTGGGGTGAGGAGTGCAGATGTCAGGTGGGCAACTCAACTACAGCGCTTGGGGCAGCTTAGTGTCCTTGGGGATGGGAAGGGTCCCAGGGGGACATTCAGCTACCAGGCAGACTGAGCAGGGAAATTTAGGTTCAGTCAGACCTGGGGTGAGCTGGACAACAGTATGGGAGTCACATCCCAGCTCCCCTTTGGGATGGACGCTACACGTACTGTTTGGAAGTTCCGTAGCCTTCAGGATTCACCACTGCAGAAATAGCCACCACCAGGGCTGGGAATCCGTAGCCGAACGGGTACATGAATCTCTTCTTGAACCAGCTGGCGCTGGTGTAATTCACAACCTTCAGGTTCCAGGAGGTGAGGAAGAGGTGCAGCCCCTCCAGGAACATCCAGGAGAAGCAGGCCAGGAAGAGGTAGTGTAGGAGCCCAGCAATGACAGCACATGCAACCTGGGGTAGACAGAGAGCCCAGGGACACTGCGGTGGGGAAGGGAAATGCTGAGTAATGGGGGAGACTTGTTGCGGGGGGGTCACACCGGGATTCTTGCTAGGACAGGTCTCCAGTTATAGATCTCCATGACCCAGAGACGGCAGGTTCCTCAGTCTATGGAGGGTCCTGTGGGTGCACATTGCTGATGCAGGAAGGGAGCAGAGATTAGTGGTTAGAGCAGGGGAGAAGGGCTCAGGGGATCCAGGTTCTATTCCCAGCCCTGCCACAGAGTCCCTGGGTGACCATGGGCAAGTCACGTAGGAGAGGAATCGAGGCACAGGGAGACTGTGACATAGGGATAGAACTGGCTGAACTCCAGGGGTTGGCGACACTCAGGCAACTGTGCCCAGTGTGAAGGGGGCAAACGGGGTGGAAATATCCCTCCAGTAATCCCTACAGTTTCCTGCACAGCCCAGAATCCAGGGATCACAAAGGGGTTCAAAGCCACACACCCCAGCCCTGCTGCGAGTGGAGGAACAGAGCAGGGGAGAATCAGGCCCTACCTCACTGCAGATCTGGGTCTCCGTTGTGGGGAAGAGCAGGTCAGCCATGAAAAGGCAGAGGCAGAGCTGCAGGTGGAGGGAGGTGCTGACGTTGCGGATGGAGCGGCACAGGAGGAAGGTGAGGATGGCGAGGAAGAGGCACAGCAGGGAGAGGGTCAGTCCCACGTAGGTGATGATGGTCAGTGGGTAATTCTCCTGTAAAACAGCAAAGGGAGAATCACCAGTGACCCCAGCCCAGCCCTCTCGGTTCTAACTGAGCCTTTTCCCCAGCAAAGCCCCAAGTCGCTCCAGGGAGAGCTTTGCTCATGGCTGAAAACGGAGCTCAAGCTCCAGCCCTGTGATCCGAGTCTCACGGTGAGATACCGTCACTGTGGTGGGAGCCATTAGGACGGCCACACTGGAGAGAAGGTCACAGCTGCAGGTGGTGTGAGTGCTGTTCGTGTGCACGGCAGTGCAGCCGTCTGGAGACCAGCTCCCGTTCTCAGCCACTACTTTCCAGTAGACACAGAGAGCCTCGTCCTCCTCTTTTTTGGCCTAGAAACACAACAGAATCATCTCACAGGACCACAGAACATCATTTCTGTTATCACAAGTCTATAGCAAACCTGGGGTCACCTACAGCTCCACGGCTCTCCCCACGCAGCCCCCAGTGCCCACTGGGGCCATCCCGGTGACAGAAGAGAGAGAACGGAGAACCCACTGCTCCAAAAGCACAGGCCCTGCTATTGGAGCAAAAGGGAAATAAACCCTTGCTAGCTGTTAGCACTATAAGGAACGTGGCACATGGCTGAGCAGTTCTGACTGCATCCAACAGAGGGCAGTGCTCTGTTCACACATACACATATGCACCGTAAAAACTTCATTACCAAATCAGTGTTTCATGCTGATTTCCTGAACTCCACTATCAATAGAAAGTGGCTTTCCAATTATTCTGGCTCAGGGGTGAGCTAAGCGGAGCTGTTACCCTAGAGCACTTTGCACAGCCATGTGTCGTGGTGTGACTCCCGGTAACCTCCTCCAGGAAAACAGCCCCAACTCATCAGGAATAAGGAGGCCTCCTCTTCTCAGGACCATCGATAGCCAGAAAGGCAGCACGGTCCAAATGCCCGGCAGGAGATGGTGCCTTCTATAGGCCCCTCTGGAGCCCCAGATATGGAGCAAAGCGAGAGGCTCTTCCTTCACGCACCTGTCTGTGGCGCAGGGTGAAGTTTGCGGGTCTGGAGAGGTGAATGGGTCTCCCGTCTCCGACGGCCCCACTCACCACCCTGGAGTTGAGATGACTCTTCTCCAGCTTCCCACCAGCCGGTAGATTTCCCTCGCTGAGACGTCTCGCACTGATGATGGAGTCCAGGGTGGAGTAGGAAATAAAAGCAGCAGCCCCCAAACCTGCTGGGAGAGGAGATGATCCCTCGTTAGGGAGCTGGGGACGCTATGGCAAAGAAGGAGCCGGCCGGGTGCCCAGGGGTCACAGTGAGTCTGTGGCAGATCTGGGAATGGAACCCAGGATCCTGGCCACAACTCTTAAGGTTTAGCCACTGGACTGTGCTACCTCCTCCCTCGGAGCCCCCAGGAACGCGTCCGGCTGGAAACGTCGAGCTGCAGGATGCTGAGATGAAGATTCAGTTTTTCTCAGCGAGACCAGGAGAGGGGCTGGCCAGGGATGAGCTTCCCCTGGTGCTGGAGTACCTGAATATGGCAGCTGAGGTACACGTTACCCTGGTCCCCACATCTCCATTTGGGGGTCTGGCTAGACTAGGCCGTCCCTGCCCTTTCCATTCTCTGGGCCCACTTCATACCAGAGACCCTCTCATGAGCCGTCTCCCCTCTGCCCCCAACTCCTCACTGCTCAGGGCTCAAGCTGTGGGACAGGCAGGAACGAAGGTGTCAGCTCCATGACCCACAGCCTGAGAACCACTGGCTCAGCCAGCAAGGAGCACTCCAAGGCGAGAGACAGAGGCCAGGGCCTGGCCTGGGGATCCATGGGTATGTAGGTAGGAACGGGGGAACCCAGACTGTGATTCAGTGCCCGGGAACTGCTCTGTGCCATGGTTTGGTCCCTGGGTGTCTCCATCCCCAGGAGAGTACCTTGTGTGGCTGCCCCGGTGACTGTATCACAGTGCACGTCCATCATCTCCTCGTAAGCTCTCAGCGTGAAGACCTCACTGTGCTGGCTGCAGGCCCCTGTGACAAGCCGCGTCTCAACAGCTGCAGGGGGTGGGGGTGAGGAGTGACAGAGCCTCTCACTGTGAAACCACTTCCCTGGGAATCTGTCCATTCTGGGCCAGATCCACCCCCTCCCACTCCGCTTGGAGCCGGGGGGCTTCAGGGATCTTCTGCCCTGTGGGAGGGGGACGTTTGGAGACCCCCCACCAAGTTCCATTGATCACCCCTCTGTATCCCCTCCACCCATTCTGGCTCTGTCTCCCTGTGGATGCTGCGTCCCCAGCAGGGGCAGTAGTGGGGGTGGGGGGAGGCGCCTGGCTCAGCGTGGCAGCCCCTAGTGGTTGAATGCCAAATATTACCTTTAATGCCTTCTCAGGCATTGCTGTTGCTCCTGGGGGCACTGGCAGGGCTGGGTTATATTTCCTGGTGCAGGGGCAGTGGTGTTCTGTGTCTGTACTGAACACAGGCTCACATCCACAATGGTATATAGGCTCTAACTTCCAGTGGTTTTGGGGCACAGTATATAACCCCATATCTCACGGCAGCCAGCAGGTGACAGTGAGAGCCACACATCCCCCCTCACCCATAGACTCTGTTGTCACGTTCTGTGTTGTCCTCTCTGGAGACCGGAGCGCAGTGGCCAGTGCGGCCAGTTCCACGCTCTGCAGCAGGACTGTCACGCACGACCCCACGTCCCCCTTGTCTCCGCCATCCCAGAGGGAGGTGCTGTTCAGGATGGAGTTGAAAGAGCGAGTCGCATCCTGGTGACAGGAAAGGAAAAGCCCTGGGAGCGAGAAGTCCGGGGGTTTAGGTGCCACGTCCCGTGTGTTCCCAGGGTGCATCGGGCATCACAGCCTCTCCCAGTTGAGGGGCCTGCAGTGCTCTCAGAGTGGGAGCCTTTTACAAAGGGGGTCCACTGAGGCTGACTCGGGGCCCCACTGGGATCTGAAGCTAACTGGGGCTAGAACCCTTTGTCCTTCCATCTTTGCTCCTGCTCCCCCATCCCTCTGTTACAGATGCCAGGGAACAACATTGTCACAAGCCCACGGCTTCCTAGGCTGTCTCTATGCTCCATCCGGCAGCTGCTCAGAAATGTCTGTCAGGGCAGGGATAGAGCCCAGATCCTGCTGCCTGAAAAACCCAGGTCACTGACAGATGAGCTGAAGGAGAATCCCCATTAACTGTTAGCAGTATAGCACCTCTGATGAACAACAAGAGTTCTGAACACTAGTGGGTGCAGATGGGTGGATAAACACAAACGTGCACTCACACCACTACAGGGCATGTGCACGCAGACACAGACAAACATCACTAGAGGGAGCACCCCCCTCCCCACAGCAATGGAGGGCACAGATCTTTTCTGAAGAGCATCTACATGTCTCCCTCTCCCGCAACCCAGCGAGACTCCTAATCCGGCAGAGCAGCACGCAGGGCTCTGGGGCACACACAGGGGCACTAGTTTGCAGGGCACATTCAAGGGACGAAGCCTCTCACCTCCAGTGATAACTCCGTACCCTCGTCTCCAAACACGGACATCAAAATGTCTAAGGTCGAATTAAAGAAAGAGCAACAACTGCTGCTTTCGCCGCTCCGCTTTCCCTGCAGAGAGACCCAGGGCAGAGGGTGAGTTCTGCAGGCACTGACGGGCGACCGACATTGGTGTTTGACTTATGCAGGGGCCTGATCCTGACACCCCTCATTGAGTGAATAAAACTTTTCTACCAGACGTGTCCAGGACATGTACGATGGTGCTGTTGCCACAGAGCGAGGTTCATGTGGAGAAAGGGAACAGTTTCTAGTAACAGCTGGAATAGATCAAGGCTTGGGACTAAGCCCCTTTTTGTTCACGTCGGCGCTGGAGGCATTGACAGAAAGCAGCCAGAGAGTGGCCCCCTGGCATATGCCTTTTGCAGATGACGTAGTGCTTGTGGGGGGAGAGGAAAGAGGAAATGAAGGAAGATGCAGAGAGACATGGAGGTGCATATTGGAAAGTAACGGCATGAAAATCAGCAGAAGAAATCAGAGTATATGGTCTGTAGATTCAATGCTCTCCTGCAGGAAGACAATGGGCGTGTAAGTCTGGGGACCAGCCACTAGGAAAACTACAAAAGTTTTAGAAGGTTTGATAACAATTTGCAAACACCTAGAAGATTATAAGGTGATAAGTAACAGTCAGCATGGATTTGTCAAGAACAAATCCTACCAAATCAACCTGATAGCTTTTCTTGTGGATAGGGGGGAAGTGGTAGACGTGGTATATCTTGATTTTAGTGAGGCTTTTGATATTTTCTCACCTGACATCATAAACACACTAAGGAAATACAACCTATATGCAGCCACTCTAAGGTGGGTGCATAACTAGTTGGAAAACCATTCCCAGAGAGTAGTTATCAGTGGTTGACAGTCAAACTGGAAGGGCATATCGAGTGGGGTCCCGCAGTGATCAGTTCTGGGTCTGGTTTGGTTCAATATCTTCATCAATGATTTAGATAATGGCATACAGAGTACATTTATAAAGTGAGCAGATGATACCAAGCTGGGAGGGGTTGCAAGTGCTTTGGAGGATAGCATTAAAATTCAAAATGATCTGGACAAACTGGAGAAATAGTCTGAAGTAAATAGGATGAAATTCAACAAGGACAAATGCAAAGTTCTCCATTTAGGAAGGAACAATCTCTTGCACACATAGTCTTAAAGGTGCCACAGGACCCTCTGTTGCTTTTTACAGATTCAGACTAACATGGCTACCCCTCTGATACTTCATTCCCAGAGAGTAGTTATCAGTGGTTCAGTCACGGTGGAAGGGCATACCGAGTGGGGTCCCAGAGGGATCAGTTTTGGGTCCGGTTCTGTTCAATATCTTCATGAATGATTTAGATAATGGCATACAGAGTACGCTTATAAAGTTTGAGGATGATACTGAGCTGGGAGGGCTTGTAAGTGGTTTGGGGGTAAGATTAAAATTAAAAATTATCTGGACAAACAGGAGAAATGGTCTGAAGTAAATAGGATTAAATTCAACAAGGACAAATGCAAAGTTCTCCATTTAGGAAGGAACAATCACTTGCACACATATAAAATGGGAAATGAATGCCTAGGAAGGAGTACTGCGGAAAAGGATCTATGGGTCATAGTGGACCACAAGCTAAATATGAGTCAACCGTGTAATGCAGTTGCAAAAAAAGCGAACCTAATTCTGGGATGTATTAGCAGGAGTGTTATAAGCAAGACACGAAAAGTAATTCTTCCGCTCTACTCCGCTCTGATTAGGCCTCAACTGGCGCCTCATTTCAGGAAGGATGTGGACAAATTGGAGTGAGTCCAGAGAAGAGCGACATAAATCATTAACAGTCTAGAAAATATGAGCTAGGAAGGAAGATCGAAAAATTGGGTTTGTTTAGTCTGAAAAAGAGAAGACTGAGAAGAGACATGGTAACCGTTTTCAAGTAGATAAAAAGTTGTTTCAAGGAGGAAGGAAAAGAACTGTTCTCCTTAACTCTGACAATAGGACAAGAAACAATGGTCTTAAATTGCAGCAAGGGCGGACAAACACCTGTCAGGGATGGTCTAGATAATACTTAATCCTGCCATGAGTACAAGAGAACTGGACTAGATGGCCTCTCAACGACCTTCCAGTCCTATGATTCTATGATAGTACAGGAAAATGATGAACTCAGCAACAAGATTATAAGCCGACTGGGAAAGGCCTGGAGTAAAGGGACAGAAATGAGGGTGTGCTCTGCGATAGGAGAATGCCTATCAAACAGAAAAGTAAGATCTAGAGGACATTGATCAGGCCTCCGCTTTTGTATGGCTCTGAAAGCCGGGGACTGAGGAAGAGCCAGGAGCTATTCTTGAAGACAGAGGAAGTGAAAATGTTAAGATGGATGCTTGGAGTTACAAGGATGGATCATGTTTGAAATGAGCGAATTATGGCAAGAGTGAAAGTAGGACCAATGATAGAGGAGCTGAGGGAACCAGGCTCAGATGGTGTGGGCTGTGAGAAGAAGGTCAGAAGAACAAACAGGAAACAAGGTGCTAAACGTAGATGTGGAAGATAAGAGGATTTTGGGAGACTCCAGACTAGATGGGTGACAGGCCTACAAAAGGATTTGATGAGCTTTGGAGTTTCTAAGGAACTGCTTCAAGACAAACTGGAATGGAGATGGACTTGAACAGCTGATCGCATGTAGCTGGGACCAGTCTACAAGGATGAGGAGGATCGAGTCCCAGCGCTGAAAAGAACAAACACAGTATCCTAATCTTGGATGGGGTTTACAGGGGTCCCTGTAATACCAACAGCAAAGGTTTTTGTCTGGGAATTTCCATATTGTTGGTACAAAACACAGGGCAAAATCCCCAACAAATGAATGATGGGTTCAAACGTACCTGCAGAGAGAAATTCCTGCACGTCTCTTTGATTCCCTCGAACTCAGCGCTGGAGTTAATGCTGGGGACTTGGAGCGATGGGAAGAGAGGAGCAGACGTTAGAGCTTTCATATCAGATTTTCACTCCTGCCTGGTGGAAAAACCCCTTCTTTTCCCAGGCCCGATGGCTGCTCTCTCCACATGCCAGTCCTGCGCTGCCAAGAGTTTAACATGCGGCTGCTACAAAACTCCCTCCCTTCCTCCCCGTCTCACTCTGTCTCTCTCCCCTCCAATTACACTTCACTTTGCCTGTCCCTCCTGCTCCTGTCCCCTGCTTTCCCCCCTCCACTCCATTCTGCCACCCTCCAGCTGACCTAAGTGTGTCCCAAGGTGACCAGATGAGTTTGCAGGCATTCCTCCTACAGACACAGGGATGTTGGCAGCCCCAAGTATGTACATCAGCACTAGAGGGTACCGTGAGTGTGAGGGCAGGGGGATAAGCTGGTTGCCCCCTGCCTGCCTCCCAGACTTCTTGTTATGTTTCCATCTACTCTGCAAAGTGACCTGCTGGGTACAGACGCCTCTGCTTGCTCGGAGAACCCACCTTTACACGTGGTTTGGTTCTGGACCCAGCTCCCGGTGGAAGGGATGTGGCCGGCTGGGCAGGCACACTGGTAACTCCCGTTGGTGTTGTTGCACTGGGCTCCTTGGCCGCAGATGTCAGGGGATCTGAGACATTCATTAACATCTGGGAAGAGAAATCAGAGGCCCCATTGAGAAGTTGTTTTGAATCTCTCACAATGGAAATGTGGTCAGCAGGGTTTTGAACCTGGAACTTCCAGCACCACAGTGAGGTGTATGTTAAAGGAATAATCCATTGCCAGGCAGCAATAGTAAGCTGTTATCCTCTTGATGGACCAGATACTGGAGCGGGACATCAGTCTCCTTCCCAAGATGAGCCCTGTGCCTGGTTACTCTCCATCTCAGGACTTTGCTATCTTAGATACTGCCCAATGGACGCTGGAATATCTCTCAGCCAGTCTAGCAACACAGGAGAAACTCCAGCCTTCCTGTGATTTCTAGATCAGCCTGGGGAGAGTCCTCCTGTGACTGGCTGCCTTCCTGAATTCCCCACCTCCTGGGGAATTGCAGCCAATCAGGGCTGCTGTAGGAGACGGGAGAACTCTTCTTTAGGACTGGAGAGATTTTTGACAGGGGAGGGGGCAGAGCGAGCCAAGCAACTCAAGGCATCTCTGTTCTCCTCCCTCCTCCCCTCCAAACCGGACAGTCTCTACATAAAAGAATAAATGGAGACAAATCATACATCAGGAATGGTAACATAGAAACACCAGTAGGAGAACACTTCCATCTTCCTGGACATTCTTTTGCGGATTTAAAAGTAGGCATAGTTAAACGAAAAAACTTCAGAAAAAAACTTAAAAGAGAAGTCTTAAAAGAGACAGCCTGCCGTCCTGTCTGGGGCAATGAGAGATGGAGAAGCAGAGCTGGGACAAAAACCCACTGAAGCCAGTGATGCTGCACCAATTGACACCACTGGGGCTCTGGCCCCCGCTTTGTGACCATTTCACATACAGCAGCACTGAGTTGGTGGCGACGCATGGGGGATGGGCGCATCGTCAGTCATTCCTGTGGGTTGGAAATCCCAGCCAGGAACAAGTGCTGGAATTCGACATTCACCTCTTATTAACCCAACATTTCAGCCGTCCAATCAGGAAGCAGAGAAAGACCATGGGACTCAGTTAACCAATTGTACAACACCAGTGACAAGTTTTCAGAGCCAACAGTTTTCCAATAAAATCACGGACATTTATTCACCCAAACAGTCTAATGGTCGGCCAGTGTACGAGCAGGCAGATAGGTAATGCTCCTTCCTGAGGAAGTAGGTACAGAGCCACAGAAGAAAGCTAAGCTCTCCCCGATATTTATTCATAATGCTTTTGCTTCTCACAGAAATCCTTGTGGCTAAAATCCCCTTCGCCTGGACATCAAGTCAATCAGCGGGGAGAGACAAGAGCTCCCGTATCCTTCCCTTGGATTGTGTTCCAAAGTGCTGCACACATACTGCCATAAAGAGCTTCTCGTCTAAATGGACAAGAGGTGGGAGAGAAAACTGAGGAACAGAATTGCCCAAGGACACCCAGCAGTAACAGAGCTGGGACTGGAACCCAACTCTCCTGAGTCCCAGTCTCACACCCGACCCAGTAGACCTGTCTCTTTCCGCTTGTTTCTTCCATAGAAGGCCAAGAATGTGTCTCCCCTGCCTCACCATCCAGATTGTACCCTCTGCTTCCCCTCACTGAGAAGAGCTTTATGTCTCCATGGCTCATGGCCGGGAGTGCACCAGGGCTGGAAAAAATCTCTTGTTCCTTTGACAGGGAACTCAACTTTGTTAAACCTCTTGGAAAGGAACATGCCTATGTCATGCCTGTGAGGGGCTGGTATGGGCCAGCCTCTAGCGAAGGCCGCTGAGCCATGGAACAAGGAGCGAGCAAGTTTGTCCTGTTCCAGTGGCTGGTTCCCATAAGTAGATAACAGCCTGCTACAATGACTTGTTACTGGAGTTACTCCCTTAGCTCCAGCAGCGGAGATGTGTGCTTTCAGCAGGCACGTCCTGGGTTTGATTCCTGCTGATGACCCAAGCTGGTTCCTTTGTGATGCCAACTCCTTAGCAGCTGCTGAGGGTTCGGTTAATGGGGTTCCAGAAACTAATGGGCTTGTTGAGCCCAAGCTGTATTAAAGGTTGATCCAACACAGAGTCCTCGGCTCCGTCTCAGCCCAGTTTGCTTTGCAAAGACCTGAACTGCCCCCACCTCAAAGCTCTGCTACGAAAGAGCATCTTGGGCTCTGATTGCAGCGGCAGGTTTGGGGGGATGTTGCAGCTCCTAATGACATCCCCAGCGCCCTACGCTCCTGCCTCAGGGGAATTAAGCACCATGGCAAGAGACATGGCGACGTTCAGTCCCTGGGCTCAGTTTCCATTTTGTAAGACAGGCTGGGAGTCAGAACAGACACTTTGCCCGGGTGTGGCGCAGAGAAAGAGCGAGACCTCAGGGCAACCTGGTTAGTTTCCCCATCCAGGCAAGTGGATTACTTTCAGAGATCCTGGGTAAGCTCAGTGGCCGTGCATTAACAGCATTGCCAACACCAAGCAATCAATAAAAGCCCCAAACCGTTCACCAGGCTGCAAAAAAGTCATGAGATTGGTTTAAAAATCCAGAGATTTTTTTTTAAATCCATGTTTGTCTCTGGTTTAGGAACTGTCGGTCAACCCAGCATAAAGTTTGGCAATTTTTCCTCCACCATGAGGGCCAGGTCCTAATTTTGATTTTAGCTAAAAGCGGAATCATGTGATTCCAGGAGGTGGGGCTTTAAGGCAACGCCACATGGTAGGAACATTGCAGATGAAGGGCCATAATCCATGTAATGTGAATATAAAATCTTAACTACTGCTTCTGTTAAGAACTTTTCATATAGACCCGGATGAGGGCTAGCTAACAAAGGACAATACATGGCTAAGAAAACCTGGAGTAAACAGACAACCTTGTGTGTTTCAAGTCAATGAGCGGAGTCAGCATAACTCCAGATGGTGAGTTGGAACTGGGTGTCCTCATCGCAAGTTATAGACACACGAAGCACTGAGAAGGGCCTCCAAGTTAACTCTGTGGTACAGGTGCCAGAACAGAATTCAGGGAGAGGCCTAACATGATTGACGTGAGTAATGACACCCTCCCCTCATAGATGTATGCCAATCCCAGTTCACAAAAATGCAAGGGTAAAACTATAAACAATTGTTATTTTTAAATAGTAACAACTGCTTTTTTGCTTTAAATCACCAGCAATGTACCTGTTGGTCAACTGGGAGAGTGGCGACCTCATCCCCCTGGACCCCAAAATTAAGATTTAACCTATAGACTTTAATAGAAATAGTTTAAGAATAATTACCTGTATGTTAGTAATATGTTAATTTGAACCATGGGCGGAGCCATTATGTAAACTTTTAGACCATTGGCTTATTGTGCTTATCTTGTCTTGCTGCTAGAACCTATCCAGGGGCTTGGGAAATCCCATCCCCATCGCTTATTTCCACCCAATGAGCACCCTATATAATCTATTGTAATCAATTGTTCTGCAGTGTCTCTGAGCCTAATAAGCAAAGTGACACTCCGCCGGCACTGTGCGTAATAAACTCCTGTGCTTGACTCTACACGGTGTCCATTTCTGATCCTTCAGCTGAGAAGCCAGAAACATCATGCCTTTGCCATGACTGTTTCCAGCTCCTTTTGTACCTGTGCAGAGCTTAGACGGATCCTTTTGACTCCTCCCAAATCCTCAACTGCATTTACACATGTAACGTCAATGTCTACAAGGAGGGAGAAAGCGCTAGGTCAGACTGATCTAGGAGCTGTACCTTGGGCACTGGGGTGACGCTGCTGGGGGATAATCCAGGCATCCGAAATACACCATGCTCTGGGGAGATGGGGCTGGTTAGAGCCAGGAGTTCAGTTACTGGGTCAGCGACCGGGAGCGAGTTGGCTATTGTCCGGAATGAGCCGCTCCAGCTGGGAAGGGAAAAGCAGCCCTGCCAGGACACGCGCCAGCTGCTTGCTAAAGCTACCAAGCGGATCTGGTGATGCCCAGTGCCGCAATATCAGTGCAGACGGCAATGCCTGAATGAGCCATCCGCCCCTGGAAGGGACAAATGGGGAGCTGCTTTAGAGGAAGGGTATAGAAAATAATATCAGTCAATGGGGTGACCTCCTCTGCAACCCATGAGCTGATAAGGATGCAGCTGTAGGAGAAATGTAGTTGTCAAATAAATGCCCTTTGTGTGAAAGAAGGTTAAAAAATGTTATCTTCCCCTCCCTTCCTTTCCCAGCTGCATAAACAAGCCCTGAGGCCCCTTCCTCCCTCCCCTGAGAATTGCTGGTGAGGAAAATTTATGGCAACAGATTGTTGCAAAGAAATGTATTTTCAAGGTAAAAATTCCTGTATAATATGCGTAATGCTGTGAACAATAGAGAGGGATGGGCATACTCACAGTATGAGTGTTTCTATTACTTAATAACAACTTTTGGAGTGTTGTAACGGATGTAGGCGTTTACATACTAACAAATAAAAAGACATAACGAATCCAGCGCTTACTCGACAATTGGGTCGAGGGGAACAAGTATTGCAATAAAGAAGCCTGTACTCATATCCACCTCTGAGTCAACCTGCTCCTTTTTCTTCTAACAAGATTGAAAAGACTGCGACTGTTACCTTAGAGTGAACGTAAGAGGGGACGTGTTAAGAGTCTATAAATGACTGACCGGGATAGAGAAGGGAGATGGGGAGCTTCTGTTCTCCCCACCTCATAACACGAGAGCAAGGGCCGTCGGGGAAGTGAGAAGAGGGGAAATTTGAAACTGAGCCCAGGAAAGGCTGTTTCACGCAATGTGCGATTAGCCTGTGGAACTCCCCACCACAGGAGTCACTGAGGCCAAGAATTTAGCAAGATTCAAGGAGCGACTGGACATTCCTACGGATGATGAGAACAGCCAGAGTGATCATAGTTAAAGGGCACAAACGTTTGGGAAGAGAGAGAAAACCTCCTGCTGTGGGGTTTCAGCTCATCTGAGTATTAGAGACCAGGAAGTGAGGGCAGATTATCCCCCGGCTGCCACTGCAGGGCTCTTCCACCGTCCTCTGTAGCATCTGGCTCTGGCCCGTTGGAGCCGGGATACCAGGCTAGATGGGCCCCAGCTCTGATCCCGTCTGTGCTGTGCAAGTGCCAGCGTGACTTGTGTCTCAGCCTGGCCGGGGCCACCGTTTTGCCTCTTGAGAGGCTGAGCTCCTCCCGGGGCAGACTGAACCCTGTAAGAACCGACCAGCTGCATCCTGCCAAGTGCTGCCTCCTCCGCCCCTCGACCCTGCGACACTCGCGGGTTCTTCTGAAAGCACCAAGGCAGCTCCACCTTTCCAGAACTTGCTTTATTCCAGAAATGACGTACAATCGGGTTCCGCCCCCAAAGGCTTCCAAGAATCCATGCGGGATGGAAACAGAGCTTCCAGTGGCCTTATCCACCCCATCCTGGTTCGATTGAGATCTTTATAGTGGGTAGTGCTACAGCCAGGGCCCCTGTGGTGCCAGGTACTGAACACACATCCAGCCACAGCACAGCCGCTGCTCCAAAGCGCTTTCCCAGCTCCGACACTCTGTCTGCTGAAGCAGGGGCACCATGTGCTGGGTTCTTGGTGGTACGGCCAGAGCTCTCCCTTCCCTTGGGCAAACGGGTGTCCTGAGGCTTCCAAACTCGCTCCAAGTTGCAGGGAGCTCTGAGATTGGGTGTCTCTAGGGGCTTAAGTGCATGGGGAAATTGATGGTAACAACTCCTGTGGAATAGCTCCCCATCCGGACACTCTGGTCTGGAATAATCAGTGCGCTTCCGAAGAGAACAGCGATCGCCATCAATTCCCCCGGGGGCAAGCCCTAGGGATTCTCCGCACGGCTCCCGATACCAGCTATCTCCATATGTAACGGAGCGCTTCGCTGCTCGTCCCAAAAATCAGTCGGAGACCACTTGTTATGCAAGCACCAGGACCCTTTTATTCCCTGTGTCAGTTCCCACCACCGTTTATATAGAGTCCATTCCAGCCAGCTCCTTCAGCCAGCTCGGTGTTTTTCCTTAAGCCCTTTGGTGAGCCACACCCAGCCAGCACCAATTAATATCCTTTAATTGGAGCTGGGCTAACAGGGGCCTGGCCAGAACCTGTTACACCGGACAATCCCCGGGACGCTGGCTGAGATAACCGCAGCGCTGATTTCTTCTTGTGCCTAGACCTGCCCCAGGACACTGGCTGGGGTTATCCCACGCGGCCGGGGGCTGGGCGCAGGAACGGCTGGGCGAGGTCTCTGCCAGGGGAAGCGTTTGAACAAATGGGCTCCTGAGTTCTCCCAGTTCGATGGGCCCAGTGTTCTTCACCCCAAACGGGGGTGTAAAGGGCGGTTTCCATGGGAACGGACGGGTAGGACTTGATACAAGCTCTAACTACCAGCTGAACGTCTCAAACAAGGGCCTGGAACGCCCCGGCCCCTTCTCCGGTCAGGCTGCCCTGGCTGCTTAAGGGGACGTAATGGCCCCCTTGGGAAACACCCTCCCATCCAGGGGGCTCCCTGTCAGTGTGGGGTGGAAAAGGCTCTGCTCCCAGCCCTGAGGGAGGGGGCAGATTGGGGGCGTGGCCGGGGTGCCCTGCGCTGGGGCTATTCCCTGCTCCCCAGGCCCATAGGGGGCAGAGCGCACTGTGCTGTCTGTGGACCATCCACGAGGCCCCTTCCCAGGCTCGGGGCACTAGCATCCTGGATTCTGTGTGCTGGGGACAGCGAGGGCCCCACCCGTCTCCCCGGCGCCTCCCTGCAAACCCAGGGGATTATTCCCAATCCAAACACCGAGGCAGGGGAGATCCTGGCCCCCAGGAGTTGATGGTCACAGCTGATCACAGCCCCAGTGAGTAGATTGGGTGCCTTTGCTGCTGCATCCCCTGACGCAGCACCAGGCCTGGAATGTGTACAGGGGTGTGTGTATGAGTGCGGGGGAGGACCGAGCAGAGTGAGGTGGGGGCCAGGGGAGAGCTCACCCTGACAGGTGTTCTCACTCGCATGCATGAACTTGGCTTTCCCAGAGCTGAGCTCGTAGCCATCGACGCAGGTGCAGTAGTAACTCCCAGCCACGTTGGTGCAGTTTGTGTGGGGTCCGCAGTTTACTCCAGCGAGTCCCAGACACTCGTCAATATCTGCAGCACAAGAGAGGATGTTCTGTACAGTCCTGGCAGGGAGATGTTCCCCGTATCATCCCCCCAGCCCCTGCACCGAGCGGGGTGACAGGCAGGGCTGGCTTCAGGTTTTTTGCCACCCTAAGCAAAAAAAAAAAAAAAAAAAAGCCGGAATGCCGCCCCTTGAAAAGAGCCGCCCCAAGCACATGTTTGGGACGCTGGTGCCTAGAGCCGGCCCTAGTGAAAGGCCCCAGGCAACCGAGCCCCTGGCAGCTTAATAATCACAGGCCTGATTCTCAGCTACGCTCAGGCGGCACTAGGCTGCTCTGGCACCGGAACGACCACTCGAGAATCCCCCACCCTGCAAAAGGGGCCACCCCAGCTGGTGTGGAGCTGCTGTCGGGGTCCTGCACCCACCCTGCTCCTAGCCCCTGATGTAGGGGGCCGAGGTTGGGGTGCCCAGCACTGCAGCTATTCCCTGCCTCCCAGGACCCAAAGCGGTAAGATTAGGGGTGTGCCTGGGGCACACTGTGCTGTGGCTATTCTCTCCTCCCCAGGGCCCATAGGGGGCAGAGCGCACTGAGCTATTTCCATGGCCCAGACACGAGGCCCCTGCCCAGGCTCAGGGGGACACTAGCAGCCCAGATGCTGCGTGCTGGGGCCAGCGAGGGTCCCCTCCCCTCTCCCCAGCACATCTCTGCAGCATAAGGAGTTTCCTCTGTGGGTCTGTTTATTCCCCATCCAAGCGCCGGGCTCAGGGGTGAGCCCAGCCCCATGGTCTCCAGGAGCAGATAAAGGTCACGTCTCATCACAGCCTCGCCGATGGCCTCAGGCCACTGCCAAAGCCGGCAACAGCCCTGGTGCGGCTCCTTGCTGGGAATGAGTTTGTGGGGTGCATGTCTGAGCAGGTGGGGGCCAGGGGAGAGCTCACCCTGGCAGGTGCTCTCACTCGCGTGTGTGAAGTTGGGTTTCCCAGAGCTGGGCTCGTAGCCATCGATGCAGGTGCAGGAGTAATTCCCAGGCACGTTGGTGCAGTTTGCGTGGGGTCCGCAGTCTGCCGGGCTCGGGCCCTGACACTCGTCAATATCTGCAACACAAGAGGGGATGTTCTGGACAGTCCTGGCAGGGAGACGTTCCTGTATCACCCACCTGTGCTGAGCTGGGTGATGGGACCCAGGTGACCAGGCCTCTGGGAGCTTAACAATCACAGGCCTGATTCTCAGCTACACTCAGGCCACACTAGGTTGCTCTGGCAGCGGAATGGGCACTCAAGAATATGGTGTATTGAAAACTGTGTTATTATCACAAGCTCTCACTTTATATCTCCAAGGGGCGTCCCTGGACCTGCTTGAGGGCTAGGGGGCTCGGGTGACAATCATGTGTTGGGGGAGGAATAGCTCAGTGGTTTGAGCATTGGCCTGCTAAACCCAGGGTTGTGAGCTTAATCCTTGAGGGGGCCATTTAGGAATCTGGGGCAAAATCAGTACTTGGTCCTCCTAGTAAAGGCAGGGAGCTGGACTCCATGATATTTCAAGGTCCCTTCCAGTTCTAGGCGATAGGATATCTCCATTAATTTAATTTAATTTAATTGAAATTTAAACCCTGTGTTGAGCTGCAGCCTGCCAGTGAGAGGATGTGTTGCTTTGTTTCTAACTGTGTGTGTGCTGTGAACATAACAGAGGGAAGCGGACCTTCAGACCTCAGAACAACCACTGTGGCCTCTATGGGCCAAACCCCAATGGGGCCAAGATTTGGGGAGATTTATGAGTTCGTTTGAAGCTGCATTGCTTCAAACATGTGGGAACACTGGGACTTGGCAGAAATCCCCCTCAGGTTCCAATCACAGAGGAACACACAGGCATGGTCAGCCCCAAGGCCCATCTACCCTGGTATCCCGTCTGCGATGGGTGCTACAGAGGAAGGTGTAAGAGTCCTGCAGCAGCAGGGGGGGCGGATAATCTGCCCCCATGAAAGTCTCCTCCTGGTTTCTAATAGTCAGAGGGCAGCTTAAGCCCTGAAGTGGGAGCTTTTCCCTCCCTCCCAGAATTATTGTCCATTACCTAGCACAGCTCCAGGCATTGTCGTTCCCCATAGAAACAGCCAGTCCCTCTATAAAACTCGACACGTTCACAGCCTCCAGGCCGCGGTAGCAGTGAGTTCCAGAGGCTACTGCTGCCCCGGGTGGAGGAGTATTTCCCTGTGTCTGCTTTGAATTTGCCCCTTTTCAATTGAATTCAATCCAGACACTGCCCCTGGCTCATTGGACTTTCTAAAGCTCATGATTTTCTAAGCTAAGCTGGTTTTTTATTTTTTTTAATTCCTGGGATTGTCGTCACGAGCTCAGCCATGCACTTGAGACCCACTGCAGCCAAGTTAAGTGCGTATCTGGGCAGGGCTGGAGCCAAGCATGTGCTTTGCTGACTCGGGGGGCTCAGGGAGCACAGACAGGGACCAGCACAAAGCGATTTAGCAGTTGGCACCTTCCAGCGTCCCCCGGTGGAGACACCAGCATGTGGGTATCCCCTGCCAGGGGACTGGCATTGGTACATGCGTCAGCTTCACCAGCGCAAAGGGGTCTCCCAATCCACTGCACTGCGAGCCCAGAGAGACCTCTCGGTCTGTGTCCTGGGCAAACTCCCTGCCCTGGGGAGCGATGCGGAGCTGGCCAGCCCGTGTGTCCCCCGCCATGCCACTGGAAGCAGCTGTCTCAGGGAAGCCTGGGGCTGGGCTGGCAATGCCAGTCCCAACACATGCCCCCTCCCAGCGCTGCCCTGGGGGAGCGACATGGAGCTGGAGCAGAGAGAGCCTGGAGCAGGGGCCTGGTACAAGGCCAGAACCAAAGTCAGCAGAAGTGATGCTCTGAGCAAAGTCCGGCCCTGTGGGACACTGAGACAGAAAGGGTTAAGCAACTTGCCGGCTAAATGACCCAAATTCTACCTTTAAAGCCAGGGCCGGCTCCAGGCACCAGCCGAGCAAGCTGGTGCTTGGGGCGGCAGCTTGTAGGAGGCGGCATTACGCCCAATCCTAGGGCGGCACGGCCACTTTTTGTTGTTGTTGTTCCACTCCGGACGCCCTGTAGGGGGCAGCGGTGTGGAGGACGGGAGCGCCCTGCAGCAAGCTTGGCAGGGCAGCCCGCGTCCTTCCCTCCCAGCCGACCGGAGCAGTGTGGAGCCCTCCTGGCAGGGGGCATGGTGGGAGGGGCCGCGCGGCAGCGCCCCGCTGAAGCCCTGGCCGCCCCCATTCTCTCTCTTCCCCCGCTCCCTCCCTCTCCCCCCCGCTAGCCGGGGCACATCTGCAAGGCAGGGAGTTACGCTCCGGCTGTGCCGCAGGTGCTGTTCTGGCCACCGCGGGTTTTTTTTTTTTTTTTTTTTGCTTGGGGCGGCCAGAAAGCCAGAGCCGGCCCTGTTTAAAGCCATTCTAGAAAAGGAGCCGGGAGCTGTGTTTCTGGCTTCTGGGTGAGCAGCACGGTATCGGAGCAGCTGTTTTGTTGCTGGTTTTGTGAATCGAAGTTTCAGAACTAACCAGCAGATTGGGGGATTGTCGGCCCCACTCTGCAGTTTGCCCTGATGGAGCAATCTCAGTGTGGCCCCCCCAGGCACCAACAGTCACATCCTGTCACAAAGCAGAGGGTTGTCTGCAAGTTCACCGTCTGGTGCATGAACTCGGCACCGATATTGCCGGCATTGCCAAAACCCAGTGACTGTGTAACCACATTCCAGCACGAGATTCCCCTGCCTAGCGCATGATAAGATGGTTTGACTGAAGCATCAGAAGTAAAGTACAAAGCCAGGTGGGAATAAGGGATGTTTTGTCTGAAGCAGCAGGAGAAAGGCACAAGGGGGGTAACAAGCATGTTGTGAAACACACAAGCTGGTACGTAGGTTGTTTATCCCGGATTGTTTGTCTCAGTCTGTAACTGTCGGGGTCCATTGTCAGAGGCAGACGTGTGGCCGTGTCCCTGAGGCATCTCTGGGCGCTGGCACTGGGCTTCATTGGCGATAAACCCGGCCGAGCGCCTTGGCCACTGATCCGACTCTGTGGGTTGTCTGGGCACTTCGATGGAGGTCTGCCGGGCTGGCGACCCGCCCAGAGCCGGGACAGCACACGGAGCCAACGAACGCCAACCCCATGTCCCCGCCCCAGACTGCTGGAACTGGGGGTGCCTCAGGGAAGCCTGGGGCTGGGCTGGCAATGCCAGTCACAGCACATGGCCCCTGACACCACTGCCCACGCAGGGAGCTTGGGGCAGTGGGAGGGTCCCTCGAAGTAGCAGCTGTGCCCCCTAGAGGCCAGAGGAGAGCATGGCTGCCCGCCCCCAGCGGAAGCTCAAGCCATAGGGGACGGGGGCAAATTCAAGAACACTTTAGCCCAATTACCAGAGTCATTCCCGGGGCCACTTCCCAGGCTCCGTGGGGCACTAGCAGCTCAGATGCTGCGTGCTGGGGCCAGCGAGGGTCCCCTCCGCTCTCCCCAGCGCATCTCTGCAGCACAAGGAGTTTGCTCCGTGGGTCTGTTTCTAACCCCGGGGATTTATTCCCTGTCCAAGCGCCGGGCACAGGGGTGAGCCCGGCCCCATGCTCTGCGGGAGCAGGTGAGGGTCACGTCTCATCACAGCCTCGCTGACGGCATCGGGCCACTGCCAAAGCCAGCAGCAGCCGCGGAGCAGCTTCAGGCTGGAATGAGGATTTGTGTGTATGAGGGGTGGGGGTCTCAACAGGTGGGGGCCAGGGGAGAGCTCACCCTGGCAGGTGTTCTCACTCGCGTGCGTGAAGTTGGCTTTCCCAGAGCTGGACTCGTAGCCATCGATGCAGGTGCAGTAGTAACTCCCAGGCGTATTGTTGCAGTTTGCGTTGGGTCCGCAGTCTGGCTGGCTCGGCCCCAGACACTCGTTAATATCTGTAATGCAAGAGGGGACGCTCTGTACAGTCCTGGCAGGAAGATGTTCCCCGTATCACGCCCCCCAACCCCCGCACTGAGCTGGGTGACGGGACCCAGGCGACCGGGGCCCTGAGCAGTTAGTGATTAAGGCCCTGATCCTCAGTTACCCAATTCTGCTGCTGGAATGTCGTAAACAGCCCCCCGAACATCCTGTCCCAGGTACGGGGCGGTTCAGCCCCACAAACACCCAGATCCCCCATGTGGGGGGGGGAGACGTCCCCCTGGGGCTCCAGGCTCCCTGTGTGTTGGGGGGGTGACAAAGCCTCTCCTCTGCCCCCTTCCTCCTTGGATCCCTGTGGGTTGGAGGGGGGAAGTATAGCCAGGGCTGTCCCATTCTGCTCCTCTGGGCAGGGATCCGTGGGGCCCTTCTGCCCCTGGACACCCAAGGGCTGATTACGGCCCAGGTTGGGATTCAGACGGGTCAGTGTGATGGGCCCCCCCACCCTGTGCCCAATCCACAGAGCCCAACCCTCCTGGTTCCTGCTGCAGTCGCTCCTGCTGTTCACTCTGGAGGCCCCGGTTCGATCCCCAGGAGGGCGGCGCTCACCCGTGCTGCTGCCCCCCCTCATTCCCCAGCCGGGCTGAGCCCCCCCAACAGGCCCTGCAGTCAGTGGAGTTGGCTGCTCCGGCACTTAATGCCCTGCTCTGTCCCAGCCCCCCCAGGACAACGTGGGAGCCCCATTACCGTCACAGATCTCCGTTGTGTCGGTGAAGAAGCGATTCCCATGTGTCTGGTATCCATCCAGGCAGGTGCAGTGGGTGTTGTTCACACACTTGGCGTTTGCTGGGCACAGCACATGGCTGTTGCAGTCCTCAGTGGTACCTGCAGGGGCGGGAACAGCTGGGCAGGGTCAGCCAGTGCAGAGCAGCTCCCCCCACCCCCCGCCCCCAGACACACACAGTGGGATCAACTGCTTTCACACGCCCCATTCGCTGAGTCTCATCCCTGGGCGCCTGGCAAACAGCTTCGACGCCATCCACCGCCTGGCAACAACCTGCCCTCGGCTGCACAGGGGCCTTGGCTCCCCGGGGAGCCCCCGGCACAGACAGGCAGAGCCGCCAGAGCCGGGCGTCGGTTCAAGTGAATCCCTGTTACTGGGGGTTTAAGGACAGGTTGGATAAACACCTGCCAGGGATGGTCTAGGTGCACTTGGACCTGCCTCAGCGCATGGGGATGGATTGTTTGACCTTCTGAGGTCCCTTCAACTCCACATTTCTGTGATTCTGTGAAATGGTGTTAGGCCCTCTGCACTGTGGTTAGTTTCCCCCATAGGTACTCAGCAAAGTAAATTATTATGGGGCTGGGAGAAGTGGTAGGGCAGAAGGAAGGAGAGCAGGGCATGCTGAGAAGACTGTGCTTTCCTGTGTGCAGTGCTGTTGGTTGATACAATATAATGCAACAGGACATGAGTCGACTGGGCTTCCTGTCTAATTTCTCCAAGATAAGGAGGCTGCAAAGCTCAGAATCCTCAGAACTCGACCTGCCCTGATAGCATCTGATAGCCGGGCATCGGTTCAAATGAAATGTTTTCGATCTCAATCAATTTTTCTCCTTTTTGTTGCTGTTGTCATTACTCTGATTAGTGTCAATTTCAAACCAAAAACTCCCTTTGAACCGGAAACGGGATTTTTTCATTTTATAAATTATTTCATCTCCCACCTTGGGATTTGCAGCAGAACTGGGCTCAGGGTACAGAGTCCAGATCCCAAACGCCCCCCACTTCTCCTCTCCCCTGCACGCACCCACCATACTCTATAAACCCACCACAAGACACCTACACCAAGGGGCTGCTCCCAGCTCGCCAGACCCCTGACTCTGCTCTCCTCCCACAAGGGAAAGGGACCGGAGGGGGCGGAGGCCAGAGACTCCAGGCAGCCGGGAGCGCTGGAGAAGGTTAGCCAGGAGGAGTCAGCCTTACCTTGTACGCCATTATTCTGGGCCACGGTGCCCCACAGGCACAGGGCGATGCAGAGCCCTGGAAGGCAGAGACAGGGTAAGGCACCATGGGCAGATGGAAACCACCACTCAGCTGCACACACACCCAGCCGCCCCCGTCCTGCCAATCCTGGGCCAATGGGCCAGTCGGTGCCCTGCCAATGGTGGAATTAAAAATGCAGAAACCTGGTGCTCTGGGAAATCAGCCCCAGCTGGGATCCCTGCTAATATTTTTAACTGATTCCAGTTGGGAACTGGATGTTTGGCCAGAACAACTGGGTCTTTTACTGTGTGTATTAGCAACAAAGCCCAGGAGCCCCCGTTGTCAATGCCAGATTTACACTTTGGGCACCCCTAGGCACAGGGGCTCAGCAGTTGTCCCCCCGTCCAGCTTGGAGCTCTGGGGATCCCACTGCCTGGAGGCAGCGGGGAGCGGCAGTGTACCCCGGAAGCTCTTAACCACCACGGGTTGTGGGGTAAACCCACCACTTTTAAGTTTTAGGTGCCTTGCCGCCCAGCACCCCTCCGCCCACTGCCCAGTGCCCCCCACCCCCTCTGCCCAGAGCTGCCCCATGAACTCCTGCAGAGACCCACTCTCCCAAGCCCTGCCCCATGGCCCACCCTCACTGGCCCCCCGGGAGGTGACGCTGTCTGCCGAGTGGAGCGAGGAGCGCTCCAGCAGCATGCCTCTGTGGGGCCGTCTCCTCCTCAGTCAGCCATGCCCCCTGCAGGAACCTGAGAGTGGCAAAATTTTTAGGTGCCCCATAGAATGCCGGTGTCCGTAGGCACATGCATAATTGGAAATCCAGTCCTGCCCATTGTGCTGGTGGCACCCAGAGCCCACCAAGATCAGGGCCGCCATTGTGCCAGGTGCTGCCCAGAGCCAACTGAGATCAGGGCCACATCACGCTCGGCGCTGCACAGACACAGGCTGGGTCTACACTACCCGCCTGAATCGGCGGGTAGAAATCGACCTCTCGGGGATCAATTGATCCCCGAATCGACGCTCTTACTTCACCAGCGGAGGTGGGAGTAAGCGCCGTCGACAGGAAGCCGCAGAGGTCGATTTTGCCGCCGTCCCTACAGCGGGGTAAGTCTGCTGTGATACGTCAAATTCAGCTACGCTATTCGCGTAGCTGAATTTGTGTATCTTAAATCGACCCCCCCCTGTAGTGTAGATGTAGCCACACAGTGAGCCAGTCTGTGACCCAAAAGGCTCATGGCAATAGGCAAAGGGAGGAGCATTCCCTCCACTTTACAGATGGGGAAACTGAGGCACGGGGAGGGGTAATGACTTACCAAGGTCAGCCAGTGTGTCTATGCAATGACAACAGAAAAAGACAACACAGGCTGCTTTTGATGTGATTTTCACTCAGGTATCAGCCCAGAGGCATTACACCGGTGCGAAGAACCAGATGATAAAGGACCCATGAGCCGAGTGCCCGAAGTGATGTGAAAAAGGGAAGCACAGCGGGCTGTGGAACCCCATTCTGCTTTCCTCATCAGGGAGCTAAAAAGGGGGCGCTTCTTTGAAATTCAGCTCCGGTCGATCTCCTCCCGGGAGACTCTATGGAGGATGAGGGAGCTGGGGAGATGACGGCATCACAGTTCCCCTTGGAGCAAAGGCAGAGCCATTAATTCAGAGATTCTAAGGCCAGGAAGGGAGCAGGCTGATCCGGCCTCTCGCACTGCATGGGCTAAAGAATGACTGAGGGATTCCTGCATCCAGCCCATAGCTGGGGATGGAGCTAGCGCAGAGCTTGAGAGAGGACAGCCCGTCTGTTCCACTCCACGTGATGGAAACCGCTGTTGTGTGTTCACACTGTCAGCTGCCTGCACAATAGCGTGTTCACACTTGCGGCACTTGCAGCGGTATTCGGAGCGGTGCACTCTGGGCAGCTATCCCACAGAGCACCTCTTTCTCTTCTGCCGCTCAGAGTTGTGGGAAGGTGGAAGGGGTCATGGGTCATCCTGGATTCTGTTCCAGTACCCCATGATGGATTGCTTCACATCCCAGCAATCCCTGTGCTTTTGTCCGCATTTGGCGCCATCTTTTAATGGTTTGTGTTTTGTGCACCCTGCTTCTTCAGGCTGCAGGAATGGATCCCGAACTGTTGACCAGTATGCTGCTCGCTCTGACCACACGTCACAAGTGGCAGTGGAGTTATTCCTTAAACTACCAAGGCAAGAGGAGTGCGACATTGATCTCGCCACGCGTAGTAGCTACGATACGAGATTGTTTCTGGCATTCACGGAGGTGCTGACTACAGTGGAATGCCACTTTGGGGCTCAGGAAACATGCACTGAATGTTGGGATCATATCGTGATGCACATCTGGGATGATGAGCAGTGACTGCAGAACTTTCGGATGAGGAAAGCCACAGTCATGGGACTGTGTGATGAGCTCACTTCAGCCCTGCGGCGCAAGGAAACAAGAATTAAACCTGCCCTTCCATTGGAGAAGCATGTGGTGATTGCACTGTGGAAGCTGGCTACTCCAGACTGCTACCGTTCGGTCGCTAACCAGTTCAGAGTGGGAAAGTCGACCGTTCGACTCGTGTTGATGGAAGTTGGCAGGGCCATTAATCGCATCCTGCTCCAAAAGACCATGACTCTGGGCAACGCGTATGACATTGTGGATGGCTTTGCACAAATGGGCTTCCCTAACTATGGAGGGGCGATAGACGGCATGACTATTCCAGTTCTGGCACCAGACTACCTAGTCACTGAGTACATTAATCTCAAGGGGTATTTCTCAATGGTTCTCCAGGCGCTTGTGGATCACCGTGGGCATTTCACAGACACAGGCTGGTCTGGAAAGGTGCATGACACACGCATCTTTCGGAACACTGGCCTGTTCACGAAGCTGCAAGCAGGGACTTTCTTACCAGACCAGAAGATCACTGTAGGGGAAGTTGAAATGCCCATTGTGATCCTGGGAGACCCTACCTACCCCTTAATGCTGTGGCGTATGAAGACATACACAGGGCAACTTGACAGCAGCAAGGAGTGGTTCAACAACAGGCTGAGCAAGTGCAGAATTCCTTTTGGCCATTTAAAAGCCCGCTGGTGCTGCCTCTATAGGAAGCTGGACCTGCCCCATGACAATATTCCTATGCTTATAGCCACATGCTGTATGTTCCATAATATTTGTGAAGGGAAGGGTGAAAACTTCACTTAGGGATGGATAGCAGAGGCTCAGTGCCTGGAGGCTTCGCTTGAACAGCCAGAGACCAGGGCTATTAGAGGGGCGCAACGTGGAGCCATAAGGCTCAGGGATGCCTTGAGGCAGCAATTTGAAGCTGAAAGCCACTAAGATGTGTTGCTATGCTCAGGAGTGCAGTGCTTGTAATGCTAGAAGGCGACTGGTGCAGACGATGCAATATGTGGGTTTAACGTAATTCTATGTTGCTTTGCAGGGCCCTTTTTGCTTTCAATTAATAGAATAAAGATTGCTTGCAAACCAACACAATTCTTTTATTTAAAGAAAAACAACAACCAGAGGAGAGAGTCAAAGAAAGAACATCAGCAGTGATGGGGGTGGGGGAAGGGAAGGTCCCAGGAGGAGGAGGGGTCCTGGGAGGACTAAAGATTTGTTCATGTCCAGGAATCATATCTAACCTTCAACTTGGAGTACCATGCAGCGGGTACTGTACTTCAGCAGGGCCAAACTGCAGAGGGATGGGTGCTGAGTGCAGGGGATAGTGAGAGTCCACAGTGCTGGATTGTGAGGGGGGAGGAGTGGAATGCCGCAGGTATAGACTGGAGCCAGGAGGTTGATAAGAGTGTGTCGGCAGCAGAGTGCATCATAACATCACAGAGAAAGTCCTCCTTAGTGCTTCTTGGCTGCTTTCTAATTCTGCGCAGCTGTTCAGCCGCCGATAACAAAGAGGGAGGCTGGGCTCCCAAGGTCATCGCTGTGAAGTTTTAACACAACGTTTTACAGAAGCAGGATTGTTTGCAACACAGAGAGCACTGATTCAGTGCTTTAAACACAGCCAGTACTCACACACCTGGCACTAACTGGCTGACCCCAGACAAGCACACGTGAGCCACAAGATCCCCAAAATGGTGAGTAACCACTTGGGCAGGGTAAATCACTCTTCTCAGACCCTGCTGTACACTGGGCACGTGGCTCTTGGAGAGTGTCAGCACTGTATGGAGGGCCTGATAATAATTTCTGTCCCCACACTTTCCACAGGATGTGATCATTATGGAAGATATCTCGCTGCTGAGGGTCAGCAGGGAATCAAGGGAGGGTCTTCTCCAAGACTGCAGCTTTTGCCCTGGCCCGTATGCAGCTCGTCTGTGTGCAGCAATGGTCCCCGCCACCCCGTGACAGCACAAGGGCATGGGAAAGTTACCGTTAATGGGGCAAGAAACAAAGCAGCTCTGCCAAAGAACCTGGGTAGAGAAGAGCTCCTGGCTGTATGCATCTCTGACCTCTGAGTCATCCTCTGCCTCTGGCTACCACTCCGTCTCCACCTCCTCATCCAAGATTTCCTCCTCCTGGCTCAGTCCACTTTCTAATGCCATGTGAGCCACCAAAGTATCCACAGTGGTCTTTGCAGTGGAGGTGGGGTCGCCGTCGAGTATCGCGTCCAGTTCTTTGTAGAACCAGCAGCTCGTGGGGGCAGCACCAGAGCAGTGGTTTGCCTCCTCCACCTTGTGGTTGGTATTCCACAGCTCCTTCACTCTGACCCTGCACTGCAATGTGTCCTGATCATGGCCCCTTTCTGTTATGCATCGTGAAATCTGTCTGTAGATGTCATAATTCCTATGGATGGAGTGCAGCTGGGACTGGACAGCCTCCTCTCCCCAAATATTTATGAAGGCCAGAAGCTCGGCATTGCTCCAAGCAGGAGATTGCCTGGTGCATGGAGCAGGCATGGCCACCTGAAAAGATGCTCTGAGACCACTACACGTGTCACAAACCAGACAGGAAGTGGACTTTCAAAATTCCAAAGGAATTTACAGGGTGAGGATGACGGTTGGTCACCTGAGAGCAGGGCAGTAGAGTTCAAACCAATGATCAGAGAGGTGAGAACAGGGATTGTGGGACACCTCCCGGAGGCCAATCACAGCACTGTAATCGACCAGGGTGTCTACGCTGGCACTGTGGCGCTGTACCCCTGGCAAGAGAAGCTGTGGAGCCAATGCTAATGGCAGGGGCAGTGCACGGAGCCCACCTGTCCTTCCCTCCCCCTAGGAGCTGAAGGGACACCTCCAGCCAGCCCTGCCAACCCTCCCCCCAGCACCAGCAGGGGTCCTGGGCCATGTGACACTAATGCAAAGTTTGTCATGTTGGATGTCCTTCCGAAGGCTCATGATGTACTGAGCATTGTTGTTATTCTAATGTTATAGTAATGTTATTGGTTGTAATTTCATGTATATAGTTATGAGGCTGAAAATGTGTCCTCATGGCTTAAAGCAAGCCCAGGCAAAAAGTCTCCAGAAGTGGAGGGGTAGTTAACACCTCATCAGGGCATGTATGGGACAAACCCAGCCCAGCCTTACAGGAACAAAGGACACTGGCCTAGGCAACAACAACGGATCTGTTGGACTCTAGAGTGAGTCACCCCCCTTTCTTTGGTCAGTTTGGGACTGCGATGAGGTAATGCTCACCTGACTCTGAAGGGGAGCGGGGGGTGGGGGGGAAAGCCAAGATGGAAGAAAGAACGTGATAAAAAGGAGAGTTGTTTGCCATGCTCTTCCTCTCTCTTCCACCTACACCTACAGAGATCATGACTGAAGTGCTGATCAAAGGGGAGAGCCTGGCTGAAGGGCAATCAGCCAGCCTGTGGTGAGAAGTAGCTAAGTTTGTAAGGGCACTGAAAGTGTTAAGATCAGCTTAGAATGAATTTTGCTTTTATATCATTTGACCAAATCTGACTTGTTCTGCTTTGACTTATAATCACTTAAAATCTACCCTTATAGTTAATAAATCTGTTTGTTTATTCTACCTGGAGCAGTGTGTTTGGTTTGAAGCGGGTCAGAGACTCCCCTTGGGTAACAAGCCTGGTACATATCAATTTCTTTGTTAAATTAACAAACTCATATAAGCTTGCAGAGACCAGCAGGCATAACTGGACACCGCAAGAGGGAGGTTCCTAGGGTTATGTCTGGGACTAGAGATATTGGCTAGTGTCATTCAGTATTGGCTAGTGCACAATCCAAGGAACAGCTTACATGCCAGAGGCTGTGCGTGAACAGCCCAGGAATGGAGGTTCTCACAGCAGAGCGGGGTAAGGCTGGCTCCCAGAGTTAAGGATTGGAGTGACCTAGCAGATCACCGGTCTGGATAACACCAGAGGGGAATGTCACAACCCCTTAGATCTTTGTTTTGGACACACGAATTCCAGGTACAAAGAGTATGACATCACCTCCTAGGCTTGTCCCATATGTATTGTCCTTATCTTTGGGTCATTTCAGTGAGAGTAACTTCCTGCCTGTTACTACAGTAGAACACCCATATTTGCTGATCCTGACAGTTTTCCTGGCTAATGCAAGGTGTTATGGGATACTTAGCATAGGTGAATAAGACTATAGAAAGACACAGGCCACCATTCCAGGCCATGTAACTGCTAGACGTGTATATATAATATAATGTTATATGCATTAAGCACATATTATCCATATTAATATATGTAATGTGAATCATGTTGGCGAACACTTCAGAAATAGATTTAACCCCCACCTAAAAATTCAACTAGGCCTAATAACCCAGATCCAATGACCCCACCCCTCATTACAATGCCGATAACCCCTTTGAGAGCTGTCGATCTTGGGTAGGCTTAATGGCATAGACTCATTCTGTGTGGGATTCTCATGATGGGCACAAACGTGGCACATACAGCATTATGTTCTGCCAGCCTGGGAACTTCACAGTTGACACTTGAGTGCTCCCTGGTGGTAGAGGGGGGAACAGGACAAGGAGGAGAAATACTTGAGAGAAATAAAAACTAAACATATATTTTAAAAATGTTATACACAGAGATGAGCAACAGAGAAAGAGAGAGAGAGAGATGTCTACTAGCCCCATCTATGGACCAAATTTTGCTTATTTACCCCATTGTGATTCTGGTGTAAATCCAATGAAGTCAATTCTTTCATTAAGAACTATTATTACTGTAGTAATATTTCGGAACCCCAGCTTTGTGCCCCTACAGAAATCTGGCTCAACCAGCTACCTGGAAATTCCCCTGGTGCACTGGCTCTATGTTACAGCCCCAGGCACAGTGGGCATTCCCAGAGGTGAGCGGTCTGGCCAATGTACTCCTCCACTCTGGCTATTGCCAGCTGCTGGAATGGTCCCTTGGGGCTACAGACAGTTGAGGATGAACCAGGGAAGGTTTTGGGTTGCTCTGCTTCCAGGGACCAGACTGCTCCGCA
Organism: Chrysemys picta bellii; assembly: GCF_011386835.1. Taxonomy (NCBI): domain Eukaryota; kingdom Metazoa; phylum Chordata; order Testudines; family Emydidae; genus Chrysemys; species Chrysemys picta. Next base: position 5,563,698 of record NC_088812.1, on the reverse strand, counting down.
GTTATCCCCTGGGATTCAGTAGCTGTGAAAGTGGTGGAAAGCCAGCTGGGACCCCTCCATGCTCTGGTCTCCTAGTGAGCTCATCTCAGATGAGCCCATCACAGCCAGCCCCGGGAATCTGGCCCAGTAAATCTAAGGGCGTTTCAGTGAGTCTGGAGGGAGTCTCAGCTGGTGCAACGTGAGCATTGGAGGGAGCAGAGGAAATTGCACGTGACACCAATGTAGCGTAGGCCTAGGTGTAAATTCTAGCTCAAAGAGACATACCCAGGCTTGCTCTGACCCAGCTGGCATGCTAAAAGTAGAAGCGTGGCTGCATTTGGGCAAGTAACAGGAGAGGCTCCCTGCCCCGACTATGATCCCGTCCAAGAGCACAGGTATGCACTCAGGGTGGCCAACCCCTCTTCCCCCATGGCAACACTTCTGTTTCTAGCTAGATGAGAGCTAGCATGATTATATCTTCTCGAGCTGAAACATTCACCTTCTAGCCCCAGTGCAAACTCTCCTTACCCTATCTGAGTTCAGCGCATGGACTTTGTTCCACTCACCCAATGCATACACGTCTCCTCGGGTTCCCATGGTGGCTCAGATGCTATCAGGGCAGGTCGAGTTCTGAGGATTCTGAGCTTTGCAGCCTCCTTATCTTGGAGAAATTAGACAAGAAGTGGAGTCGACTCATGTCCTCTTGCATTATATTATATCAACCAACAGCACTACACACAGGAAAGCACCGTCTTCTCAGCATGCCCTGCTCTCCTTCCTTCTGCCCTACCACTTCTCCCACACCCATAAGCATTTACTTTGCTGAGTACCTATGGGGGAAACTGACCACAGGGCAGAGGGCCTAGCATCACTTCACAGAATCGCAGAAATGTGGAGTTGAAGGGACCTCAGAAGGTCAAACAATCCATCCCCGTGCATTGAAGCAGGACCAAGTGCACCTAGACTATCCCTGGCAGGTGTTTTTCCAACCTGTCCTTAAAACTCCCAATAACAGCGATTCCACAGCCTCCCTAGGTCACCTGTTCCTGTGCTGAACCATCCTTAGAGTTAGAAAGTTTTTATAAATATCTAACCTAAATCTCCCTTGCTGCTAACTAAGCCCATTCCATATTGTCCTACCCTTGTGGACATGATCACCAATTAATGACAGTCCTCTTTATAACAACCTTTTGCATATTTGCAGATTGTTATGTCTCCTCTCAGCCATCTCTTGTCTGGACAAAACATGCCCAATTCTTTCAACCTTTCCTCACAGGTCATGTTTTCTAAACCTCTGTCATTTCTGTTGGTCACCTCTGGACCCTGTAAAATTTGTCTTCATCCTTCTTGAAGTGCAGCACCCGAACCTGGACACGGCTCTCCCGCTCTGAATAGAGGAGAACAGTCACCTCCCATCTCTGACCCACCCCACTCCTGTTAATATATCCCAGAATGACATTTTCCTTTTTTCAAGAGCATCACACTGTAGACTTACATTCCATTTGTGGTCCATCAGAAACCTCATGCTCTTTTCTACAGTGCTGCTGCCAAAACAGTGAGTCCCCATCCCTCCCCTGTGAGTAAGAACTTCCACCTATTTGCATCCTCCTTGTGGTAGTTTCATCTACTCCATATTTCCTTAGTTTGAGTAGGAAAATGTCATGTGGGACTGTGTCAAAAGACTCACTAAATTCAAGATACGTCACTTCCACCTCTTCCCCACATCCACTAGACTGGGTACCCAATCAAAGAAGGAAATTATGTTTGTTTCTCATGACTTGTTTTTGACAAATCCATGTTGGTTATTCCTTATCACCTATTATCCTCTAGGTTTTAATAAATTGGTAGTTTAATCATTTGTTCCAGTATCTTTCTGGGTATTGAAGTTAGGCTGTGTGGTCTATACTTCCCTAAGAGCTCCTTTTTACCTTTTTTTGAAGTTTGCCCTTGTTACGAACCTCATCCATCCTCCTTGAGTTCTGGAAGATAATTGTTAATGCTTCAGAGATTGCTTCAGCTAGTTTCTTACATACTCTAGGGTGAATTTCATCAGGCCCTGACGAGTTGCTGAGATCTAACTTAGCTAAATATTCTTCATCTGTTAACTTTTCTGTTATTTCCATATTCTGGGCAGTGTTCCTTCCTTCTCGTTAAAATTAACTGGTGTGAAGTATCTGGTCACAACTAACTTTTTTAATCCTGCATTCAGTAAAATTTAAGAGGTGCCCATACTGAGTGGTTGGTTGCTAACATAATGGCCAGAGATGTCAGTGGCCTGGGGTTGTTCATGAGTCTTGCTGTAAGTAGTCATCTAAGGTGGTGCGGCTATAATGCCTAAGTCACTTTCTGAGCAGTAGCTCTTCTTAACAAAAACCAAACAGAAGAACAGATCTTCATCCAGCTCACAGTGCGGCTCCCTATGCGTGAGATGGTGCTGTCCAAGTCTCAGCTGTGATTATAGCTCGTCTGCAGCTGTTGTCTTGGAGACGCAGACAGAACATCAGTCCTGTTCCAGGTGTTGCCATAGTAACAGGGTTAACACAGGAAGAAGATGAAAGAGGCAACTAATGACTATCCATGCTTGATGTTGTTAGAGAGTGGGACGTGGGTGTTGGGTCTACTGGTCAGAGCAGGATCTAGCAGGCAAAAACAGGTTGCCTGGAGATTGGTTCTGCTGCAGTCCCTGATTCCTGACAGATGGTCCTTGTCGATGGTGGCATACGGCCAAGTCTTCAACAGAGTGACTCCTCAGGACTTGGGGCTCTCTAGTCCTCCTATCCAGGTGTCCATAAGCTCAAGGTAAATAGAGGAAAAGAAATATATTCAAGCTCCTCCTCCTATGATCACTCTCATGTGTGGGTCTTACCACATCCCTTTTTCTTGTGGCCCCCTCCTAGAGGAACAGCTCTGGTCCAATCAGCGTCACAAACATGCTTCCTCCAAATAGATCAACCTTCCACTGAGAAAAAACACTGCACACACATGTGGGTTTTACCCATATAAAGTCAGTTTCTGCTCAGTGAATTCCCCTTTGTCAGGTGTTTCCTGGTGGTTCGCTCTGTCCTGTCTGGATTGTGGTGAGCAGTGGGGTATGGTTCACCTGCCTTATTTCCTCCTCTGTCTCCATTAGAACAACACGTTCCCTGTGGCTAAAAAATTTCTTTGTTCTCCTGTTTGCTATTGGCCCGCAGAGTCTATGATGGGATGTGTGCTGGAGTCATGAACTGGGGCCCCATTATGTTGTCCAGCCAATGAAGACTTCATTCTCCAAAGCTTCCTCATTCGAGTGCCTTCCTGAAGACGAGCGTAAACTCAGCTGTCCCTGCCTGAATGAGCATCGGCAAAGCTGTTCTGAGCAGTGCCCTTAAGGGTTAGATTCACAAACACAAGTTACCAGTGCAGAACTACAGATATTCCCAGATCCCCAACTGGTGCAAATCGGCATCGGTCCAAAGGAGTCCACACCCCCATTTACACCAACTGAGGATCCGGCCTTATATTATGAACAGCCACCTGCTCACGGGTGGAGTCATGCAGAAAACTAGCCCATGGATTAGAAATGGGGAGTTTATCAAGAATGAGGAAGCTCGTCAGAAATGACCCTTCATCTACACTGAGGAAATTAAGCTCAGACTCAGTGCGGAGGCTGCTGGAACCAGACTACCAAGCCAAGGTGGGAGGCAAATCCCAGACACCAAGAGCTAGTGAGGCTCCCTGCTTACCCCTGGCTGAGTTACACATCCCCATACGCCACAGACTGCGACCTGCGACCTGACCTCTGCTCCCCTCCCCAGCTCAGTTCTTCCCCACCTCTAGTGGCTGTGGCTGTTTGGGGCAGTAGCTGATGCTGTTGGCAGAGTCACTTGGCGAAGGGCTGAGCGCACACGGCTGAGGAAAGGCTGGTGTTCCTGGGGGGCAGCGCTAAGCTTGCAGTGTGTGGCGCAGTAGCGAGGGTGACAGTGCAGCCTGCCTGCAGTGGAGACGTTGAGGGCATGTGCTGGTCGCTGGCTGAACTTTTTATTTCCTTTCCTTTGTGTGTTTCATTTCCTCAGTGTTTTTCATGTTTCGCTGGAGGTTGCAGTGGGGGAGGGGGAGAAGAACAGCTGTTGATGGAGAATGTTTGATCCAGCAGCTGCACGAGCTCTTCTCTGCTGGAGGAGACACCCTGGTACAAAAACAGCCCTGAACAAAGAAGATTTTACTCTCCCACACCCACAATCAGTCTTGGGTGAATCTGCGCCCCCCATCAATCAGGTTTTGAGCACCCAGCCTCCAATCACCCAGTGACGTTTGTGCAGCCTGGCCTCCATCCATACGGTTTCCTTGCACAGATCCTCTTACAGCCAGTGAGAGTGAACAGGGAATAGCAACTGTGCTATTTGCAATATGCCCTGACGGTCTGAGCCTCTGACCCACTCAGCTCCCTTTGTACAGACACTGACTGCATGTCCCCGAGCGAGGGGAGGCCCCAGGAGGGTGTGCTGAGTGTACCTAGCCCCCGACCCAGCCTCTCCTACAGCTCCAGCATAGGAGGCAGGGCAGGGACGGACTGTAGGGACCATTATCAGCTGTTGAGGTTTAAATCAGCCCCCCCAGCAGGCTGCTCCAGCCCCCAACAAGGCTGGTGTAGTACCTGCCAATGAGGTTCCCTGAGGGCCCCATTCCCAGGTGGGGCACAGCAGAGAATGGGGGCCAAAGCTGGTTAATTACATTTCAACCTGAAATTTCCCAAGAGTTTCAAATCTGGATAAATGCTCTAGTCGGCTCCCAAGCAACCGAGCAATGGAAACAAAGCAATGAGATTAGATTTACACATTGGTCATGGGGAAATACTCACTTTGGTCTGACAAGAATCTCAGCCATTTGTATGCAGCTGTCTGTTTATTGGGGTCCTTAGGCTGTTGGAGGATTCCAGGGACACGATAGAACGGTCTCACCCCCGGTCCAACAGCCTCTGTGTTACTGAGGAGGATGAAAGTCTCAGGGAAGGAGAACATCAAACTAGATCAGAGGGAAACGATCCCATAGTTGGGACCCTCCTTCCAGAGGATGCCATGGTATCCTCTTACACCGAGGATACCTCTCCATGGGAGCGATCTCCAGTTATTAGGAAGAAGCAGGTAATAGTAAGGGGGATTCAATCATTAGAAACATAATTATCTGTGTTTGTGATGACCAGGAGAACTGCATGGTGACTTCCCTGTCTGGTGCGAAGGTTGCGGATCTCTCAAGATATCTAGATCAGGGGTTCTCAAACTGGGGGTTGGGACTCCTCAGAGGATTGCGAGGTTATTACATGGGGAGGTCGCTGGCTGTCAAGCTCCACCCCAAATGCAGCTTTGTCTCCAGAATTTATAATGGTGTTAAATATATAAAAACGCATTTTTAATTTATAAGGGGGTGGTCGCACTCAGAGGCTTGCTATGTGAAAGGGGTCACTAGTACAAAAGTTTGAGAACCACTGATCTAGATAGGCTTATGTGTAATGATGGAGAGAAACCGGTGGTCATGGTACATGTAGGCACCAATGACATAGGGAAGGATGGGAGAGAGGTCCTGGAGGCCAAATTTAGGCTGCTAGGTAAAAGATTGAAGTCTAGGACCTCTATGGTAGCATTCTTTGAAATGCTTCCAGTTCCACGCGTATGGCCAGTTAGACAGGCCGAACTGCAGGGTCTCAATGCATGGATGAGACGATGGCGTAGGGAGGAGGGGGTTAGATTTATTAGGAACTGGGGAACCTTTTGGGAAAGGGGGAGTCTATACAGGAAGGATAGGCTCAATCTAAACCAAAATGGAATTGGATTGCTGGCACTTAAAATTAAAGAGTTCATAGAACAGTTTTTAAATTAAGGGCTGAGGGAAAGCTGACATGTGCTGGTTCAGACAGAAACATCCCTTAGGGGAGGATCTATTAATGCAGATTATCTATGTCCTAGTAATAAGAAGAGATGGAAGATGATAAAATACGAGTAGGCTCTGATGAGAAACAGTCAAATGAAAAAAAAGTCCCATTCAATTACATCATGTCATGGCAGACAGCTAAAAAGTGACAATGCCAGGAGTCTAAATAATAAGATAGGTGAACTAGAGTGTGTTGTATTAAATGAGGTTATGGATATAATAGTCATCACAGAAACTTGGTGGAATGAGGATAATCCATGGGACACAGTAATATCAGGGTACAAAATATATCGGAAGGACAGAACAGGTCTGGTGGGGAAGGGTTGGGATGGGGGCGGCGCTGGGGCAGAGCAGTGGGGGGCATGGGGACGAGACAGAGCAGTGACGTGCAGCTGCATAGGGCACCAGGAAATTTGGTGCCCCAAATTTCCTGGTGCCCAAGCAGCTGCGTATTTTGCGTATAGGTAGGGATAGCCCTGAGGGTATTCTTTAGCCAACTACATTCCTTATGCAGCTGCAATGCTTATCAATTCTTAACAAGCAAAAGGGAAGGGAAAAGGATGGCCACTTATTTATCAAATGGATTAATATTCCTTGCCTGTGCCCTTATTCCCTAATGCCATCTCAGCACTCCAGCAGCTTCCCAGGTCTTTACTTAACCTAACATATCCCAACAGATGCCTCCTCTTCTTCTTTTCCTCCTTCTTCTGGGTACAATAAAGGGCTCCACACTCTCATAGGCCTTCCAAGCAGAATTTGATAGGCTGGTAGCCAGTACCCAACCGATCGCTACTTCAGACGGCTGCCACGCTATTGGCAATTTGTCATCCCAATCTTTGCCAGTTTCTTGCACTACTTTGTGGAGAGCTTGTTTAATAGTTTGATTCATCCTTTCTACTGTCCCTGACGATTGAGGATGATAGGGGATATGTCGTTGTTGCTTTATTCCTAAAGCTTTTAATAAACGTTTAATTACTTCTCCTACAAAATGTGGCCCATTATCTGAATCAATTACTTTTGGAGTTCCATATCTACTAAACACTACTTCGCACAAGTGGTCTCTGCAGTATGACTTTTGGTGGGAATGGCCTCCACCCATTCAGAAAAGGAAGCTACTATCACTAATAAATACTGACTCCCCCTTTGGGTCTTAGGCAATTTATCAATGAAATCAACCTGTAGTCTACTCCATGGCCCCACAATTCTTTGGTGCAACAAGGATCCCGAATTCGGTGATCTATTCTCATCTGCTGCACACCTTATGCAGTTTTTAACTAAGTTTTCCACGTCCTTTCGTACCTTAGGACATGTTCCAATTTGTTTTACCTTAAAGAGAGTATTCTCTATTCCTTGGTGGGCCATAGAGTGACACAGGTTAATAATCTCTTCTCTTTGATGTTTGTCAGGTACCCACTTTACCTCTCCTGTTTTCTTATTCACCACCTATCCACCTTGTATAGTCCAGTTTCCCCATCTTTCCTCAGGTTTAACCTCCTCTTTTATGGCTTGAGCTGTAGTAACTCCCAAAGGTTCCTTTGCTGCTAATTTAGCTAAAGCATCCGCTTTATCATAACAATATGTTTCATTCCCTTCTTGTTTTTGATGACCTTTAATATGTCTTACTCTCAATTTTCCTGGGTGTTTTTTCAACCAATCATAGATACATTTCCAATCCTCCTTTTGGACCAATTTTTTCCTCTCAGCTGTTTTCCAAGGATTCTTTTTCCAAATCCCAATCCAGTATCAGAGTCCTTGTACCACAAAATCTGAATCCATATAGACATAAAGACAGTCAGCAACATTATTTTTCTGCTTACGCAGATCACCAAGACCTCTGACCTCTGCTCCCTGAGCTGAAGTCATACTCATAGAACCAGAAATAGTTTCCCCATCAATTTGTACAGCTGCATATCCCGTATATTTCTTAGAGTTCTCATGGTATGAACCACCATCTGTAAAGCAAACCTCTTTTTCTTCAAGGCTTAACACTTCATCCACTGGGGGTGCTTCTTCAAGTAACTTCGGTTTAGTTTCTGGAAGTGGGCATTCATGCTCCTCTCCTTCCATCAGAAGGGCATATGGTAACATCACTGCTGGTTTGTTATTCTCATAAGTAACATCTCTGCTAGTTAACATCAAGGTCCATTGGGCTATCCTGGTATTTGATACTCCTTTCCCCTGCACTTTCCCTGATAAAATATACTTCAGGGGAGAGTGAGTTGTTTGTATTATAATAGGGGCTGTGCCAGTAGTCAAAGCAAAAACTTCAATGGCCCACACAGCAGCTAAACATTCTCTTTCACAGATTCAAAACTGCTGCTCCTTAGGGGTTAATCTTCTAGACTCGTATGCTACCGGTATTAACTTCCTGTCAGTTTCCAGCATCAATATCGCAACTAGACTTTGTTGGGTTGCTGCCAACTTACTCACAAATGGCTTGCATATCTCTGGGAATTTCAATGTTGGAGTTGGCATCAAGGCTTGTTTTAAATTACAGAAACTTTTTTCTTGTTCAGACCCCCACTCCCATTCTACTTTCTTTTTTAGTAAACACCAGAAGTGTCCAGTTATAGAGGTAAAATTCCAGATGTGTTTCCTTAAATAGTTAAACCCTCTGAAGGCAAACCAAACCAGCCAGACAAAGACTTTGGTCTTACCCCACTGGCTAACCACAAGTCACACAAGCAATTTACTTAGACACTCCAGTTTCCCGGTATCACCACCAGTGCCACTCGTTATGGGGACAAATGGTTATGAAAACCAATACCCCAGTAAAAGAAAAAAGGTTCTCCTGATCCCAAAGGACCAAGCCCCAGACCCAGGTCAATATACAAATCAGATCTTACCTACAAATCACGCTGTTGCCAATCCTTTAGAATCTAAAATCTAAAGGTTTATTCATAAAAGGAAAAAGATATAAATGAGAGCTAGAATTGGTTAAATGGAATCAATTACATACAGTACTGGCAAAGTTCTTGGATCAGGCTTGTAGCAGTGATAGCATAAACTGCAGGTTCAAATCAAGTCTCTGGAGTACATCCCCAGCTGGGATGGGTCATCAGTCCTTTGTTCAGAGCTTCTGTTTGTAGCAAAGTCCCTCCAGAGGTAAGAAGCAGGATTGAAGACAAGATGGAGGAGTTGCATCAGCCTTTTATAGTCTCCTCCAGGTGTAAGAACATTTCTTTGTCCTTACTGTGGAAAATTACAGCAAAATGGAGTCTGGAGTCACATGGGCCAGTCCCTGCATACTTTGCTGAGTTCCAAGGTGTATTTGCCTCCTCTCAACGGGTCAATTGTATAGCTGATGGTCCTTAATGGGCCATCAAGCAGGCTAGGCAGAGCTAACACCAACTTGTCTGGGAAGTTTCCCAGAAGCATAGCATAAGTTTGAAATACAGACAGTACAGAGTCAATATTTATAACTTCAACTACAAAATTGATACGCACATATAGACAGCATAATCAAAAACTGCCAACCATAACCTTGTCTTAGACACTTCATTTGACCCCCTTTATACAAGATTTAGTGCCACTACAGGACTTTGGTTGCAACCATGTTCTATATGGTCCCAGTTCAAATCAATAACGTCACACCCTCCTAACATCACCCTCAATGCGTGAGACTCCTCTGGCCTTGGTAAATTCATTAGTGATTTCACTTTTTGTTGATCTACCTGAATTCCTTGTTCCTCTAGGGTCACCCCCAAAAATTCACTCTCCTCTGCACTAGTTGGGCTTTCTCTTTATTAGCCTTGAAACCCGTTTCCTGGATGAGTCTCAACACTTTTCTAGTCCGCTCAGTCACCTCCTCTTCAGTGTCTCCCCACACTAATATGTCGTCTACATATGAGGTGACATTCTCCTGATCCTCTTTGGATAATTGATCCAGCATTTGCACCACATATTGGTACGCAATAGCCGGAGTGCAGTGTAGGCAACAGGGAATTATTTTAAATAAGTACTGTTGTCCCTTAAAAGTAAACGCAAAGCAGGCCCAAAAATGGGGATGCAATGGGATAGTGAAAAAACAATTTGCCAAATCTAGGGGCCCCCTGTATTCTTGCCATTACGTGAGGTAGATCTGCTACTATTGGTGCCATGCGGGGGTAGCTTTATTAATTTGTCTAAAATCCACTGTCAATCTCCAATCTCCTGAGGCTATTAATAGGGGCCAAATTGGGCTATTGTATGCAGAATTCCCCTTTTCAATCATTCCCTGTTGTTCTAATGCAGGGTTGGCCAATCTGTGGCTCTGGAGCCACACGCGGCTCTTCAGAAATTAATATACGGCTCCTTGTCTAGGCACCGACTCCAGGGCTGGAGCTACAGGTGCCAACTTTCCAATGTGCCGGGGAGGGGCTCAATGTTCAATCCCTGGCTCTGCCCCCACTCCACTCCTTCCCGCCCTCTCCCCTGAGCCTGCCGTGCCCTCACGCCTTCCCCTTCCCCTCCAGAACCTCCTGCACGCCACAAAACAGCTGATTGGGAGGTACAGGGAGGGAGGGGGAGTCACTGATTGGTGAGGCTGCCGGTGGGCAGGAGGCACTGGGGGGGAGAGAGCAGATGTGGGGCTGCTGACGTATTACTGTGGCTCTTTGGCAATGCACATTGGTAAATTCTGGCTCCTTCTCAGGCTCAGGTTAGCCACCCCTCTTCTAATGATTCAATTATTTTCTCAATTCCTGCCTCTGCTTGCACAGGGTATTTATATTGTCTCTGCGGTGGCACTTCGTGCCCCACGATTTTAACACATGCTTCCATTTTACCACATTCTGCTTTTTCCTTAATCCATACATTGGGAAACTCCTTTACCCACATATCCCATTGATCTAGTATAATCTCCTCCACTGCTTCTGCAACACATATTCTTGGAATGTCCCTGCTGTCAGGACGCTTTCCATCCAGCCGGGCACATGCCACAGAACTCCATTGGTTAAATCCCAAACTAACTGATTCCTCTTCGAAAAAGGAGTCCCCTGTATTACTGGCTCAGCCACCTGATCTATCTGAAGCATTTGTTCTTTCCAACAAAAATCCCCCACTCTCTCTCTGGGTATAGCTATTTCTGCTGAATGATCCATTGTTCCTGTCACTCATTGCCCAATAAAGGAGGCTGCTGTAATAATCTCGGACACATATTGAGTCAAATCACAACTTATAGTTACAATATTTACACATGCCCCACTATCCACGACTGGATATTAGGGAAAAAAAATCACTAGGAGGGTGGTGAAGCACTGGAATGGGTTACCTGGGAAGATGGTAGAATCTCCTTCCTTAGAGGTTTTTAAGGCCCGGCTTGACAAAGCCCTGGCTGGGATGATTTAGTTGGGGATTGGTCCTGCTTTGAGCAGGGGGTTGGACTAGATACCTCCTGAGGTCCCTTACAACCCTGATATTCTATGATTCTAGGATCCAATAGGGCATCGTTGGGTTCATTATCTCCACAGTGACAGTTGTCCTAGGCCTTCCATTTGAATCCCATCTTAATCTAGTTACCATCTCCCACTCTTGAGGACCCATCATCAGGGCTTCCCTATAGACCAGGGTTCTCTGAACCCTCAGTTTGCATAGCTGCAACCTTTTTCTGCTCCTTAAACATTTCTTCTTCCATCCTTTGCATTTCTTTCATCAATTCATCAGCACGTCTCCCATCCCACTTATCCATATCTACTCCCCTCAATTTCAATACCTCCAAGCGATATTCTGAATCACATCTACTCCCTTCTGGGGCTCATTTGATTATTCCACCCTCTACCTTCTTGGGGTGGGGTGTTTTGTCCTCTACCACGGCCTTTTCCTCTCTCACGGTATCTTGATCTATGAACACTCTCATCTAAATATGTTATTGCTTCAACAAAAGGTACTCTGGGTTTCAGTCCTTTGACCTGGCTTCCACCTTTCATCAATTGTTGGCATACTATCCAGTGCTGCAATGCATCCTTAACAGTTAACCCCTCATCCTGGGCTGCTTGGTTCACCAAATTAGTAGACATCACTAATAAATTTCTGTCCAATCCTTCAAACGTATCATTCCATAATTCCCTGAGTCAAATCAACTGCCATCAAAAAATCAGGTGTGACATGTCTGGTGACCTCCGCCCTGGGATTAGTCACTGGTTGTATTTCTCCAGCCAAGAATCTCAATGGTATTCTCCTTAACAGGTAATCCCTGGGTGAATCTCCAGGCTCCATGTGATCTGCACTGGATAACATCTTCATGGGTCTTTAATCTTTATCTTTCCCTAACAGCATAATAAATCATGGTATCAGTTGATGTGCTTCTGGCTGCCTGTCCAAAACATTTTTCATTTGATCTGCTGCCTGTCTAATCTCTTACCTCAATTTAGTATAAAGCCCCTCTCGACGGTTGGTTCCCTTTTCTCATAACCGCCTCGCAGATCCTCTGCATACCAAATATCATTAGAATCCAAATCCGAATCCAAATCTCTCTCTTTTTGACACACATCCGCAACTTGCAGCTCCTGTATTTTCACTTGCTTTTTCAGTCCTGCTATAGTTTTCTGGCACCAACTGTGAGAAACGCTTGTGATCTCCTCTTCCTTTCCATTAGTCAAATCTCAAAATAACTGTTTCATTCCTACCACTTGATGATCTAATTTATCTTTGTCTGCTTTAATCTTTTCCCAATCCATCATTCTTTTCTCCAGTTCCCTATTTTGTTTCCCCATTGGTTCTAACTGAGTTTGCATTATCTGTGCCTGCCTCACTTCCCACTCCAAATTTTCCTGGCAAGTTTTAAAATTCTCTTGTAATGTTTGCAACTCTGCATGTATTTCCCCCTTACATGCAATTACCTTTTTACAGCTTGCCACAACAGCCATACTACGGCAGTTTGCTTTTTACTTGCATTCGGCTTGTACATCTGTACATCTTTCTCAAATCTGTTTTCTAAGGTATCAAATGTTACATCCGGTTCCACTGCACCTTTCATCCAAGTGCATGTCCCAAATGCATTAATCTCCTTCTCTAACAGAGAAGGGACTTTAACTTTGGTCCACTGGGTTTCTTCTTCCCCCCCTTTACTTCATTTCTTAAACAGTGTTTTAAACATCATTACACTAATAGCACGCGGTATCTCCCCACACATTTTTTTTCCTCACAAATTTCTTACAAATTTCACAAAAAGGAGTCACCCTTATTAGTCTTAAATAAGGACTCCCCCAATACTGTAAGACCCCATCTCGAAATCCAGCACTACTTAATAAATCCCCCCACTCCGCATTATTATTATTCTCCACCACTTGTTAGACCCACAATAGAGGTCTCCCTACGGGATGGGGAGCAAGCAGATACTGGACACAGTGTTGGTATATAATACTCTAAATACTCTTTATGGATTACAAAACAAACCTCGCTCACTTCACATTCACACCCAAAACATACTATACCAGAGTCCAAAGGTGAGAATGGTCCCAGTTGCCAGTCTAGTTTCCTTCCATCAGGATAGGATCATAAGATGCGGGGAGCCGGCAAAGCCACATCTATATCCACACGGGACTCTGGATCAATAAACAACTCCGACTTGCAGAAATCACAGGCATCCATTTATGGTCCATTCAGTCGCGTCATGGGTTCTTTGCCTTTGTTTACTAGGCCTTCTACCCGCAAAATTCCAGAGAAATAATCCTGGGCAGGCCTCCATGACCAAAGGCATGCCATTTCCTGCAATTCTTATACAATTTTATATCAGTCCAGCTGGTGTTATTTCCTTATCTGATGATTTTCTATATTTTTCTTGGAACGTAAGACTGTTTTTGCACAAAGAGTTTTAATAGTCCTTGACCTAAGTCTGTGCTTCGGTTGCGTCATTCATACCAGGCCTCAATGATACATATCCCAACAACACTATGATTCTGTACTGACATGGAGAGGAAATGGTTGGGCCAAGGTCCCTGACCTGACAATTGTGAAAATGGGAAGTGTGACCACAGGCATCCGTTCCCCCGGAAAGGCATGATGACGGCTCCTATCAATATAAACTGCACCGACGAGAGGAGCAGAACAGAGACATCCACAGCCATGCATCTGGACTGCTCCTACCACAAATGGGACAATTCAGAGCAGTGCACCTGGGAGAGGCGGTAAAGGTGAGCTGGACCGAGGAAGGGTGGGCTTGTGATTAAGGAGCTACCCTGGGAGTCAGGAGGCTTGGGTCCGATTCCTGGCTTTGCTAATTTGAGGTTGGCCGGTGCCAACAATCAGGATAGTTTCTCTATCTCTCTCCCAATTCGCATCTTGGTTAAATCTGGATATTCCCATCATCCACATAAAATCAATTTTTATCATGGGGCAAACTCATCCCTGGGTCACTCCAGTGCTTTCAGTGTTACTATTCCAGGGACAAAACTGGTCCTGTGAGCCTGCCCATATCTTCCCACTAGAGCCTGAGAGGGTTCTCATTTTGCCTTTAAGGCAGGGGCTTCTCAATCTGGAGGTAACACTCACCCTGCCCTCCCCATATTGCCAAAAGAGAGAGCGATTCCCAACATGGAAAATGGAACACAGGGAAAATTGAGAACTATTTCAAGGTATTTACCCTATGATGAATCCCTCCCTTCCCCTTGTCCAGTTATCATCTCTTTTAGGAAACCATGTTCAGTGCCTGGAGTCTCCCCTCAAAGTAAATGTTAGGTGGGGTTGATCCTGCATTGAGAGTTCTAACCAGTGTTGCTTCCTACAGCTCTTTGCCTCTCCAACTCCGCCCAAGGGAAGGCCATTGTGATCCCGTATCTCCTGCTGGCGATTTGCATTGCAGCGGCCACAGCTCTCATCATAGTGAATCTTGGGAAATGAAAGTCTCCTGTTCGTTTCTACCTCGGCCTCAGATCTCACCTGCCAAGAGTGAGGCTGCTCTGACTAGTTTTGGTGGATTTTAGCAGTGGAGCACAAAATTGGAAAGCGAATAGAGGCTCAGCTGCAATGTTATTTATGGAGCAGTTGCCATTGCGAGGTAACATTCACTCACCGCTGAATTAAGGTGACAGGATTTTCAAAGCGGTGGGATTTGGACATCAGAAGTCTGGGGTAGTAATGGGGAGGAAAGTGCATTTTACAGCAGCACGGCTGTCCCCACAGATATGGGTTTCCCCTCCTGACAAATTTTACTCTGCAATCAAAACTCTCATGTCTACAATGTCCCGGGGTTTCGCCGAAACCCAGCTGGATCAAGATATGATAAGAAGAGATTCCAAGAGAAATCTGATTGCCATGACAATCTAGGCAAGAGGATAAAGGAAATGTTTCTATTCCTCGTCTGACTTGACTGATCTTTTTTGGTTTTACGCCTCAAGGGAGGGGAGAGTCGGGCTGGTGAAAGTTGATGTAGCTCCTTGGACTTCAGTGGAGCTGAGCAGACATACATCAGCTGGGGATCTGACCATCACTAAAACAGGACTGTAGATTATTGTGAGGAGTGGGACAACCACAGGAAGTGGAAGCAGCTCTTAGAAGTTGCTGGACAACATTGTCCTGCTCCTAGGATCACTGATTGTTCAGTGAGATTTTGTTCTGATGAAGTCACATTTCTACCAGTGTCTCATTGGCTGAGAGTGTTGTCCTGCTGGGGAAGCCTTGGCATAGATGGAATTGGACTGTTCCAGGAGTAGGCATGTCCCTGGGGCTCCCATAAATAGCCACTGCTTGGGTGAGTGGGAACAGAGACCTGTGTCCTCCAGGACAGATCCCAGTTTAAATGAAGTAAGGAAGCAGTAATCTGGATGGGGGAGAAGTGTGGTGGTGGGTCCCCAATCATCCAGCAGATGGTCCCTGCCAATCCACCTACAGTTGAAACCATTCTACAGGGGCAGGGCCAATGGGAATGACCATGCTGGGTGTCCCTGATGCCCCCGGATTACCTCAATGCAGTCCTGAGTCTGACCTGTTCTTTCTACCACAGTCCCCCTACGCAGGACATTGATTTCCTAATTTTCCTCTGGGACACTAAACACTGTGTCGGAGAAAAACACAGTTCTCACTCTCTTTTGGGGTGCAGCAAAGTCAGATACTTTATTACCTCAAGCAATTGCGTGGAGGGAGAGAATGCACTAGGACACATGGTTTCCCCCTCCTAGGCAGGTCTCTCTACAGGTAAACAATTACAGCAAGCATTTATACCTTTTGTTACAGACAATAATAAGCAACAGCTGCATTTTGTTTATACATAGGTCATCCTGATATCTTATTTTTCTCACTTATTTAGACTCTAGTCCACATTCCATCTTATCTACACAAGGTTGCAACAACTTCTCACACAGTTCTTTCCCACTCGCCTCACACAATCCTCGCTTCTACAGGTCTCACGTTATTAGGGTTACAGTTAGCCTGACTCTTGCTAACAAAGACTGTTTGCATTTGAAATCCCTTCAAATCCCTGTCAGGCCTTGCTCTGCTTCCACAACACCCTCCACCCCCTGCCCGTTTTGTATTTCTAGTACAACTAACATCCTTAAACCTCCATTTGCATTAAGCCTTGGATTTCAGATTCTCCATCAAATACTTCCACCTTAGGGGTTTTGACAGGATGCAATGACAATGCATGATTAGCATGGACATGAAAGTTATTACTATTATCACGTTCTTTACAACAACGACATAATCCTAAACCAATAACAACAATTAAAGCAGTATCATTCCCACAGTAATAATATAATGGGGTTGTTGTACAGTTTAGTCACAAAGCACAATACATCATACTTAGTACATAAAGTAGACACTCTATAAGCTGTATAAAAAGCATTCTTTTCAACTTGATACATATTTTGAAGCATGTGGATTTGCCCTTGTACTTCAGAGATTCTCTGAACCTCTGGTAACAATGAAAGCAAATTTTGAAACCGACCAAGTACTAAACTAGTTCAATTAAAGGGTATCTGAAACCTAAGGACTACTTGTAAGATTCTATCCGCTGGCCAGTAAATAATATGATTGCCTGCAGCAGTAGTAAGATTAAAATGTATATCTCGCAATGTGGTGACTTTAACACACACACAGCTATCATTAGCTTGAAAAAGTAAGTGTCCTGTCAGGGTAGTTCCTTGTCCCCTACCTTCCCAGCAAACATAGTCATGAACAGTGTCAACTTCTCCTGGCTTCAGTTTACGGATACCCTGAAGCTGTGAGGGTTCTAACGGCCAAAAATGTCCATTGATTCCCTAACCCCATCCAAATGTCAGGTGTAATCCCAGGAGCACTGACTAAAAATCGATTGGGCATACCAGGTAGTCTAATTTCCCAGATGTCTCGGTGAATTACCCAAACCCACATGCATCCTCTCCATGGACCCGGTAGGATTCGGTACATGGGAGCCCACACGCCCCTAACCGGTCCATATGCTTGGAAGGAGCATTATGAACCTCCGCACTTCCACCCAGAAAATCTCCAAGTATGTCTCCATGGCCACAGATCAGATGGTACTCCTGATGTGTCTCTAAGAGCAGTGGGCCAAGCCTTGTGCTCAAGATCATCCTGAATGGCCATTAGCTGGTCATTCAGGAAATCTTGGATTTCTGAACATGCTAGATCCCACTGCAATGTCTTCCCAGCCTCAGTGATATTCAATACCATCTCCGTCAGCAACTTCTGGGTCATAGAACTAAGGGCTGAAATAACATGTAACTCACCAACTCCAGCCTGTACCTGGGTTAGCTGTGCCCTAGAAATAAGGCCAGTGGCCTTCTCTAGTTGTCCCAATTTCTCATCATGTTCTTGGCTTTTAAAAATATTCCAAATTGCTGCTGCACTATTGGCCCCATCTCATAGGGATCCAGTCAAGTCCCTCTTCTTTCTAGAGGAAATAACCCAGGCCCTCTGTTGTGTTAATCTAATGGTAGCTCCCTGTGAGCAATTTGGGTATGTAGAGGTGATCTGGAAACTGGATAAGGGCAATGTAAATTTAACAGTCCCCAGTGTAGTATTAATCACAGTCCATCGGTATCCTAATAAATCTCTCTTTGATGTAGTACTATATCATAGCAGTTATTTAACTATTCTCAGGTACTTTCAAGAGGCATTAACATTAATAGCATAGGAGGGGTATATTGTAATATGGTACAGGTTAGATTATTAATTACTGGGACCATCTCAATACAAATAAAATTTCCAGTGGCAGAACACACTCTCTGAGTACGAGTCTGATTATTTACTAATTGGGTAACCAATAACAATACAGACCCTTGGAATGGCCATTATATTAACTCCATTATAAAACTTTAATTTCAAATTCTTGAAGCTCATTTGTCGTGATATTATATACTTTTATCTCCTCTGTCCAGTCTTTTTTCTTCAAATTATATTTAAATAAATCACTAAAGTGTGAAGGCCTTGGCCATTGGTTTTATCAGATATATGGCAGTGTCTCTATTTGGATGTGTTACAGGGGTAATAGTGTAATGGAGGAGATGGCAGGGGCAGTGGCAACAAGGTGCCTTTGGTACTTGTCATTTAAAATCCAATTAGGGAGGGCAATACATGCTGAAGGATTTATCCAAAACACAGGGCGCAGCCTGTAGAATAACCCCCAAAATCCAATCAATACCACGTTCCCAAGCATGGGTCCCACAAGTTTCTTCCTGCCAGTGTATAATTCTTTGCTTCTTCACCCACGTCAGTTCTTAATGTCTTTTGTAGGCAGGAATCCCTGGACTTTGGTGGTTTCTATGGAGCGAGTGTTCCTTCTTCTCTTTTCCTGAAACAGTCGTGGTTCAGCATCATACAGGGGAGAGGTTACTAGCACATCACCCTGTAATGGTTTTGCTTCTTCTAGAAAAATCCAAAGGCACAGTAGGTCTGTCAGTGGACAAGGGAGAGGTTACTAGCACTTCACCTTGTCTTTTTTTCCCTGCTGCCCAAAAGGCACAGCAGAGCTAGAAGGAGAAATAGGCTTATCATCAGTCGGAGAGTCCTCCCAAGGTGGAGGAGTCTTTTTACAGTGAGAAGCATGGGTCCAGGCAGGCAGTCCTTGGCACTTCACAGCGGTGTTGGTGGTTAACAGGACTTGGAAAGGGCCTTTCCAGTGTGGAGCCAAAGCAGTCTTTCGTTGATGGACTTTACGTAGACTCAGTCTCCTGGTTTCAGTGAATGGCAGGACTGCTACCGTCTTTAGGTAGTGCTTCTTTACCTGTGGAAAAAACCTAACACATTTCATCAATGCCTGGCAGTGTTTTGCAGATTTTACAGCTGCTTGGGCTCATTCAAGCCTCCCTTTTTCTTGGTTGTCAGCCAAGTCTTAGCTGTGAGCAGTGTCCTTGAATTGGGGCCAGCGTCTTATCTTTGGACTGAGGTTGCTAGCTATAGTTTTCCAGTTAACTCGTTCTGTTCTTTTTCCTTCTCCCCTTCTTGGCTTCTTTTAACCTACAAAGGAAACATCCACTCTTCACTCATACACCTTTTCTCAACAATGAACACTTACACATTGCCATTATACAGTACATTAGTCTTATTATTCAATGTATGCCATGTACACCCTTCCAGTAAAATAACTTTATTACAGAGCTTTGGAGCAACAAACCAGGACAAGCACACCCACTTTTGAGGAGTCCACTCAGTACAACCGCTGGTGTCCAATAGCTTTCCTCCCTCCCCAGCTCTCCGGCTAGAAATCTGGGGTAGCCAGAAGGATCCCATGTGCAATATGGGGAGTGGGTTAACCTTTCGTGTCCTTGCTTCCAAAGACTATTGGTATGCAAATTTTAACAACAATTTTTCTATGACAAGGTCTGGCCAATGAAGTTTCTTTTTTCTTACTTAAGCAAATGTATTAGACTTTAGTATATCACATTTTCCTGATTTATCCAAACACTTTGTATTCCAACTTGACTATCTGCTTTTTGATTTAACCCTTCTATTTAATTTTGAACTAGACTGACTGTCTTATGAAAATATTAAACACAACAATTCTGGCCACGAGACAAATACCACAAGACAGAACATAGAACACAGAAATAATTCCTTTTGTGCCAGTAAATGCATGGCATGTTGAATGCTGTTCAGCTGGCATCAGTTTTCTCTGATGATCTGAAAGACAAAAGAACAGAGGTCTACCCCTTCTGGGTAGTCAGTCATTGCTTAAAATATTTCCTTTATATACAAATAATCTTGTTGATTTCAGGCAAAACAGAGGAATTACCCCATATTTCTTTGTATTTGTTTTATAGGCAGCCCAGGTTTCAGTGGCTTCTACCTTATCAGTTAGATAATTTGCATTAATACAGATGCTTTCTGGCTTGCTTCTGGATCCAAAGCTATCCACAGCTCAAAGATTCTTACTTAAAAAGGGACACAATTAACTTTTAACTCCTGTTTTCAAACATACAGTGATCTGAAAAAGACAACACAACCTATTGTGGCTCCCTTTGGAGTTCCAATATGATTTTAATTAAAGAGCATGGTCGGTTTGCATTTCTTTTACCCCTGCTACAATATACACTGCACACGTTCTGGGAAAATGCCCATTTCCTCCATAATTCAACTTCCACAACACTAGTCACATTCATTTCTACACAAGGTGAAACTGTTTCTTTTGTGCTTACAAAATCTCCATGCACCCCTAGTAAAGTGACAGCTCAACCACACAGACCCAGGGGCATTGTCCTTCTCTCTCTTTACCAGATCTTTTCTCTGCTATTTTGCTACCCAAAACCAAATTAAAATATTTTATTCTCCTGGCTTTGACTACCACTACCAATTTAGCTAGGAGGGTGGGCTTATCAACTAGTCCCCACCCTTCCTGGTCTCTTCCCTTAAACAGTCTTACTCACAAGGCTACCCGAGCCCTCCCTCATGAGACTTGCCACCTGGGCTAAAACGCATGGCCCATTGGCGTTTAACTATTCAGTTTTCTCTTGTGGAAAACACACTGCTGTTACGGCATATGCTGAGCACAAATGGTTAAATTTTGACAAGTCCCTGATGGATCGCTACTTGCTTAGCCAGTGCTTCCTTTTCTGCCTGGAAGTCCTGTCTCAAGGCTTTTAACTTGCCACGGGTGTAGGTTTGAGTTGCTGCCTGGTTCATGATCTATGCTCTTAATTGCTCGATTCTAGTTATCAAGTACACAACTCTTCCCCTTTCTCCAACTTCTCTATTGCCCAGTCCTGCTACAACTGGGGGTAGATCCACCTGACACACTTCCTGGTCAACCAGGGTGGAGAGAGGAATGCTAAACCCTTCTCTGGTTCTCAGACTTACTGCGACTGAGAGTAGGAACACTTTTAATCATGCAATCCTCAACATATAACACTAACAGTACCCATTGTACTGCCAACCCCAGCATTCAAAAATCATGAGTGAAGCCCATGAGACTGGCTTAAAAATCATTAAATTTTTTGAAATACAATAAATGTTGGGCTTGATTTATTTCTGTTCTGGTTTCTGAGCCTTTAGGGTCACACTTGCATCACTTTATTAAGCGGTTCTCTGATACCATGAAGAGTAGAAATTAATTTTTTTAATGAAAGTTGAGACTCTCTCCTAACTGCATAAATCCTGGAGCTGGGACTTGAAGAAACAGATGAAATAGAATTGTGCGGGTTGCACATGGGTGGGGTCTCTCCCTTCGATGCAGAAGTTGATTTCTGCCCCTGTTCTTTGCAGTGTCCAAGGAGCTGGCTGGGGTTAGGCTGGGGATTGAGGAGATCCAAGCTGATCATGTGAAAGACCAATCACATCTCCAGGACGCTATAGGTAAGAAACATCCTTTTCGTTCCAACGCCTGATCACTGCTACTTCCTTGTAGAGGGACTCCAGGGTCTGATCTTCACGTGTGGAGGGCAAGCTGAAATGGAAGGAGAAAAGGAGGATGAGAAAGGGGAAGTATGAGGATGGAGCAGGTAATCATGTATGGATAATCCCATTTTAGTTTAGTTATGCTGGTGTCAGTGCCATGACTATGGATTTAGACTTCCATAGAAGAGGCCTGTGATGCAAAAGTGGAGTGTGGGCTACCTGATTGTGAGCCTACTGAGGTAAAAATTCACTCACTGAATACAACAGTTGGCTTGAAGGAAAATCAATGAGATGCTTAGATAATATAATAGTGGACTCCAGTATCAGAGCATAGATAAGTCGAAGGCTGTGAATGCAGACGGAGAGTGTGTTTGCGGATGGATGGACACATAGAAATTTCCAGCTGCTGTGAAGGAAGGTCTGAGCCAGCCCAGAAATATCAATCTGTTGATTCCAGTGGCATTTTTCTATCCCCTGCCTTCCCTGACAGAGAAAAGGAACCTAACGCACAGTATGTCGAAGGACCTGGCTGAGGTGAGAAGGGACCATGACAGACTCCAGGAGGTCTTGAGCAGGGTGCAGGACGAGTTCCACTCAGATTCCTATCCTGAATCATGCAGAATGGAAGGAATTAAGCTCAAGGGGCCAGATTCTCTGCTGTTCCACCAGGGTGAATCTGGAGTTACTCTAGATTTACCCCAGCGTAACTGAGATCACAGTCTGGCCCAAGTTCTCCAGGAATTTAGAAATATTGTTGGATGTTGCTTGCTGTTCAAGAGGGATTGAGGGGAACTCGATACTTACAGTCATTTGAAAAATGTCGATTGAGCTTTGTAAACAGAAATCTCAGTGTCAGATGTGGATGGTTTGATGTGAATCAAAATTGATGTGTGTTTGTGGGGTGAGGGGGCAGTTATAATCCCGTGTGAATCCAAATCACAGAGTCTAATGGGGACCTAAAAATAACATTTGATTGCTACGGACCTGGGCAGGATTTCAGCTGCTGACCCTGAGGTAAAATGATTTTCACAGCAGCTCACTATGAAAGGTCTTTTGATATTCTGGGGATGACCCCACTTCAGTTTCCTCATCAAGACATTGCAGAAGGAATCCTGCCCTGAGGCAGAATCCACCTTAAGTTTTAAATTGAGCCTGGTGCCTGCTGGGAACAGGATTTGAGAGACTAGTTGGTGCTGGGAGGATGCCCATGTAGTGCAGAGGTGGGCAAGATACTGGTGTGAATCTGGAGTCACCAGAACCTAAATCTGACTCACGAGCACTACAGCTCATTGTGTGTCTATTTCACTATCCCGTCTTCAGTTCTGGATTTAAGGCTCCCCCAGTAACCAGGGTGCAGAATGGGACTTAACAGGGACTGTAAGATGATTCCTTGGTCCCCCTGCATGGAGGAGACCTATGGCCACGATATTCACAGTCCCCAGAGGCAGATCCTTAGCAGTTGTAGAAGGATTGAAAATTATCTGCAGTCCTCAGGGAACAGCAGCGTAATATTTAGTATCTACCGGCATAGGGAGGTTAACAATACACTTCACCCTGTCCTTATCCACAGACCTTCCCCCTGTACTGAGTCGAATTCCAAGATGTTGGACTTTTCTTTCTGTTTAATCAGGGATTTAGAGGGGTTAAGTTTCAAGCCGTGCACTTAGCAGCAAGTCAATAACTGTCACATTAACGCTTCATGTTCCTGTTCTGTTTCACTGACTATTAAAATGACATCTACATACTGGACTATCCTTCCCGTTTGTAACAGTCCCTCCTTCTCTAGCGTATTTCTCACTACAGTATGAAATATTGTGGGTGTTTCACAGTACCCCATAGGCAAAACACCCCAGCACTATTGCATACCTTGGAACACAAAGGATGTTCTCTATTGAGACTCTGGGTTTAAAAGTAAACTCCAAAAGCCATTTCCCACATCAAGTACTGAGAACCACTTCATGTCAGGGGTTACTACCTCCAACAGTTCTGGGTAAGCAGCCACTACTGGTGCTCCCCGTTTGGCAGTTCTGTTTAACCCCCGACAGTCAATAGTTAATCTCCATGTTCCAGCAGGTTTTTTAACTGGCAAGATTGGTGCCACGTTAGGCACTGAACACCTTGGAATTAATTCTCGTATTTCCAATTCTTCTATAACTCGCCTTAAAGATTCTTTTGCTCCCTGAGGTATTGGGTAGTGTTTTATGTATGGGGGGGTGTCTCCTTCTATTGTAACAGAGCTTTGTATTTTTCCCATATCTAGGGAGTCCACTGCCCAGACGGTTTGAATCTCAGCCCATCAGCTTTTCCAGCCTTCCAGCACAGGAGGTGCCTGTTTAGGCTTTATCGCTTTTACCGTCTGAGTGGAAAGCCCCATGAGGATCAGATTAACGTCATTTGTTTCTCCCATTACAGTGAGAGTTGTCTGATACACGTATTTGGGACATCCAGGATTATTCCCAATCGTTTGATAGTTTCTGCCCCAATGAGATTTTCTCTCCCTGCAATAGCACACTTCTCCTGAATGGTATGTACACCAAACTGGTATGTTTGCTTAGTTCCTGATATGCCCTGTAGTTGTATGGAGTCCACAACTGGATATACATTAAATACATCTTTTATTATAGGAATTCCAGCCCCCATGTCCAATAGAAAAGCCCGTCCCTGACTCGGCTGTTTAAGTGCGGGCGTCCCCAGACATCTATTGTCATGGGTTGCTTTCCTTCACAGCAGCTATCTTTTTTCCTCCCCAGTGGCCTGGAAATGCCTCTTTCTGGAGCTCAAAAGCTTCTCATTTGTCTTCCAGTTTTCTAATAATTATAGTCTTTGGATTGACTGCTCCTAATGTCGCATTTAATGTATGTGGCCTAGCACTGAGGCCACTGTACCAGTACTCCAGGGCTAGAGGTGCTGGGGCTCCCCACCCTGTGCTGGGAGGGGGAGCTGGTGGTACTGGGGGCTCGGGAAGGCCCACCCGGTGCACTGGAGCTGGAAGTCCTGCGCCGCCTGCCTGCCCAGTGCTTCAGGGGTGTGGGACACACGCCACCAACCTGGTTCTCCTGAGTTGGGAGGGACATGCCATCCGCCCGGGACTCTGAGGCTGGAGGCACTCGAGCAGGATGCGGTTAGGAGCGGGGAGAGCTGCCAGCCATGAGGGGGCCCTCTGGGCTTTGGCAGGGGAAGGGGGTGGGAGGGGCTGGCCCTTGGGCAGAAGGAGCAGGCCCACCTGGGGGCTTTCCTCCCCAAGACCATGGTTCATCCACCACCCTGCTGGTATCCCATCTCGGACAGTGGCCACTATCACCGCTATCAGTGGTGGATAAGTCTATGCAAGCACTGATGGGCTGATGGATACATTTGAGGAGGTGGCTGTAGGTGGCATTGAGCTGAACACCATTCTGCTCTGAGAACCGGAATACGCCAATGATATTGTCCTGTTGGCTCAGATCACTGAATCGCTTTAGCTGATGGCAAGCTAGTCAGGTGAGAAGCAGCATGCATTGATCTGGTTATTAACCAAGATAAAATGAAGTCCCTGGCCATTAGCATCTGTCAGGGTTCCCTCCCCACTTTGAACTTTGGGGTACAGATTGTGGGGACCCACATGAAAGACCCCTAAGCTTATATTTTACCAGCTGAGGATAAAAACTTCCCCAAGGCACAAATTTCTTTCCTTGTTTTTGGACAGTATTGCTGCCACCACCAAGTTATTCAAACAAACATTCAGGGAGGGGCCACTGGGAGCCCTATCCCCCAAAAATATCCCCTCAAGCCAATTTCCCCCCTTTCCTGGGGAGGCTTGAGAATAATATAGCAACCAAATAGGTTAACAAGTTGAGCACAGACCAGACCCTTGGGTTTTTAGGACACTAAAAACCAATCAGGTTTTTAAAAGAAGAACTTTACTATTAAAAAAAAAGGTAAAAAAAGCACCTTTGTAAAAGCAGGATGGAAGGTCATTTTACAGTGTAATAAAAAGATTTAAAACACAGAGGATTCCCCCCTAGGCTTAACTTTAAAGTTACAGAACAAGAATAAACCTCCCTCTTGACACAGGGAAAATTCACAAGCTAAAACATAAGGTAATTTAATGCATTTTCTTGCTATTACTTACAATTTTTGTAATTTTAGATGTATTATTTCAGGAGGAGCTGAATTATCTGCTAGGTCTCTCTCTTTGTCTCCAG
The DNA here is from genome assembly GCF_011386835.1 of Chrysemys picta bellii. Taxonomy (NCBI): domain Eukaryota; kingdom Metazoa; phylum Chordata; order Testudines; family Emydidae; genus Chrysemys; species Chrysemys picta. The sequence goes on along the minus strand of NC_088812.1, from coordinate 5,537,887 downwards.
AGGGAACACAAAGAGAGCACAAACAAAACCTTCGCCCCCCCCTCCCCAGATTTGAAAGTATTTTCTTTTCCCATTGGTCCTTCTGGTTAGGTGCCAACAGGTTAATGGAACTGATTAACCCCTTACAGGTAAGTGATTCTGTACCTCTGGCCAGGAGGGATTTGATATTACAACATACATAAAGGTTGTTACCCTTCCCTTTATATTTATGACAGCATCTAACAGCCTCCAGCTCCAAATTACAACCAGCTCAATGAACCTGTGGACCTATAGAACCACAGTTACACCAACTCTGTCCTATGGAAGTGAAATGTGTGTGGTGAGGAAGGCTGAAGGACACTGGACTGATGTAAATTTTCATTGTTTCCATCAGCTGTTTCATATCTATTGGCAGGACAGGATCAGAAATGAGGATATTAGAAGCTGAACTCAGCAATCGCCTCCATCAGCACTGGTTTGGGTTCAGCAGCTTTCTTGGTAGATTGAAAGACCAACAAATTCCAAGGCATGTGTATGAAGAAATGCTGCGAAAGAACCAGCACTTATGCGGGTCCCAAAAGCTTACAATTGCCAATGATGGATATAAAAGGAGTGTGCAAGCTAACTATCTTGTCAGAGATCGACCAGGGTGGCACTCACTTTGCAAGGGGCCATGTCCCTTTTGGATTTGCCATGAATTGAAATCTAATTGAACTAAGGTGGACAATCCTGGAATATGGGGACATTTCTGACTCCAGGCAATTAACGATTGGTTTGTGCCCTGAGACAGAAGGGGGCAGAGTCCTTATGTTTGTTTTTTTTATCCTGTCTAACGTAACTAGTTCTTTTTATGCTTAAAATATATAGGGCCTGATTCTTAGTTACACCAAGGACCCTTTATATGAGTGCAAAGGGCTCTGTTTGGAAATCAAACTAGACCCTTCACCCTTGGCCTCACTGACATCCGGTGGCAGGGAGTTCCCCTGGCTAATTCTGTGTTGTGTACATTTTGGTGACATGTTTGTGGCAGTGCCTGCAAGGTGCCGGGTGCTTTCCAGAGACACAAGAAGAGACAGTCCTTGCTCTGAGGAACTCACAATCTAAGGACGGACAGACAGGGAGGGGCCAGGGAAGGGGAACAGCCAAATGCCAATCAGCAAGATTCACTAGAGACAGCGCAGCAGAGAGGGACTGAAGTGTGAACAGGGTTGGAGCCTGTGGGATTGGCTGTGGGAGGTCGCATAGGCAACTGCCTGGAGGGGGGCTGAGCCATGGCTGCACCAGCTGCAGACAAACCTGGGGCATGGGCCAAGCAGGAGTCATGGGCAATTGTACAGAGGGCAGATAAGACTGAGGACATAGGTGGGGTGGGGGGTGCTGATGACTGTACAAGGGGGAGATTAGGCTGGGACATAGAATGAGGGGCAGAGTTACTGGACAAGGTCAGGCAAGGCTGGGGCCGTGGGCAGGGTGAGGGGCATGCATGATTGTCTGAGAGTAAACAAAACCAGGAGCATGGACAGCGTAGGGGCTGTGGTGACCGGGGGTTATGAAGCTCAGCTGGGGATAAGCAGGAAACCTCACTGTGCTTGAGTGTCTGGGCTTTTCCTCCTGCAGGGCTCCATGGCTTGGTTCCAGCCGCCTCTGCACAGAGTTACCTCAATGTAAACATTAGGGTCATTTCTAATGAGTTTCCTTATTTTAGTTAATTTCCCTGTTCCTAGTCCCAGAGTTAATTCTGGGCACAGTTCCATTCTTGAGTGTGTGGAAGCTTATTCTGTAGGGCCAGATCCTTAGCTGGTGTAAATGGGTGTATTGACCCCAATGGAATGATGCCGATTTTCACAGCTGGGGATCTGGCCCCATTGATTCCAATGGAACAATGTTGTTTTACGTATGTGGGAGATCTGGCCCCCCTTTGGTCACTCTTAGGTCTTTTCTACATTATACGGGTATGAACTGAACTGTGAATTTAAATTGACTTTGTTATCCTAGGTTAAACTCTCATGTTGATTCTCTTAGTCTAGCAGAAGAGTGACCTTTATTTAGTTTATTTTATGTCACTTTGGAAGGGATTTAGGCTAAACAGAATAAATTTGTCCACATGTGGGATTAGATTGGTATAACAAGACCTGTATCTCTGTATTGGTATAATTGGTAACACTTTCTCACATAGAGAAGCCCTTAGTCATTGGCTGATCTACAGTTGCTTCTTCAACCAACTCCCAGCCTGGGTCATGCTCCCCACAGATGTCTGTTTGTTGGGTGGAGTGTTCTGCTATGCCCTGCAGGGGGTGCTTTGCATGTCTGGGGTCAGTGCTGGGGAAGGGAGGGATACATACACGTCTATATATCTTGAGGCTGAAGGGCCAGAAATGTAGCTGGCATTTTTTGTGGAAAAATTGGTAAGAGTCCAGCAGAGGGCAACAAAAATGATTAGGGGGCTGGAGCACATGACTTACAAGGAAAGGCTGAGGGAGCTGGGGTTATTTAGTCTACAGAAGAGAAGAGTGAGGGGGGGGATTTGATATCAGCCTTCAACTACCTGGTTTTAGGTGGTTTGCAGAGATTCTTGAGGGCAAGCTGCACTTGCTTGCAGGTTAAATCCCCAGGTAAAGTGGGTACCTGACAAACTTCAAAGAAAAGAGATTATTAACCTGTGTCACTCTATTGTCCACCAAGGAATAGAGAATACTTTCTTTAAGGTAAAATAAATTGAATATAGTCTAAGGTGCAAAAGGACATAGAAAACTTTGTTAAAACTGCATAAGGTGTGCAGCAGAATTGAATAGATCACTGAATTTGGGATCCTTGTTGCACCAAAGAATTCTGGGGCCATGGAGTAGACTACAGGTTGATTACATTGATAAAATGCCTAAGACCCAAAGGGGGAACCAGTATTTACTAGTGATAGTAGATTCCTTTTCTGAATAGGTGGAGGTAATTCCCATCAGAAATTATACTGCAGAGACCACTGCCAAACACTTGTGGGAAGTAGTGTTTATTACATATGGAACTCCAAAAGTAATTGAGTCAGATAATGGGCCACATTTTGTAGCAGAAGTAATTAAAAGTTTATTAAAAGCTTTAGGAATAAACCAACAACTACATATTCTCTATCATACTAAATCATCAGGGACAGTAGAAAGAAACTAATGGGATAGATTCTGAAAGATTGGGATAATTGATTCCCAATGGTGTTGGCAGACATCTGAAGTAGTGATCGATTGGGAACTGGCTACCAGCCTATCAAATTCTCCTTGGAAGTCCTATGAGATTGTGGAGCCTCTTATTGTACCAAGAAGAAGAAGAGGAGGTATCAGTTACCCAATGGGAAAGGGAGTTACTGATAGAACGTTAGAAAATGGAATTTAAACTGACTGATGCCATTGAAAAAGGAAGAGACCATGTGGATTCTCGTGTGGCTCAGGACAGTAAATTATGGAAAATCGGAGATAGAGTAATGTATTTGAAATTAATATACAAAAATCATGACCTGGAGCCTAGATGGGTTGGACCATTTTCCATCATGAATTAAATTTCACCTACTGTTGTGCAGATTAACAAGGGGAAAAAAGGAAAGTGGCTCCACACATAACAATTCAAATTATGCCCTAAAGATTAAATAATGTTTCATTCTTTTTCTTTTAGTTTATCTTAGAGAGGGAAAGGAATGCCTAATTGCACCAGAGATTATCCTGTACGGACCTTGGATTTGGAGTGTGGATACGGTGCTACAATTTTTGTAACTGGCTTATTGCTTATGCTTATTTTGTCTTGCATTTTGTGCTGCTTAGAAGAATTGTGTTGTGTGTGTTATATTTTAGGAAGAAAAAAATAGTACAGAGGTCAAGCAAAGATAGACGAGGTTAGTGTAAGTATTTAAAATCATATGGCCAGAAGCATCGGCCATTATTCCTATGGAATAATGGCTCTGGCTTCAATATTGAGGATCCTCATAATTCAAAAAGAGTGGAAATATGGATTTTGGCTTTTATGTTTTTTGAATATTTGGGGAAATTTAGGGGCACATGGATATACATGTAGGAGCACCTCTAGGATGGAGGTATGGATCAAAGGGAATAATACATTCAACTATTCATGGCACAGAATGGGAAAAACAGGAACAAACAAAACACAATGTAAACAAAAATCTTTTGAGGTAGAATTTGAAATATGGTGGGAAGAGGGCAAAAATGTGACATGGGAATATCTAAAGCTAAAAGATTTGGAAGAGCAATGGAGGCATTTGTACAGACTAATGGGGGAAGGTCACCTAATGTTTAGATTTAGTTATGATGAGAACAATATGAATATGAGTGCTCTGAACTGTACCTTTTGGAGTTTGGGATTTGAGGTAGTCATCCTAGATGTGACTAATGAACAGGAATTGGCTAATACTCATGTGGGATGGAATGAGTCAATGGCTCTTAAATTATGGGAAATGGTGTAATGGCAAATCCTTTCATAATAATAAGATTGAGTTGCTTTACAAAAACTAATGGGGCAATACACAAAAGATGTATCTAAGTCTGCTCAGCAAGGAAAAACAAACATTTTGATCCACAATGGTTAAATATTAAAATTGGGGAAAGAAGGAGAAGAACTGGCAATTTCTCATTGGTATGATGTTTTTAAATGATGGTCACAGATCTTCTAAATTTAAGGATCCATCCTATTGTGATATTCTTTCCATTAATGATTTTGTTAAGCTTTATTATGCTATGCTTATACTGTCAAATAAGGAAGCGAGAAGAAGTTTTGGAGCAAGTGATATATAAAATTGAAGTGCTTGTGAAATTATAAAGCGATACAATAATTATCATTAATCATGTATCAAGAGGGGGAATGTTGGGAGATATATATATCAATACACATTGTGATTCATATATCTATGTAATAGGTTATAGGTCACTGAGGCCTGGTATGCATGACGCGTGCTTGACATGAATGCGTGCGTTGCAAATTGACAACCAAAGCAAGAACTTAAGGTCAAGAACTATTACAACTATTTGTGCAAAAACAATCTTCTTATGTTCTGGGAAAAATATGGAGAATCATCAGAACAGGAAACAACACCAGCTGGACTGATTTAAAATGGTATAAGAAGTGGAGGAAATGGCACGCCATTGTCTCTTTGGAATTGTATGGGTAGAAGGCCTAATAAACAAGGGCAGAGAACCAATAATGCAACAGAATGACCCATAAATGATTTCTGCAGATCACAGTCATTTATTGATCCAGAGCCCCGTGTGGATATAGATGTGGTTTTTGACGGCTCCCCACATCTTATGAGCTTATTATCGGAAGCAATCTTGACAGGCCATTGGGACCATTCTGACCTTTGGACTCTGGTATAGTATGTTTGGGGTGTGAATGCGTTGTGAATAAGGTTTATTTTGTAATCAATAAAGAGCATTTAGAGTATTATATACCAACAGTGTGTCCGCTATCCGCCTGCTCTCCACCCCATAAAGAGACCTCTATTGCGGCTGTAACAGATTTACCAGGTCATGAATGTGATAACTTTGGAAAATACCTCTCAAGGTCCAGCAGGTTTAAGAAAATGAAGAGATATATAGGACGTGTTTGAATCGCATGTGACAGGTTCCCCCTGGGGTGCCACCTGGAAGTAGATACCATTGAGCCCATCTGACCCACCAGCCTGGGCTCCCTTTACACTGTACTGCTGTGACAGGCTCTCAAGCCCCTCCAGCACACATACAGGTAGGGACACGCCCAGCTGCAGCTTCACACTCAGATGCTGAGATCAGCTCTGCGTGGGAAGGCTCAGCTAATGGACTACCCTGTTTCTCCAAAGCCATACCATCTTGCACTGCAAGGGAACTGTACAGCGTAAGCTCATGAAATTCGCCCTCTCCCTCAATGTGGAGAGGAATATACACAGTTTTCTATCCCAAGTAATGACTCCCACACACACTGGTTTTAGGCAAAGCAAAAACAAATGTATTAGCTACAAAAGTTAGATTTTAAGTGATTATAAGGGATAGCAAACAGATCAAAGCAGATTACCTAGCAAATAAAATAAAAATGCAATCGAAGCTTAATATACTAAAGGAATTGGATATGAGAAGCAACTTGTCACCCTAATTGTTGTTTTAGGTGGTTTGCAGAGATTCTTGAGGGCAAGCTGCACTTGCTTGCAGCTTAAAACCCCAGGTATTCTTTTCACAGGCCTGGGTCCAGCCATTCTCCCCGGTTCAATCCTTGTTTCTCAGGTGTTTCCAAGAATCTCCTTTGGACAGGGAGTCAATGAAGAACCCTGATGATGTCACTCCCCTGCCTGCTTTTGCATATGGTAGGAACCCTTTGTCTCCAACTTTAGTTCCCACTCCTTTCAGTGGGAAAACACTGGTATTCTATGATGGAGTCTGGTACCAGGTGACTTGGTCACATATCCCTGTGGGGACACAGCAGCTATGACTCGGAGGCTGTAGGGTCCTCAGAAAGGCTCCCCAGTGGGAGATTAGCATCTTCTAAAACCTTTGTTCTCCCTAATGGCCCTTCCAAGCCAGCCATCAAGACTGATTGCATTTTCCATAGTTGGCATTCCCCAGCTGTAAACAAATTTCCAATAGATGTATAGACAATATTCCTAATTTCATATAACAAAATGATACAAGCATAGGAATAGGACAATCATATTCACTGAATCATAACCTTTCCAATGATATCTTACATCATCTATCTTACATATAATAAATCATAATTATGCCATAATCATATCATAATAATATTACAATGAAGTATGTGGGGCATAATGCCACATGGCAGTTTGGCCTAGGGAGGCCACTTGTCTGTATTCACATCAGACGTCCTCTTTTTGGCTGGTTTGTCTCCCATCTGGTAGTGGTAAAAACTGGGGGTGGTTTTTCTGGTATCAGATGGGAGACCCCATTTTGGAGAGTGCACATCTCTGCCCCACCAGTATGACTTTGTACACCTGCTACATCCAAGGTCAGGCCTAAGAGAGCAAGACGCTCTCGAAAATAGCATCCCCTATGCAGTGTGACCTTGCACCAGGGGTGAAAGTAATATTAAACACTTACCGCTACGGGGGCCTGGCTCCAGCTCTCTGGAACTATCAGGGTCTCGGGATGAAGGAGCTGGTGGAAAGGTGGGGTTGGGGGTCAGCCTCCCCCAGACAGCTAATTCATGCTGACTGCCCCGCACTGCCCGGGGCTCCAGTGGTGATTTAAAAGGGCCCGGGGTTCCGGCTGCTGCTGCGGTAGCTGTGGAGGAGGCCAGGAGCACCAGGCGCTTTTAAATCACTGTCCCCAGGGAAGCTGCCCCTTTTGCCCCCCCGTCAGCATGCAGCCCCAATGTCATATAGGTCTGTATTAGTAGGAGCATTGCTAGCAGATTAAGGAAAGTGATTATTCCCCTCTAGTTAGCACTGGTGAGGCCACACTTGGAATATTGTGTCCAGTTTTGGTTCCCCCACCACAGAAGGGATATGGACAAATCGGAGAGAGTCCAGGGGAGGGCAATGAAAATGATGAGGGGGCTGGGGCACATGACTTACAAGGAGAGGCTGAGGGAGCTGGGGTTATTTAGTCTACAGAAGAGAAGAGTGAGGGGGGGATTTGATATCAGCCTTCAGCATCTAAAGAGGATGGAGCTCGGCTGTTCTCAGTGGTGGCAGATGATAGAACAAGAAGCAATGGTCTCAAGTTGCAGTGGGGGAGGTCCAGGTTGGATATTAGGAAACACTATTTCACTAGGAGGGTGGTGAAGCACTGGAATGCGTTACCTGGGAAGGTGGTTGAATCTCCTTCTTTAGAGGTTTTTAGGGTCAGGCTTTACAAAGCCCTGGCTGGGATGATTTAGTTGATGTTGGTCCTGCTTTGAGCAGGGGATTGGACTAAATGACCTCCTGAGGTCTCTTCCAACCCTAATCTTCTATGAGTCTATTGGTGCCATGTGGGGTTCACTTTATCAATTTGTCTAAAATCCACTGTTAATCTCCAAACTCCTGAGGCTTTTAATACGGGCCAAATTGGGCTATTGTATGCAGAATTCCCCTTTTCAATCATTCCCTGTTGTTCTAATGAGCCAATTATTTTCTCAATTCCTGCCTCTGCTTGCACAGGATATTTATATTGTCTCTGTGGTGGCACTTCGTGCCCCACGATTTTACCTCATTCTGCTCTATTCTTAATCCATACATCGGGAAACTCCTTTACCCACATCCCGTTGATCCACTACAATCTCCTCCACTGCTTCTGCAGCACATATTCTTGGAATGTCCCTGCTGTCAGGACGCTTTCCGTCCAGCCGGGCACATGCCACAGAACTCCATTAGTTAAATCCAAAATCAACTACAGTGTAATTCCTCTTCAAAAAAGGAGTCCCCAATATTACTAGTGTAGCTGCCTGATCTATCTGAAGCATTTGTTCTTTACAACAAAAATCCCCCACTCTCTCTCTGGGTATAGCTATTTCGAGCTAATACATTTTTCCTGTCACTCCTTCCCCAGTTAAGGAGGCTGCTGTAATGATCAAATCACAACTTCTATTTACAATATTTACACCTGCCCGGCTATCCAATAGGGCATCTTTGCGTCCATTATCTGCCACAATGACAGTTGTCCTTGGTCTCCCATTTGAATCCCATCTTAATCTAGTTCAGGGGTCGGCAACCAAGGCACGCAAGCCGATTTTGAGTGGCACGCAGCTCCCTGCCACGGTCCCGGCCCCCAGCCCCACTCAGCCCCCCCGCCCACCGCTCTCCCCTGTGGGGGCAGGAGGCAGAAACTTGGTTCTGCGGCAGCCAAGCTTCCCCGCTTCCCCTCTTCTTCCCCTAGCGGTGCTTTCCTGCCCCTCCTCCTCTCCCTCCCTGCGCCAATCAGCTGATGGCCCTAGCGAGGGGGGAGGGGGAAGAGCGGCAGCGGGCACACAGCTCCATACAGCAGGCAGAGAGAGGTAGGGACGGAGCCTGGGGGAAGGGGGTGGAACAGGGCATAGCCCTTCCAGCCCCCTGCCGTGAGCTGCTCAGGGCAGGGGGCTGGGAGCACCCCCATGAGCCGAGCACCCCAGCCTTTGCCCTGCACCCCCCCATTCATCAGTACATTTCCCATCCCACTTATCCATATCTACTCCCCTCAGTTTCAAATACCTCCAAGCGATATTCCGAATCCCATCTACTCCCTTCTGGAGCTCATTTTGATTTTTCCACCTTCTACCTCCTTGGGGTGGGGTGTTTTGTCCTCTACCACTGCCTCTTCCTCTCTCACTGTATCTTGATCTATAAACACTCATCTGAATATGTTATTGCTTCAACAAAAGGTACTCTGGGTTTCAATCCTTTGACCTGGCTTCCCCCTTTCATCATTCGTTCGCATGCTATCCAGTGCTCCAGGTCATCCATAATACTTAGCCCCTCATCATGGGCTGCTTGGTTCACCAAATTAGTAGACATAACTAATAAATTTCTGTCCAATCCTTCAAACAAATAATTCCAAAATTCCCTCTGATTCAAATCAACTGCCATCAAAGAATCAGCCGTGACATGTCTGGCGACCTCCACCCTGGGATTAGTTACCAGTTGTATTTCTCCAGCCAAGAATCTCAATGTTAGTCTCCTTAATAGGTTGAATCTCCAGGCTTCATGTAATCTGCACAAGATAAAACATTCATGGGTCTTTGGCCTATATCTTTCCCTAACAGCATAATAAATCGTGCTATCAGTTGGTGTGCTTCTGGCTGCCTGTCCAAAACATTTTCACTCGATCTACTGACTGTCTAATCTCCCAGTGGTAGCTGCTCTGATTAACCTGTAAGATTCACCGTATTTAAATTCTCTCTTCCTCCTAACTCTGCCCACGGTACTACCCATGGAGCTAAATTTTTCATATTCAATGGGACTAATGACTTTACCATCAACTATAAATCTGATGAATTCGCAGGAATTATTTGTGTCTGCTCTGACTGTATCTCCCCCACTAACTCCTTAATGGTTGACCTCCGTTCTATCACTGCTACAGACTTTTCTGGCTTAAGCTCTGCAGGCCAGTTTCTTATTTCTTCCCTCAACTTAGTATAAAGCCCCTCTTGAGGTTGGTCAAATTCCCTTTTCTCTTAACCCCCCCGCAGATCCTCTCCATACCAAATATTTGAATCCAAACACAAATACACATCTCTTTCTTTTTGACACACATCCGCAACTTGCAGCTCCTGTATTTTCACTTGCTTTTTCAGTCCTGCTATAGTTTTCTGGCACCAACTGTGAGAAACACTTATGATCTCCTCTTCCTTTCCATTAGTCAAATCTCGAATTCACTGTTTCATTCCTACCACTTGATGATCTAATTTATCTTTGTCTGCATTAATCCTTTCCCAATCCATCATTCTTTTCTCCAGTTCCCTATTTTGTTTCCCCATTGGTTCTAACTGAATTTGCATTAGCTGCGCCTGCCTCATTTCCCACTCCAAATTTTCCTGGCAAGCTTTAAAATTTTCTTGTAATGTTTGTAAATCTGCACGGATTTCCCCCGTACATACAATTGCCTTTTACAGCTTGCCAAAACAACAATACTACGGCCATTTGCTTTTTACTGGCATTCGGCTTCTACGTTTATAGATCTTTCTCAAACATGTTTTCTAAGGTATCAAATGTTACATCCGGTTCCACTGCACCTTGCATTCAAGGGCATGTCCCAAATGCAATAATCTCCTTCTCTAACAAAGAAAGGGCTTTAACTTTCGTCTACTGGGGTTCCTCTTCCATCCCTTTTCTTCTCTTCTTAAATAGTATTTTAAACATTATTACACTGACACCACGCGGTATCTCCCCACACGTTTTCACCTCACAAATTTCACAAATAAGGAGTCACTCTTATTAGTCTTAAATAAGGACTCCCCCAACACTGTAAGACCCCGTCTCCAAATCTGGCACTCCTTAATATCTCTCCACATTCTCCACCACTTGTTAGACCCGCAATAGAGGTCTCCCTACGGGATGGGGAGCAAGGAGATACTGGGCACAGTGTTGGTATATAATAGTCTAAATGCTCTTTATTGATAACAAAACAAACCTTATTCCTTCCACATTCATACCCTAAACATACTATACCAAAGTCCAAAGGTCATAGTGGGATAGAGACTAGCATGGAGAATATCTTATTGCCCTTATATAAATCCATGGTATGCCCACATCTTGAATACGGTGTACAGATGTGGTCTCCTCATCTCAAAAAAGATATACTGGCATTAGAAAAGGTTCCGCGAAGGGCAACTAAAATGATTAGGAGTTTGGAATGGGTCCCATATGAGGAGAGATTAAAGAGGCTAGGACTTTTCAGCTTGGAAAAGAGGATACTAAAGGGGGGCTATGATAGAGGTATATAAAATCATGAGTGATGTGAAGAAAGCGAATAAGGAAAAATTATTTACTTGTTCCCATAATATAAGAACTAGGGGCCACCAAATGAAATTAATGGACAGCAGGTTTAAAAGAAATAAAAGGAAGTTCTTCTTCACACAGCGCACAGTCAACTTGTGGAACTTCTTTCCTGAGGGGGTTGTGAAAGCTACGACTATAACAGGGTTTAAAAGAGAACTGGATGAATTCATGGAGGTTAAGTCCATTAATGGCTATTACCCAGGATGGGTAAGGAATGGTGTCCCTAGCCACTGTTTGTCAGAGGGTGGAGATGGATGGCAGGAGAGAGATCACTTGATCATTGCCTGTTAGGTTCACTCCCTCTGGGGCACCTGGCGTTGGCCACTGTCAGTAGACAGGATACTGGGCTAGATGGACCTTTGGTCTGACCCAGTGTGGCCGTTCTTATGCTCGTATGTTCAGAATGGTCCCAATTGCCAGTGTAGGTTCCTTCCATCAGGCCTTCTCACCGCACAATTCCAAAGAAACAACCTTGGGCGGGCTGCCATGAGCCCAGGCCATGAGCCAAGAAATGCCATTTCCTGCAATTCGTATACAACTTTATCTCAGTCCAGCTGGAATTGTTTCCTTTTCTGATGATTTTCTGTATTTTTCTTGGATTGTAAAATTGTTTTTGCAACAAGAGTTCTAAGAGTCCTTGACCTTAACTCCATGCTTCGGTATTCAGATCAGGCTTCAATGATCTACATCCCAACATCTCTATGACTCTGCACTGACCTGGAGAGGAAATGGTTGGGCCATGATTCCTGACCTGGCAATTGTGAGAATGGGAAGTGTGGTCATAGGCGGCCATTTCTCTGGAAAGGCATGATGAAGGCTCCTATCGATATAAACTGCACCGACAGCAAGGCGTAGAACAGAGACATCTGCAGCCATGCACCCGGACAGCTCCTACCACAAATGGGAAAGCTCAAAGCAGATGGAACTGGCAGTGCAGGGAGAGAGCAGCACACCTGGGAGAGCCGGTAAAGGTGAGCTGGTCTGAGGAAGGGTGGTCTTGTGATTAAGGAGCTGCCCTGGCAGTCAGGAGTCTTGGGTCCGATTCCTGGCTTTGCTAATTTGAGGTTGGCCAGTGCCAACAATCAGAATAGCTTCTCTCTCTCTCCCAATCAGTGTATTGCTTAAATATGGATATTCCCATCATCCACATAAACTCCTTTCTTATCATGGGGCAAACTCATCCCTGGGTCACTCCAGTGCCTTCAGTGTTGCTATTTCAGGGAGGAAACTGGTCCTGTGAGCCTGCCCATGTCTTCCCGCGACAGTTATTGACATGAACTGTGACCGTATAGACCATTGTTGCAACCAAGGTCATATAGTGGCACCAAACCTTGTACAAAGGAGGTTAAGTAAGGTGTCCTTGAAAAGGTTATGATTTGCTGGTTATGATTATGCTATCTGTATGCACGTATCGTTTTTCTATTTGACGTTATAAGTATTGGCTCTATACTGTCTGTATTTCAAACTTGGACTATGCTTCTGGGTGACACCCCAGACAGTGGGGCATCAGCATTGCCTAGCCTGCTTAATGGCCCATAAAGGACCATCAGCCATACAACTGACCAATTGAGAGAAGGCAGATACACCTTGTAACTCAGCAAGGCATGCAGGGACATGCCTCGGGACAGAACTCTAAGGCTTTCAAGCCATGGCTGGGCAGCTTGTATTTGAGAAAAAGGAAGAAGAAGTCACATGGCAGATGATATAAAAGGCCCTGGAAACTCCTCCATTTTCTCTTCAATCCTGCTTCTTACCTCTGGAGGAACTTTGTTTCACTGAAGCTCCGAACATAGGACTGAATGACCCATCCAAGCTGTGGATGTACTCCAGGGGCTTGATTTGAGCCTCCAGTTTAATCCATCATTGCTACAAGCCTGAACCAATAACATTGCCATTACTGTATATAATTGATGTCATTTAACCAAGTCTAGCTCCCATCTATATTTTTTTCTTTTTATGAATAAACCTTTAGATTCTAGATTCTAAAGAATTGGCAACAGCATGATTTGTGGTTAAGATCTGACCTGTATACTGACCTGGGTCTGTGACTTGGTCCTTTGGGATTGGGAGAACCTTTTTTCTTTTGCTGGGGTATTGATTTCGTCCTCATAATGAATGGCACTGGTGCTGATACTGGGAAACTGGAGTGTCTAAGGGAATTATTGTATGATCTATGGTAGCCAGTGGGGTGAGACCGAAGTCCTCTCTGTTTGGCAGGTTTGGTGTGCCTTAGAGATGGAGAACAACCAGCCTGGGGCAATGACTGCCCTGCTCTAAGCAACTTGTCCTGAAATGATACTTTCAGTTGTGTCCCACCAGAGTCAGCATTGTTACACCCACATTGAGATATCTAACCAGCATTGCTCCCCACAGCTCTTTGTCACTCCAACTGCTCCCAAGGGAAGGCCATTGAAATCCTGTATCTCCTGCTGGCGATTTGCATTGCAGTGGCCACAGCTCTCATCGTGGTGAAACTTGGGAAATGTAAGTCTCCTGTTCGTTTCTACCTCGGCCTCAGATCTCACCTGCCAAGAGTGAGGCTGCTCTGACTAGTTTGGGTGGATTTTAGCAGTGGGGCACAAAATTGGGCTGAGACTGGAGGCTCAGCTGTGACCTTAATTATGGAGCAGTTGCCATTTCTAAGTAACGTTCACTCACCTGTGAGTTAAGGTGACCGGATTTTCAAAGGGGAGGAATTTGTCTTTAGCATGTGGCCTGCTAGCTTTCCAGGGGACTTGTGCTCGTAAACCTCAGAGAAATATGAACCACAATCATTAACTAGGCCATGTTTGTGGTGACATTTTGAAGGTTGTGAAATATTCATACAAAAATGTTTTTTCAAGGGTGTTCTCGGGCCAGTGCAAAGGGCTGGCTGCGGATCCCGCTAGTGGAGAAGAAATGTTTGGGAGTGAGAACAATGAAACGGGGCATAGCACAATGCGCTGCGACAATTACCTCTTCCACATTAACACAAGGAGAGCTTGGGCCCGACAAATACATTCCTTTCCTATTTAACTTTGCAACCAGCTAACCACACACAAACCGAGACAGGCTCCTCGTGGCAGCAGGTGGCTTTGTGCTCCGCACAGCAGTCAGAGCCCTGCATTGCTCTGGGAAGGCTGAACCTTTTCACTCTCAGCTTTGCTCTGCCCCTTTGAGCTGTCCAGCCACATTCCACGCCCGGGTGTAGTAATAGCAGCTGCACCGCACATCCTGGGGCCACTGGCAGCTCAGTGTAACATAGAGCAGCCCCAGCGCAGCTCTACATTGTACCGAGGACACAGCTGCTGTCCAGAATAATGAATCCCGGTGTTGACCACAGTGCACCTGTAGTGGAGGAACACAGCTAGCACGAGGTAATGGACATAAGAAGTCTAGGGTAATAACAGGGAGGAAATCATGTTTTACAGCAGCAGGGATGTCCCCAAAGTTATGGGTTTCCCCTGCTGATAAATTTTACTCTGCTATCAAAAGTCTCATGTCTACAGTGTCCCGGGGTCTTGCCAAAGCCCAGCTGGATCGAGATACGATTAGAAGAGATGTCAAGAGAAATCTATCAGATCACAAGGACTATCTAGGTGAGAGGATAAAGGAAATGTTTCTAGTCCTTGTCGGTCTTCAAGGATCTTTTCTGGTCCTTACACCTCAAGGGAGGAGAGACTGGGGCCCACGGGGTCAGGTGCAGGGCTGGTGAACTTGATGTAGCTCCTTGGACTTCAGTGGAGCTGATAAGACATACATCAGCTGGGGATCTGACCCCAGCTCAGACAGGACTCTAGATTATTGTGCGGTGTGGGAGAAACATAGGAGGTGGAAGCAGCTCTTAAAAGTTGTTGGATAACATTGTCCTGCTCCTAGGATCACTGATTATCCAATGAAATTTTGTTTTGATGAGGTCACGTTTCTACCAGTGTCTCAGTGGCTGAGGGAAGCCATGGGCATGAGTGGAATTGGTCTGTACAGGGAGTAGGCACATGCCTGGGCCCCCCATAAAGACAACTCCTGCTTGGGTGAGTGGGAACTGAGACCCATCTCCTTCAGGAAATTCCCTTGACCATCTGAAGAAAGGAAGCAGGAATATGGGCGGGGAGGGGAGGGCAGCCCTCCCAGAAGAGTGTGGTGGTGTGTCCCCAAACACCCAGCAAATGACCCCTGCCAACCTACCTACAGTTGGTATTATTCCACAGGGGTAGGGCGAATAGGAGCCCTCATGCTGAGGTGTCCCTGATTGCCCCTGGATTCCTGATGCCCCTGGATTGTCTTAATGCAGTCCTGGATCTGACCTGTTTTTTCCACCACAGTTCCCCTGAGTGGGTCATTGACTGGATCTCACTTAATAAAGACTGGTGTTAATTTGCTAATTTGCCCCTGGGACTCTAAACGCTCTAATGAGCCTGAACCCATCTGGACTGCATGGTTGGCTTTGTGCAGCATGTCCTGGGCACTCAGAACTTCACAGTAACAGTGGGTTAGTACTCAAATCCTGCTACTCCAAAACAGGGTCTGAGCCCCAGCTGAGCAGAGGTTGACTGCTCTTGTGCCTAAGGCATGGGCTGGAACTCACAAGATCTGGCTTTAGTTCCCAGTTTTGCTGCTGACTCCATGTGTGACCTTTAAAGAGTCACTTCATTTCTCTGTGCCTCAGTTTCACTATCTGTGAAATGGGTAACATTGCTTGTCTCTTTGTATTGTAACCGTCTCTCGCTCTGTGTCCTTGCAGTGCCAGAGAAAGGGTACCCAATCTCAGTTCGGGTTTGCGCAGCACCTGGCACAAAGGGGCCCTAATCTCAGGTGGGGCTGGTAGGCAGCACTGTAATATAAATAAGTAATGGCTATAAGTGAAATCTATTTGCATCCTGGAAAACGACTGGGCTTGCTCCATAAATTTCACACACTCCTGGATGAATGGTCCTTATCCAGCGCTCCTTGGGGTGGAGCTTGTGGGTGGGGCACCATGTGTTGTTATTTCAAATGGAAACTCCCCATTCTCTCATCTTCCTTTTAGAGTTAAAGATGTCCAAAGAATTCAACGTGTTTAACAGTCGACTTCTTAATGGTATGTTCTGCTGATGTTTCTCAAGAGGTTGGGCATCAACTGTTCCCTTGTCACAAGACGTGCACTAAAATCCTGGGGATTGCCCATGGGTGGGGTCTCTCCCTTTGAGGCGCCCATGTACAGCAGTTCTTTTCTGCCCCCTGTTATTTGCAGTGTCCAAGGAGCTGGCTGGCAGGAAATGTCTGGGAGTGAGAATAATGCAATGGGGGCAAAGCACAATGTGCTGCCACAATTACCCCTTCCACATTAGCACAAGGAGAGCTTGGGCCCGACAAATACATTCCTTCCCTTTTAACTTTGCAACCAGCTAACCACACACAAACCGAGACAGGCTCCCTGTGGCAGCAGGCGGCTTTCTGCTCTGCACAGCAGTCAGAGCCCTGCATTGCTCTGGGAAGGCTGAACCTTTTCACTCTCAGCTTTGCGATGCCCCTTTGAGCTGTCCAGCCACATTCCACGCCCGGGTGTAGTAATAGCAGCTGCACCGCACATCCTGGGGCCACTGGCAGCTCAGTGTAACATAGAGCAGCCCCAACGCAGCTCTACATTGTACCGAGGACACAGCTGCTGTCCAGAATAATGAATCCCGGTGTTGACCCCAGTGCACCTGTAGCGGAGGATCACAACTAGCATGAGGTAATGGACATAAGAAGTCTAGGGTAATAACAGGGAGGAAATTATGTTTTACAGCAGCAGGGATGTCCCCAAAGTTATGGGTTTCCCCTGCTGATAAATTTTACTCTGCCATCAAAAGTCTCATGTCTACAGTTTCCCAGGGTCTTGCTGAAGCCCAGCTGGATCGAGATGCTATCAGAAGAGATGCCCAGAGAAATCTGTCACTTCACCAGGACTATATAGGTGAGAGGATAAAGGAAATGTTTCTAATCCTTGTCGGTCTTCAAGGATCTTTTCTGGTCCTTACACCTCAAGGGAGGAGAGAGTGGGGCCCACAGGGTCAGGTGCAGGGCTGGTGAAGTTGATGTAGCTCCTTGGACTTCACTGGAGCTGAGCAGACATACATCAATTGGGGATCTGACCATCACTAAAACAGGACTGTAGATTATTGTGGGGTGTGGGAGAAACATAGGAGGTGGAAGCAGCTCTTAAAAGTTGTTGAATAACATTGTCCTGCTCCTAGGATCACTGATTATCCAATGAAATTTTGTTGTGATGAGGTCATGTTTCTACCATTGTCTCATTGGCTGAGAGTTTTATCCTGCTGGGGAAGCCATGGGCATGAGTAGAACTGGTCTGTACAGGGAGTAGGCACATGCCTGGGGCCCCCATAAAGACAATTCCTGCTTGGATGAATAGGAACTGAGACCCATCCTCTCCAGGAAATTCCCTTGACCATCTGAAGAAACGAAGCAGGAATATGGGCGGGAGAGGGGGAGCAGCCCTCCCAGAAGAGTGTGGTGGTGTGTCCCCAAACACCCAGCTAATGGCCTCTGCCAACTTACCTACAGTTGGTATTATTGCACAGGAGCAGGGCCAATAGGAGCCCTCATGCTGAGGTGTCCCTGATGCCCCTGGAATGTCTTAATGCAGTCCTGGATCTGACCTGTTTTTTCCACCACAGTTCCCCTGAGTGGGTCATTGACTGGATCTCTCTTAATAAAGACTGGTGTTAATTTGCTAATTTGCCCCTGGGACTCTAATGAGCCTGAACCCATCTGGAATGCATGCCTGTCTTTGTGCAGCATGTCCTGGGCACTCAGAACTTCACAGTAACAGTGGGTTAGTACTCAAATCCTGCTACTCCAAAGGGGGTCTAAGCAACAGCTGAGTAGAGGTTGGCTGCTCTTGTGCCTAAGGCATGGGCTAGAACTCACAAGATCTGGCTTTAGTTCCCAGTTTTGCCGCTGACTCCATGTGTGACCTTTAAAGAGTCACTTCATTTCTCTGTGCCTCAGTTTCACTATCTGTGAAATGGGTAACATTGCTTGTCTCTTTGTATTGTAACCGTCTCTCGCTCTGTGTCCTTGCAGTGCCAGAGCAAGGGTACCCAATCTCAGTTCGGGTTTGCGCAGCACCTGGCACAAAGGGGCCCTAATCTCAGGTGGGGCTGGTAGGCAGCACTGTAATATAAATAATTAATGGCTATAAGTGAAATCTATTTGCATCCTGGAAAACGACTGCGCTTGCTCCATAAATTTCACACACTCCTGGATGAATGGTCCTTATCCAGCGCTCCTCAGGGGTAGGGCATGTGGGTGGGGCACCATGTGTTGTTATTTCAAATGCAAACTCCCCATTCTCTCATCTTCCTTTTAGAGTTAAAGATGTCCAAAGAATTCAACGTGTTTAACAGTCGACTTCTTAATGGTATGTTCTGCTGATGTTTCTCAAGAGGTTGGGCATCAACTGTTCCCTTGTCACAAGACGTGCACTAAAATCATGGGGGTTGCACATGGGTGGGGTCTCTCCCTTTGAGGCACCCATGTACAGCAGTTCTTTTCTGCCCCCTGTTATTTGCAGTGTCCAAGGAGCTGGCTGGCAGGAAATGTCTGGGAGTGAGAATAATGCAATGGGGGCAAAGCACAATGCGCTCCCACAATTGCCCCTTCCACATTA
Source organism: Chrysemys picta bellii (assembly GCF_011386835.1). Classification (NCBI taxonomy): domain Eukaryota; kingdom Metazoa; phylum Chordata; order Testudines; family Emydidae; genus Chrysemys; species Chrysemys picta. Next base: position 5,518,853 of record NC_088812.1, on the reverse strand, counting down.
GCACAAGGAGAGCTTGGGCCCGACAAATACATTCCTTCCCTATTTAACTTTGCAACCAGCTAACCACACACAAACCGAGACAGGCTCCTCGTGGCAGCAGGCGGCTTTCTGCTCCGCACAGCAGTCAGAGCCCTGCATTGCTCTGGGAAGGCTGAACCTTTTCACTCTCAGCTTTGCTCTGCCCCTTTGAGCTGTCCAGCCACATTCCTCACCTGTGTGTAGCAGAACCAGCTGCACCGCACATCCTGGGGCCACTGGCAGCTCAGTGTAACATAGAGCAGCCCCAACGCAGCTCTACATTGTACCGAGGACACAGCTGATGTCCAGAATAATGAATCCCGGTGTTGACCACAGTGCACCTGTAGCGGAGGATCACAGCTAGCATGAGGGAATGGACATAAGAAGTCTAGGGTAATAACAGGGAGGAAATCATGTTTTACAGCAGCAGGGATGTCCCCAAAGTTATGGGTTTCCCCTGCTGATAAATTTTACTCTGCCATCAAAAGTCTCATGTCTACAGTTTCCCAGGGTCTTGCTGAAGCCCAGCTGGATCGAGATGCTATCAGAAGAGATGCCCAGAGAAATCTGTCACTTCAGCAGGACTATCTAGGTGAGAGGATAAAGGAAATGTTTCTAGTCCTTGTCGGTCTTCAAGGATCTTTTCTGGTCCTTACACCTCAAGGGAGGAGAGAGTGGGGCCCACGGGGTCAGGTGCAGGGCTGGTGAAGTTGTTGTAGCTTCTTGGCCTTCAGTGGAGCTGGTCAGACATACATCAGCTGGGGATCTGGCCCCAGCTCAGACAGGACTGTAGATTATTGTGGGGTGTGGGAGAAACATAGGAGGTGGAAGCAGCTCTTAAAAGTTGTTGAATAACATTGTCCTGTTCCTAGGATCACTGATTATCCAATGAAATTTTGTTGTGATGAGGTCACGTTTCTACCAGTGTCTCAGTGGCTGAGAGTTTTATCCTGCTGGGGAAGCCATGGGCATGAGTGGAATTGGTCTGTACAGGGAGTAGGCACATGCCTGGGGCCCCCATAAAGACGATTCCTGCTTAGATGAATAGGAACTGAGACCCATCCTCTAGAGGAAATTCCCTTGACCATCTGAAGAAACGAAGCAGGAATATGGGCGGGAGAGGGGGAGCAGCCCTCCCAGAAGAGTGTGGTGGTGTGTCCCCAAACACCCAGCTAATGGCCTCTGCCAACTTACCTACAGTTGGTATTATTGCACAGGAGCAGGGCCAATAGGAGCCCTCATGCTGAGGTGTCCCTGATGCCCCTGGATTGTCTTAATGCAGTCCTGGGTCTGACCTGTTTTTTCCACCACAGTTCCCCTGAGTGGGTCATTGACTGGATCTCTCTTAATAAAGACTGGTGTTAATTTGCTAATTTGCCCCTGCGACTCTAATGATCCCGAACCCATCTGGACTGCATGGTTGTCTTTGTGCAGCATGTCCTGGGCACTCTGAACTTCACAGCAACAGTGGGTTAGTACTCAAATCCTGCTACTCCAAAACAGGGTCTGAACCCCAGCTGAGTAGAGGTTGGCTGCTGTTGGGGCTAAGGCATGGGCTGGAACTCACAAGATCTAAGATAGCTATAAGTGAAACCTTTCTGGTATCAGGCCCATCCAGTGCAAACATGAGCTGGAGTCTGATCTCGGTTCTGCTGGTGTCAGTGCCGTGACTATGGATTTAGATCTACGTAGAAAAGCCCTGTGATGCAGAAGTGGAGTGTGGGCTACGTCATTGTGAGCCTATTGAGGTAAAAATTCCCTCACTGAATACAACAGTTGGCTTGAAGGAAAATCAATGAGGTGCTTAGATAATATAATGGTGGACTCCAGTATCGGGGCATAGATAGGTCGAAGTCTGTAAATGGGGACACAGAGTGTGTTTGCGGATGAATGGACACATAGAAATTTCCAGCTGCTGTGAAGGAAGGTCTGAGACAGCCTAGAAATATCAACCTGTTGATTTCAGTGGCATTTTTCTACCCCCTGCCTGCCCTGACAGAGATAAAGTCGAAGGAGCTGGATGAGGTGAAAAGGAACCATGACAGACTCCAGGAGGTCTTGAGCAGGGTGCAGGAGGAGTTACGGAACCTCACAGGTAAAGAGGCACCGGGCAGGGCTGTGACCCCTGTGACAGCATTAACCTCAAATGCTCAGAGTCAATGAAAGGCAACAGGGAACAGCACATTTGTCTGTCCTATTCCCAATAGGCCTATGGCCTGTGTAGCTCCCCCTGCACTGAAACTGACCACATCTCTCCAGCTGGCTGTAGCGCCGGCACAGATGTTTCCTTTGCCACTCTCCTGTCTGGCCCCGATTCTCTCATTCGGGATTCGGGGACCCATAGGCCATTCCCTGATACCTGCCCTCCACCCAATGGAAACAGACACAGCTGATAACTTTGGCCCTAGTTGGCTAAATATATAATGAAGCCTAACATGAGAGGGATACAATACTGTATAGCAGAAGCCACCAGATGGTGCTGTTGTACATCAGCTTGCAAGTTCTCTTTCCAAGCATGTCAGCGGTATTCAGTCTTTGAAGACATGCTATGTCGTTATTTGCAGGCTGTGATATTTTTTGGGGGGGGAGCTGTTGCAACTAGCAAGGGAGTTTGCTCCCTGCCTGACACACTCTAACTAGAGTCAGTTCTTGGGGCACAGTTGTGTCCAGGAAACTGGGCATCAGTGTCTGGGCTGAGATCACAGACTGGCCTGCTTTTTGTTTATGGGCACCCCGTTTTCAGGACTAGTGCACAGAGCGAAAATCAACAAGTTATACTAGGAAAATATTAACTCACTGATTTATTTTTCAATGGGAAAGCGACCTACCAGGGCCTGCCATCTGCTACCACATGTCAGAGGGGTGACACTGCCATGTAACTTATAAAACCACTCCACAGAGGATGAATACAAATGTATGAATATTTGCAACAAACTATTTGGCAAACTTTTCAGGAGGTTGGGGGGAAATTTCTTCGTGAAATTTATTAATAAGTCCCAATACTGAATAAATGCTAGAATTTCTTTAACTGCTTGTGAGCACTTGGACTGCATTTTGACTCTCTAATCCAGGCTTGTCCAATAATTTTGACTTCTCACAGAATTCACCTCCATAAAATGTCGACCTTGCTGGCAGCAGTTTCAGAAAAGTTGCTACTTCTTTTCAACATCGACTAAATCCTGGGAGGACGCTAAGCAGTTCTGTACCGATCAAGGGTCTCACCTGGTTATTGTTAACACCGAAGAGGAACAGGTAAGCCAGCCACTCAGATTCCTATTGTGTATCATGCAGAATGGAAGGGAATAAGCACAAGGGGCCAGATTCTGTGCTGTTCCACCAGGGTGAATCTGGAGTTTCTCTAGATTTACCCCGGCATAACTGAGATCACAGTCTGGCCCAAGTTCTCCAGGAATTTAGCAATATCTTTGGGTGTAACTTTCTGTTCAAGGGACATTGAGGGGACTTGGATACTTACAGTCATTTGAAAAATGTTGTGTGAGCTTTGTGAACAGAAATCTCTGTGTCAGATGTGGATGGTTTGATGTGAATCAAAATTCATGTGTGTGTTGAGGGCAGTTCTAATCCCGTGTGAATCCAAATCACAGAGTTTCATGGGGACCTAAAAATAAATTTGATTGCTTCTGACCTGGGCAGGATTTCAGCTGCTGACCCAGAGGTAAAATGCTTTTCACAGCAGTTCACTACTACACTAGGAAAGGCCTTTTGATATCCTGTTGAAGACCCTATTCCAGATTCCTCATCAAGACATTGGAGAAGGAATCCTGCCCTGAGGGAGAATCCACCTTAAGTTTTAAATTGAGCCCGGTGCCTGCTGGGAACAGGACTTTGGGAGACTAGTTGGTGCTGGGAGGGTGCCCATGTAGTGCAGAGGTGGGCAAGATACTGGTGTGAATCTGACTCACGAGCAGCACAGCTCATAGCGTGTGTATTTCGCTATCACGTCTTCAGTTCTGGATTTAAGGCTCCTCCAGTAACCAGGGTGCAGAATGGGACTTAACAGGGACTGTAAGATGATTCCTTGGTTCCCTTGCCTGGAGGAGACCTATGGCCATGGATTTCACAGTCCCCAGAGGCAGACCCTCAGCAGCTGTAGAAGGATTGAAAATGATCTGCAGTCCTCAGGCAACAGCAGCATAATATTCATCCTTATTATTATCACTTATCTGTGTTGTGGTAGCACCTAGAAGTACCAATCGGGGCCTTGTTGTGCTAGGTGCTGTACATACGTCACAAAATGCAGGCCAGCATTCACCTCCCAATCTAAAGGGGAAATTTTCAGGGCTAAGGGCAGAGATGAAGCATTTGAAGTACAGCTGATCAGAAAATGATCTTTTCTTTTCCTGTGGAAAATTTCATTTTTGGGGCAAACATTTCTACATTGCAATTTTTTGACTGAAAATCGAAACATTTCAGTTTGGAAATGCTGCTGCAATGCCTCATGGGAGCTGTAGTTTGGATGCCTCAGGCCCCCATTCTTTAGAGGTCAGACTACATCTCCCAATGGCCATTCCTCTTGAAGAGAGGAAGTGATGCATCATGGGAGTGCCTGGTGCATCATGGGAATGTAGGGTGGCAGCCCTAATGTAAAGGGCTGGGAAAACAGAGGGAGGGGTGAGAATCTACAGCGACAGACTCTGCTGGCCACAAACACGGGTCCCATGAAACCCCCTCACCTCCCCCCTCACCTTCTGCTTGGGATCATGATTGTCTCCTTCACCTGTTTTCCCACATAGACGTTTTTGTCAAACCAAACCATTGAGTCCCACGAGTACTGGCTGGGCCTCAGCGACACAGCGAAGGAAGGGGAGTGGCGCTGGGTGGACTGAAGCCTCCTGTCTCTCAGGCAAGTTGCTGTTTGTTTGGCCTCTTTGGAGAGAGAACTGTCCCTTACAATCAGCTGTTTCTGCTTTATCTGCTGTCCTGCTAAAGAGCCAGATGGAACATTCATACCAATGCAATTAATACTAGAGGGGTCTCTGGTCCCCTTTATTGGCTAAAGCATGTAAAGAAGGTTATGAGTCTGCTACTGCCTCCATGCTAATGTTATCCAGGGTCAGCACAGAGCAGGGACAGGACCTGGGATGTTCCTGGGGAGCAGAAAGCTGCTTGACCATGGGGCATTCTGAATGTCCTGCTAAGGAACGGGGCTGGGGAGAACAGCAACATGGCCCAGGGGACAGGGCCATGGAGAAGGAGGCAGCACTCCTGGGTTCTAGTCCCAGCCCCATGAGTGTGCTCTGCTGGCCGACTGTGAGGCACGTCTCTCCCTGCTCTGTGCCTCAGTTTCCTCACCCGTACAATGCACTGGAAACTGATGTCATCCAAGCTGAGAACAGCTCTGGCTTGAGCAGTGGCTGAGCCAGCTTCCCCCTATTCAGTGGCTAGCACCAACCTGCCATGGCCCTGACCTGCAGGCACCCCCTCAAGGAGTGAGTAGGAGATCAGTCCATGCCCACCTGGACTCTCTCTGCTAAAACTATCAGACCAGTCAGTGCCCGTTGGCGGCAGTGACGTGGAGACCTGTCTCCTAGGAGCTGGCTCATTTCACACCACCTGCATGGAGGAGGTTTTCAAACCAGAGACACTGTACACATGTGGACTCTGTTCTGTTACTAAGACCCACAGCCGCACTGGGGATGGGATGGGAGATGATTGCCAGCAGGGGCAGCCTGTGGAAGCCAGGAGCAAGTGGAGCATTTGCTGGGGTGCTGGGATACACTGCACCCACCAGTGGGAGTTGCTCTAGGAGCACAGCCATTCAAACCATGTTTCTGCAGTGCAGGCACAGTCAAGCATAGGTCTCTTTGTGCCCTGACTGCCCTCTGTGCTGTGATGAGCAGCCACCCATCCTCTGCCTTCTTCCATTCACCCATCTTCCTCTTACCCACCTACTGCACCACCTGGCCTGCCAACCCCTGCTGTTTGGATGGTGACATTGAAAGGCAGCTAGAGCTGTGTGAAGCAGCTGGCATCCACCAGGGTCCTTCCATCCAAAGTTATTGGTTCCCCACCTCCCTTTTAGAACTTCCATATCCACCTCTAATTCCATGGGGCTTCGGTTTCCTTCTCAGTTTCTGGGCGGCCGGAGAACCTAATTATGGTGGGCAGCAAGGGGAAGACTGTGTCCATCTGCGCTTCGACAGGAAGTGGAACGATGCCACCTGCTCCTTCACTCATTACTGGATCTGCGAACGGCGGTGCTAGCTGAGTCCCTGAATCCGCAGGAGGGAGGGGAGGTGTCACACAGCCTGCCCCACGTGGGACTGCTCCGGAGCTATCGTCTCTCTAAGTCAGTGATTCTCAAACTGCCACTCGTGAGCTGCAAGAGACTCTTTAATGTCTCCCCTGCAGCTCTTTGCAGCACATGCTATTAAAACATTATGATTTAATTATTGGCAGATCTAAGTTATTAACCAATCTGGATGCTTTTACTATGTTATTAACCCATTAAATTATCAACTTGCACTAAGTTACTAACATATTTGCTGTGAGAATAATATATATAGATATAAAACTACATATTTCCCATCACACTGTTTCAATATGACTAGTACTATAGTAAATGAAACAATGAATTCACCTACTGTGGTTTTTTTGCGTAACAGTGATGGCTAATTTGGCTCCTGAGCCACTGAGGTCCGAGTATCACTGCTCTACACGCTGGGCGGCTATTGCAGCGAGTGGAGCTGTGGGACAGGATCATGGAAAGCAGAGGTGGAGAAGGTGACTGGCATTGGACCGTCTAATCCGTTTCCCTCCCATACTGGGGCCCAGGGCGGGGTTGTTCCCCTCAGGGCTCTAGCATTAACTGTGGCTCCCGCCCTTCCCCCAAGAGGTTGCAATTCCCCGGCCTGGTAGATCTCATTGCCAGGCTGTTCTTCCTGACACTGGGCCAGAGTCTGATCTCAGGTGCGCTGCTGTAAATGTAGAGGCTGTACTGGCTTCAGGGGACTCACCCCGAACTCACATCGATGTGAGTGAGATCAGAATCGGGGCCATTCGCCCTCAAACGTCCTTTTCTTAATTTCATCCCATTGCTCCTCACTCTGCCCCCGTGTGTCTGCGCTGAGAGGAAGGATGATCTAATGTGTAAGGCACAGGACTGGGACCTGGGTTCAGTTCTAGCTCAGCCACTGACTCCTTCACCTGTCTGGGCCTCAGTTTCCTTCTCTTTAAAATGGAGATAATAACCCTTCCCGTGTCTCTCTTGTCTATTGAGCCTGTGAACTCTGGGGGGCAGGGACTGTCGCATTGCGTGTCAGCGCCGCACCCGGCACAATGGGGCTGTGATCTCAGCTGGGGCTGATAGCTGCTCCTATAAGTGCTCCCAAGTCACCTATCTGCATCTTTAGGTGGCTGTTCTGCCATTAGACCACGCACTCAGCTCCCATTGAAGGCAGTGGAATTGCTTGTCTGTCTCCAAGGACAGAGTTTGGTTTTTTGTCTTATACCCCTGACTAAATCTTGGGGATGGGGGCACTGGTGGGTGGGACACTCCAGGGGGCCCCTGCTTCTCGGGTGGGGGGCTGGGCCCAGCAGCACCAGTTGCTGGGAGCTGCTGCTTTGAGTGGTTGGAGCCAGTGGCACCAGCTGCAGGGGCATCATGAGACTTCTCACATGTGTTGCTCAAACTGAAGTTCCCCATGACCACACAGCATTTTTTCCTACTCATTACAGGTAAGTGCATAAGGAGACTGTCATCCTGTTCCCTACTGTTATCTCATGGTCTGTAGCAGACACCAACTAATACCCCAGCTTGTGCTTTATCTGAACAGCTAAGGTCAGGAACTCCTTTTATCTGGGCCAGCAGGTCCCTGACTCGTCTTGCTCACCCTTCTAGACCATGGAGGACTAGGTCTTTGTGGTTTCCAAAATGGCTGCTCCAGAGACTCCTAGACAAGCTTGGAGGACTCACCTTCACTCCTCCTCTCCTCTCAGCCCCCTATTTCTTGGGGCTGGGGGGCAGTAGGTTGTAGAAGGACTACAGGGCTCCCAGCAGGCCAAATATACCCCGTCTCAAACCAACTTTATCCAGCCTATCCCCAAGAAGAGTGGTCCCCCTTCTACTGAGGTGGAGGCCATGCACACTATACAGCCCCCTCTCCCCACAGAAAGTGGACCATTGTTCTACAAAACCACAACCCTCCATCACTCACTTAGCCAGCAGTTCACTTCCATAATGTTCTGCATTCTGTCTTCCTTTACTTGTAGGATAGAAGGGATTTTTTCGAAGGTGGCTTGGACATTCTTCTCCAGAAGTCATCTACTATCCGTGAGATATCCCGCGGTGCGGTTACATTAATGCCAATATGAACCATCACCAATAGATCTTTGCATTTTGACTTCTGAAGCCTGTCCAATCTTAGTGTGATATCTTGTGTCTTGGCTCTGGGAGGGCCGGGGACAGTCCTGTTGTCCTCCTATCCCTTGCAGAATGTTCTTTCAATTCTTTGGAGTATTGAATCTCCAGGAATGATTATCTGTCCTCCTTGGACAGCTGGAAAACTCTGTGCAGCCAAGCTTCATTTTCTTACAGGTTGGGCCAAGCAACGGTGGCTACTCACACATTCCTGGAATACCAAACATCATGGCACTTCTCGGAATGGCATGCGCCCACCCATGCCTCCATTACCTACCCCTTGCCAGCGTAGCTTAGTCCACATGGTGTGTCCAAGGTCACACTGCATGGGAGATGCCATTTTTGAGAGCGACCTGCTCCCACTGGCCTGACAATGTATGTAGCAGGTGTACAAAAGTCATACTGGCAGGGCAGAGAAGTGCACTCTCCAAAATGAGATCTTCCGTCTGATATGGGAAAAAACACCCCCAGTTTTTACCACTACCGGATGGGAGACAAACCAGACAATAAGAGGACTATCTGGTGTGAAACCAGACAAGAGGCCTCCATACGCCAAACTGCCATTCAAAAATGTTCTGTATATCTCTCCATTCTCTTGAGAGGTATCTTCCAAAGTTTCCACATTCACGACCTGGCACGTCATGCATCCATCTTGTATTCAGAAAACAGTGCACACACTCATGGGCTTTCGCCATATAAAGTCAATTTTTTTTTCAGTGAATTCCCCTTTCTCAGGTGTTTCCTGGTGGCTGTTCCGTCTGGATTGTGGTGAGCAGTGGGGAATTGTTCAAGAGGTGCCAAAGGAGGAAATAAAGCAAATGAACAACGCATTCCCAGTGGCTACACACATTTCTTTGACTTTCAGTTTGCCAGGAGCCGGTGGAGTGATGCTGGCGTTGTGTATGGGGGTGGCATTAATCAGAGGGGGTCAACAAAGTCTTTGTTCTCTTTATACTATATTGGATACAGATCTTCCTCATTTGAGTGGCTGCTTGGAGAGAAGCGTAAACTCCCCAGTCCCTGCATGAGTAAGGCCTGGTCCACACTAACCCCCCACTTTGAACTAAGATACGCAATCTATCTGATCGGCATTTGGCTGTCTGTTAGATGCTACTGACCAGGGACTTCATTTTATCTGGGTTAATAGCCAGACCAATCCATGTGGCTTCTCACCTGACCAGCTCACCATCAGCTGCATCGATTCACTGAACTGGGCCCACAAGACAATGTCATTGGCATAGTCAGGTTCTCAAAGCAGAATGGTGTTCAGCTCAACGCCACTGATAGTCACCTCCTCAAATATATCCAATAGCCAATCAGTGCTGGTGTAGACTTGTCCACCTAGGGGCTCCTTCCACCTTCCACTGAAGTGGTGATAGTGGTTCAAGTCAGTGAGGTCTAATATATATAATGTCCCCTGGTCTTCATCAGCAGATCTCAAAATGCTTCATAAAGTAGATCTATATCATTATATCCATTTTATTGATGGAGACACAAATGCCCAGAGGGTTACCCTGCAACAGAGCCAGGACTGGAACCCACATCTCCTGACCCCCAGTCCAACCTTGCTGCCACTAGACCCCACTGTCTTGCCTCCAACATAACCTTCAGGGTGATTTAAAAAAAAAAAAAATACAATTGGCCTCAGAATTGTTACTTGCCAAAAATCTCATGACTAGGGCCTTACCAAATTTTCGGTCTGTTTTGGTCAATTTCAAGGTGATAGGATTTCAAAAAGTGTAAATTTCACAGTGTTGAAACTGTGGGAGTCCTGAGCTAAAAGGGGTTTCTGGGGGATTGCAAGGCTATTGTACGGGGGTTGTGATATTGCCACCATTACTTCCGCACTGCTGCTAGCGGCGGCAGTGCCTTCAGAGCTGGGTGGCCGGAGAGTGGCAGCTGCTGGCTGAGAGCCCAACTCTGAAGGCAGCATTGCCACCAACAGCATTGCTGAAGTGACGGTGACATGGTATGGGTGGGGTCATAACTTTTTTGGCAGGGAAGGGATGTCCGTATGGGTGTGTGACCACCCAGGATGCTGTGGTCCGGGGGTGCCATGGCCACCTGACACACACACACACACACACACACACACACACACACACACACACACACACACAACCAGGCCAAGGTCTTTGTAACCCCTTTAACCCAAGCGCTCGGCCTGGAGCCAGGGAGGGGCAGGGCTTAGGGCACCCCAGCTGAGGGCTAGCTCCCACCTGCAGGAACCTCCCATTGCTGGAGGAAGCTGCTGGTGGCAGCGGTGCGGAAGTAAAGGCGGCAATCCTGCAATCCCTCTGCAATAGCCAGATGTCATGGTCTGTGACATGTTTTTCAGGGCCGTGAATTTGGTAGGGCCCTCCTCATGACCATCCTTGGGATCATGTAATCGCTGACCGAGTGGATTTTGTGCCTGCGTAAGCATGAGCATGTAGAGTTATCAGCAAAATGCTGAGCTCCTGTCTCCATTGAGTCACTGCGAGGCAACGCCTGCTCTTGGATTCTGCTGTTATTGCACATCCTTCACCCAAGGGCTTCTCCTTTCAGAATTGCAAGTGGGAGGAAGGGATTCTGGCTTCATCCCCCTGCATGGCTAGCCTGCCTGCCCACTCAAATTGCCCATCAGCAGAGTACCTTGGCATTGGTTCCACCCATGGGACAGTCTCTGGTTTCCTTCAGCTGGACAAGCGGTGTTTAGCGAGTGAACACTGCCACTAAACTCTTAACTAGCTGGTGTGGACGAACCCCTGGCAGGGTTATAGCTGGTGTAGCGAGTTCCACTGCGCTGCAGTCGCTAGCACATGTTCCCACATACCCTGAGAAGTCCACAGGAGATTATCAGATCCAGCAGACCCTGGGGTGTCCAGGTTGGCGTAGAATGTCCCCTTAGTTCTTCAAGTGTTCATTTGCTGTTGTGGGATCAAGATGGAAATGCGACAAGCTTCCAGTTGGAAGAGTGATTCTGACTCCAGTTATTGGTGAGAAACTGACATTTTTCTGGCCATGAAGCCTTCTGCTAACCGCACCTGCCATCCTATCTAGTGTGTCCAGGAATAGTACAGGACCCTATCAGGTGAGGTGCTCGCAGAGGCTGCTCTAGGTACATGCAATATAGGCAGCTGTCTACGAAGGCAGACTGCTGAACAGCTGCCTAAAGTTGTAAATTTAGCTTGGCTGCCCCCCAGTTATGCAATACCACACTGCCACTCCTTGGAATTTGGCACTGCCACCCTTTCCTTTACGATGTTGGAGTGACTGGGCCGAATCTGCCACCCTAGGCCTCCAAGGAGGATGATGGAACACCGAAGTTTGCCTAAGCTGGAAAAATCTCTTGAGCAGCCTCTGGGAGACAAGTGCTGATTTCAACATGCTCTGATAAAATTCAATGGGCGTTCAGCAATCACAGAGCCTGGAAGCGTAATGACCAGAAATGGGAACCACAGAGACGCTATGATTCTGCACTGACCTGGAGAGGAAATGGTTGGGCCACGGTCCCTGACCTGGCAATTGTGAGAATGAGAAATGTGACCACGGCCGTCTGTTGCCCCGGAAAGTCATGATGACGGCTCCTATCCATATAAACTGCACCGACGGCAAAGAACAGAACAGAGATCTCCACAGCCATGGAGATGGACAGCTCCTACCACAAATGGGACAACTCAAAGCAGGTGGAACTAACCGTGGAGGGAGCGAGCAGTGCACCTGGGAGAAGCGGTAAAGGTGAGCTGGCCTGAGGAAGGGTGGTCTTGTGATGAAAGAGCTGCCCTGGGAGTCAGGAGGCCTGTGTCCGATTCCTGGCTTTGCTAATTTGAGGTTGGCCGGTGCCAACAATCAGGACCGTTTCTCTCTCTCTCCCAAGTAGTGTCTTGGTTAAGTCTGGATATTCCCATTATCCACATCAACTCCTTTCTTATCATGGGGCACTCCAGTGTCTTCAGTGTTACTATTCCAGGGATAAAACTGGTCCTGTGAATCTGCCTAGAGGATTTTCCCGCTATAGGATTCTCATGATCCCTTTAAGGCAGGGGCTTCTCAATCTAGGCGTCACACTCACCCTACACTTCCCATATTGCCAAAAGGGAGAGGGGCTCCTAACATGAAAAATGGAACTCAGGGAAGGCTGTGAACTACCTCAAGGTATTTAGTCTACAGTGAATCCCTCCCTTCCCCTTGTCCGTTATCATCTCTTGTAGGGAACCATGTTCAGTGCCTGGAGTCTCTCCCTAAAGGGAATGTTAGGAGGGGTTGATCCCACATTGAGAGCTCTAACCAGTGTTGCTCCCCACAGCTCTTTGCCTCTCCAACTCTGCCCAAGGGAAGGCCATTGTGATCCCGTATCTCCTGCTGGCGATTTGCATTGCAGTGGCCACAGCTCTCATCATAGTGAACCTTGGGAAATGAAAGTCTCCTGTTCGTTTCTACCTCGGCCTCAGATCTCACCTGCCAAGAGTGAGGCTGCTCTGACGAGTTTTGGGTGGATTTTAGCAATGGGGCACAAAATTGGAAAGAGACTGGAGGCTCAGCTGCGAGGTTAATTATGGAGCAGTTGCCATTGCTAGGTAACATTCACTCACCTCTGAGTGAATGTGACTGGATTTTCAAAGGGGTGGGATTTCTCCTTAGCATGACTCCTCCTAGTTTTCCATGGAACAGAACTGGTGACAATTTTCCGTAATGCTGTTTTGATAGTTCGGTTTGTCCGCTCAACCAGACCTGAACTCTGCTGATGTCTGGTGATATGAAACTTTCGTTTTGTATGAAATTCTTGGCATAGACATTTAACCATTTCTCCTATGAAATGCAGACCGTGGTCTGAGTCTATTGTATCTGGGAACCTGAGCCTAGAGAATGTCTGTTCCAGAATGTCTGTTCTTGTTAAATCACTTGCTGGTGGCAGTGTACCAGGTTTTAACCTAAGCTGGTAGAAATAAGCTTAGGGGGCTTTCATGCGGGTCCCCACATCTGTACCCTAGAGTTCAGAGTGGGGAAAGAACCCTGACACAGGTCCTCAAGGAAACTATTTTGAAGCACTTGGAAGAGAGGAAGGTGATCAGGAACAGTCAACATGGATTCACCAAGGACAAGGTATGCCTGACCAACCTGATTGCCTTCTATGATGAAATAACTGGCTGTGTGGATATGGGGAAAGCAGTGGATGTGATATATCTTGGCTTTAGCAAAGCTTTTAATATGGTCTCCCACAGTATTCTTGCCAGCAGGTTAAAAAAGTATGGGCTTGATGAATGGACTATAAGGTGGATAGAAAGCTGGCTAGATTGTCAGACTCAACAGGTAGTGATCAATGGTTCGATGTCTAGTTGGCAGCTGGTATCTAGCAGAGGACTCCAGGAGTCGGTCCTGGGGCCAGTTTTGTTCAACATCTTAATTAATGACCTGGATGATGGGGATGGATGGCCCCCTCAGCAAGTTCACAGATGACACTAAAATGGGGGGAGAGTTAGATACACTGGAGGGTAGGCATGGGGTCCAGAGTGACCTAGACAAATCGGAGGTTTGGGCCAAAAGAAATCTGATGAGGATCAGAAAGCACAAGTGCAGAGTCCTGCACTTAGGATGAAAGAATCCCATGCACCACTACAGGCTGGGGTCCGACTGGCTAAGCAGCAGTTTTGCAGAAAAGGACCTGGGGATTACAGTGGATGAAAAGCTGGATATGAGTCAGCAATGTGCTCTCGTTGCCAAAAACGCTAACGGCATATTGGACTGCATTAGTAGGAGCATTGCCAGCAGATCGAGGGAAGTGATTATTACCCTCTATTTGGCACTGATGAGTCCACATCTGGTGTATTGCATCCAGTTTTGGGCCCCCGACTACAGAAAGGATGTGGACAAATTGGAGAGAGTCCAGTGGAGGCTAACGAAAATGATCAGGGGACTGGGGCACATGACTTACAAGGAAAGGCTGAGGGAACTGGTCTGGTTTAGTCTGCAGAAGAGAAGACTGAGGGGGGATTTGATAGCAGCCTTCCACTACCTGAAAGGGGGTTCCAAAGAGAATGGACCTTGGCTGTTCTCAGTGGTGGCAGATGACAAAACAAGGAGCAATGGTCTCGAGTTGCAGTGGGGAGGTCTAGGTTGGATTTGAGGAAACATAATTTCACTAGGACAGTGGTGAAGCACTGGAATGTGTTATCTAGGAAGCTGGTGGAATCTCCATTCTTTGAGGTTTTTAAGGCCCGGATTGACAAAATCCTGGCTTGGATGATTTCGTTGGTGTTGGTCCTGCTTTGAGCAGGGGTTGGACTAGATGACCTCCTGAGGTCTCTTCCAACCCTGATATTCTATGATTCTATCACTCTATGACTGTGCCACGGGTAGAACCAATGTTAATGTACTCTGCTGAGAGGCAGTTTGAGTAGGCAGGCAGGCAGGCTAGCCATGCGGGAAGCAGTAGCCAGAATCCCTCCCTTCCACTAGTAATTCTGAAAGGAGAAGCCCTTGGGGGAAGGATGTCCAATAATAGCCGATTCCAAGAGCAGGCGTTGCCTCGTATTGACTCCATGGAGACAGCAGCTGAGCATTTTGCTGATAACTCTACATGCTCTCGCTCACTCCAGCACAAATCCACTAGGTCAGCGATTACATGATCCCAGAGATGGTCATGAGGAGGGCCCTACCAAATTCACGGCCATGAAAAACATGTCACAGACCATGACATCTGGCTATTGCAGAGGGATTGCAGGATTGCCACCCTTACTTCCGCACCACTGCCACCAGCAGCTTCCTCCAGCAATGGGAGGTTCCTGAAGTTTATGTTGGAGGCAAGACGGTGGGGTCTGGTGGCAGCGGGGTTAGACTGGGGGTCAGGAGATCTGGGTTCCAGTCCTGGCTCTGTTGCAGGGTAACCCTCTGTGCATTTGTGTCCTCATCAATAAAATGGGTATAATGACATTGACCTCCTTTATGAAGCATTTTGAGATCTGCTGATGAAGACCAGGGCACATTATATATATTAGACCTCACTGACTTGAACCACTATCACCGCTTCAGTGGAAGGTGTAAGGAGCTCCTAGGTGGACAAGTCTATACCAGCACTGATTGGCTATTGGATACATTTGAGGAGGTGGCTGTCAGTGGCGTTGAGCTGAACACCATTCTGCTTTGAGAACCTGAATACACCAATGACGTTCTCCTGTTGGCCCAGGTCAGTGAGTCGCTGCAGCTGATGGTGAGCCGCTCAGGCAAGAAATGCATTGGTCTGGTTATTAACCCAGATAAAATGAAGTTCCTGGCCATTAGCATCTAACAGCCTCCAGCTCCAAATTACAACCAGCTCAACGTTAACCTGTCTGGACTCTTAAATATTGGGGCAGCATCATAGACAGTCCTGGAAGATGCTTGAAAGATGTGGGTGCCTGTAGCTCGTATAGGAGCAGCAGCTGCCACATTTCAGATCCTTCAGGAGTCTCTGTGGGACCATCATGACATCAGGCTCGCTATGAAACTGGGGACATATAGAACCACAATTATACCGACTCTGTCATCTGGAAGTGAAATGTGTGTGGTGAGGAAGGCTGAAGGACACCGGACTGATGTTGTCGATTCTCCTGATGTTGTCGTTGTTTCCATCAGCTGTTTCATATCAAACGGCAGGACAAGATCAGAAATGAGGGTATTAGAAGCTGAACTCAGCAATTGCCTCCATCAGGACTGGTTTGAGATCAGCAGCTTTCCTGGTAGGGAAGTATTATAAGATCGAAAGACCCAACGAATTCCAAAGCAGGTGTAAAAAGAAATGCTGCTAAACACCAGCAATTATCTGGGAGCCAAAAGCCTATGATTGGTAGTGATGGACATCAAAGGAGTGTGCAGTCAGACCACCCTAAATACCTTGCCAGAGATTGACCTGGGTGGCGCTCACTTTGCAGGGGCCATGTCCCTTTGGGATTAGCCATTCATTCAAATCAAGTAGAATTAAGGTGGACACTTCTGAAATACGGGGACATTTCTGACTCCTGCAATTAGTGATTGGTTTGTGCCATGAAGCAGAAGGGCGCAGGGGCAGAGCCCTTATATTTATTTGTTTATCCTGTCTAATGTAACTGGCTCTTTTTATGCTTAATATAAAGATGGCCTGATTCTTAGGTCCCTTTATATCAGTGCAAAGGGCCCTGTTTGGAAATCAGAATCAGGCCCTTCACCCTCTGCCTCACTGATATCCAGCAGTAATGAATTGCTGTGGCTAATTCTGTGCTGCGTTCACTTTGGTGACATGTTTGTGGCAGTGCCTGCCATGTACCGGGTGCTTTCCAGAGACGCAAGAAGGGACAGTCCTTGCCTGAGGAACTCACAGGCTAAGGATGGACAGACAAATAATCAGGGGCCAGGGAAGGGGAACCACCAGATAGGCAAATACCAATCAGCAGATTCACTAGAGACAGCCCAGCAGAGAGGGACTGAAGCATGCACAGGGTTGGAGCCTGTGGAATGGGCTATGGGAGGTCGTACCATGCATAGGCACCTGCCTGGAGGGGGGTTCAGCGGTGGCTGTACCAGGTGCAGACAAAGCTGGGACATGGGCCGAGCAGGAGGCCTGGGGCAATTGTACAAGGGGCAGATAAGTCTGAGGACATGGGTGCAATGGGGGTGGCAGATGACTGTACGAGGCGGAGATTGGGCTGGGACATAGAACAAGGGGCGGAGTTATTGGATAAGGGCAGACAAGGCCAGGGACGTGGGCGGGGTGAGGGGCACTAATGATGGTACCAGAGCAAACAAAACCAGGAGCATGGACGGTGCAGGGGCTGTGGCGACCGGGGGTTATGAAGCTCAGCCGGGGATAAGCAGGGAGCCTCACTGTGCCTGGGTATCTGGGCTTTGCCTCCTGTGGGGCTCCATGGTTTGGTTCCAGCCGCCTCTGCACAGAGTTTCCTCCATTTAAATATTAGGGTCATTTCTGATGCGCTTCCTCATTCTAGTTAATTTCCCTCTTCCTAGTTCCAGAGCTAATTCTGGGCCCAGTTCCATTCTTCAGTGTGTGGAACTTTATTACATAGGGCCAGATCCTTAGCTGGTGTAAATGGGTGTATTGACCCCAAAGGAGTGACACTGATTTTCACCAGCTGGGGATCTCTCCCCATTCCCTCCAATGGAACAGTGCTGTTTTACACTAGTGGGAGATCTGACCCCTTGTGGTCACTCTCAGCCCTTTTCTACGTTATAATGGTATGAACTAAACGGTGAATTTAATTCAATCTTGTTATCCTAGCTTAACCCCTTGTATGGATTCTCTCAGTTCAGTGTAAGAGTGACCTTTATTCAGTTTAGCTTATGTCCACTTGGGAAGCGCTTTAGGCTAAACAGAAGTTTGTCCTCATGTGGGGTTAGATGGGGATAACAAGACCTGTATCGCTTATTGGCATAAGTGGTAAAACTTTGAAGGGTTAAAATCCATGTGCATTTTATATAACAACCTGGTATATGGATTGTGCCAGCTCTTTTCCAGACCCAAAGTCCAGAGCGCCGGGGGGAGGGCGGCGAGCCCCCGGCGGCCAGAGCACCAGGAGGAGGGCGGAGAGCCCGGCTGGGGCTCTCCGCTCTCCCCGGCGGCCAAAGTGCCGGGGGGAGGGCGGCGAGCCCCCGGCGGCCAGAGTGCTGGGGGGAGGACGGCGAGCCTGGCTGGGGCCCTGCTCTCCCCGACCGGCCAGAGCGCCGGGGGGAGAGTGGCGAGCCCGCTGTGGCTCCGCTCTCCCCGGCCAGCCCGAGTGCCGGGGGGAGGGCGGCGAGCCCAGCCGGGGCACCGCTCTCCCTGACCGGCCGGAGCGCCGCGGGGAGGGCGGCGAGCCCAGTCGCGGCCCCGCTCTCGGACGGAGCACCCCACCGCACCGCCCCCCTCCAGGCACCGCCCCAAGCACATGCTTGGTGGGCTGGTGCCTGGAGCCAGCCCTGAGTGCAAGTGCCCCAGGGATGTGTGGGAGAACCTAGATAATAAATGGAAGACAGGGTGCTGGGCTGAAGTTCGTAACCCCAACCCAGTGGGAGGGGATCAGGCTGAAGAACCAGCAGGAATCCCAAACCCAGATGCAGGCACTGTAACAGAATTTAGGAATGCACTATCTGTTGTTCTAGGAGCCCAGACCACTAACTGCGGGGCTCTGCAGTCTGTGGTTCAGCAGAAGGGGGAGTCTGCCATGGCCTGTGCTGAAAAGAAATGGAATGCATTCCGAGCTTATTCAGGTCTGGAGAATATAACATCCCGAGACCATGATGTATTCCTTCAAATCCTAAAGGAAGGGCTGTCTGCAGATCACCAAGCAGTCCTGGCATTGGCATCTCAGTGGGAGAGACATACTCAGCAGTAATGAAATGGGCCACAGAAGTAGAAAACAGAAAAAAGAGGAAGGTCGCAGCAACCACCCCCTCTGAAGAAGTGGTAGCTATGCATGCAGTCAAAACCACTACCTGCTTCACGTGCAATAAGCCCGGACATCTGGCACGTAACTGTAAAAATGAAATAAAAACGTGCAGTAATTGTAAAAGGAGCTCAGGGGAGTAATCAACCCCAGAGCTAGCTGCATTGAGTGGGCCAAAGCGTCCAAATAGGAAAGATCGTCTCAAAATATAGCCATAATTGCCAGTAATAAAGTAATAATACCAGAGTGGGGGGGGGAGTCCAGTAGAAACCCTGTGTTCCCTTCACCCTGAAGTGTGGGCAACAGATAAACAAGATTGTGGGCTAGTAAACATGAAGCCTATATCTGTAGAAGGACCAACTCACAGAGCCCACAGGCAGTACCCAATTAAACCAGAAGCCTTAGAGGCAGTTAAAGATATAGTCACTCATTTGGAATCTAGAGGGATAATTTAAAAAACCACCTCCACAACTAATTCCCCAATTTGGCCCATCAGAAAGGCAGACGGGACCTGAAGGTTAACTATAGACGACACCCACCTTAACCGGGTGACACATTGTATGGTGGCAAGCCCTGCCACTATTCTTAATTTGCTAACACCGGGACATTCAGTCTTTTCAGTCCTGGATGTAGCTAATGGATTTTGGAGTAGTCCCCTTGCAAAGGAGAGTCAGGAGAAATTTGCATTTATAGTAGGAGACCAGCAGTACACTTGGACCCGAGTACCTCAGGGATTCCATAATTCTCCCTCCATATTCCACAGGACAATGGCAGAAGTGATAGCACAAGTGCCTTTGGAAGGGGATACTGCGATACTGCAGGATGTAGATGATTTGCTAATTGCCAGTTCAAATGAAAAGGACCATTTAAAAACCCTAACCAGACTGTTCATGTATCTTCGCGAGGCAGGATTTAAATTAAGCCCGAAGAAAGCCCAATTGCAACAGCAGCAAGTTTTATACCTAGGGCCTAACATATCGCAGGGAGAAAAGGCTCACAACAGACAGAAAGCAAGTGGGTTAAAGAAACCACGGACAGTTAAGGAAGTCCGGAAGGTCCTGGAACTCCTTAATTTCTGTAGAACCTATGTACCGGAGTACTCAGAGATGGTGGAACCAATTCAAAACCTCACTAGAGGGGGAAAGCCTGCAAATGAGTTAGTGATATGGGGCACAGAGCAAGAGGAGGCATTTATAAAATAAAACAGGCTTTAGCCTCCGCCCCCAGCCTGGGCTTACCCGATATGGGAAAGCCGTTCCACCTTTACTGTAGCCATAGCGGGACCCAGTATTCAGCTTCATAGAGACAGACACATACCTATCTACTATAACCCCCCCCTGTATCCCAGGGATTACTGGCTCCAGATTGTGCTACGTGGGATGTAAAAGCTTGTGAATCATACACCCTTATGGGGAAATTAGTGTTGCATACACCCAGGGCTGACTCCAGGCACCAGCTTGTCAAGCAGGTGCTCGGGGCGGCCGCTCCGGAGAGGGGCGGCACGTCCAGGTATTCGGCGGCAATTCGGCGGACGGTCCCTCTGTCCGCCTCGGAGCAAAGGACCTCCCGCCGAATTGCTGCCGTAGATTGCGATCACAGCTTTTTTTTTTTTGGCTGCTTGGGGCGGCCAAAACCCTGCATACACCCCATATACTTATCAATCTCCACAACACCGGGCGACTAAGATCTGTACCAGATGCCCACAGGAGTCAGAGGGAATCAACATTGTGCTTGCAAAGCCCTAACTTCTCCATAGTAAAAGACAAGGAAATAAATGTAGCCGAATGTCTGAACGTAGAGGGAGAGGTACACGACTGTCTTATAGATGGAGAAGAGGAAGTGTTGGGAAGAATTAAAGAAGAGCCATTAGAGAATCCAGATATAGTTTTGTACGTAGATGGATCAAGAAAGTATGAAAATGGAGTGCCACACACCGGATGGGCAGTGGTACTCAGTGATGGGACAGTGCTAGCGTCAGGTCAGATGGAAGGATCAAAGTCAGCACAAGAAGTGGAGCTAACAGCCCTCACAGAAGCTTTGAGAGTGGGGGAAGGCAAGAAGCTCATTGTATATACAGACAGCAGATATGCATTTGGAGTAGTGCATGACTACATGGACGTGTGGTCACGCAGAGGTTTTAGACCAACAACTGGCAAGCCAATTAATAATATGGAAGCAGTTCAAAGACTAACAGAAGCTGCCAAACTACCATCAGAACTAGCGGTAGTAAAGATAAAAGCCCACAATAAGATCTCAAGGGAGGAACAAAAAGGAAATTATTGGGCAGATAAACGTGCCAAGGAAATTGCACAAGCAAGTCCTATTAAAGTTTGTGCAGCTAGAGTGCCAGAAGAGGAAGTGAATTTAAAAAAGTTATATGCAACCACAAGCCCAGAAGAGAAAAGTAAATTGGAAAAAACAAGGCTGTGTGAATAAAAATCACCTCTAGTATGGGCCAGGGCGGGTGGAGCTGGTAGCCCCGGAGTGCGTACGGGCTCAACTGCTGCATGCCATCCACTCTCCAGCTCATCTGGGGTGGAGACAAATGAGGGCCGCCCTGGAATACTGGTGGTGGCCAGCTATGAAAAAAGATGCTTTACAATTTCTCCAAAGATGTGTGACGTGTGCACAAGTGAATGTGGGTAGAAGGAAAAAGGTGCCTCTGAATCACCAACCACGACCAGAGGGACCGTGACAAAATTTGCAACTTGATTTTACTGGACCCTTGCCACAAAGCAGAGGGTACACTTACATTTTGGTAATTATTAACACTTTTACCCGACGGGTAAAGGCATTCCCAACCAAAAATTGTACTGCTACAACAGTAGCTCAAATCCTAGCAGAAGAAATAATACCCAGATGGGGTTTGCCACTGTCAATAGACTCTGAGCAAGAAGCTCACTTTATAGGGCGAGTAATGAAGGAGGCATGCAAGGCACTAGGAATAAAGCAAAGATTCCATATACCGTACCACCCTGAAAGCTCAGGAATGGTGAAAAAAATAAATAGAACAATAAAAACCGCCTTAACAAAAGCAGTAGTGGATACAGGAGAAGGGTGGGCTTCGTATGCTTCCTGGTGTATTGTATCGAATTAGGGGCAGCCCAAATAGGCTGACTCAACTAACACCCTTTGAGCTAATGACAGGAAGAGCAATCAGAAGGCCTAGCCCTGTGATCCTCCCTGCGGGGGAGTCGGGGCTTTTTGCCGACAGGCTGCAAAACTACATCAAGGCATTGGACAGAGAGTTAAAGGATTTAAACAACCAAGTAAAAAAAATAAAATCAACCCCAGCTAAATAATAATAGCAGTCTGGCCAAACCTGCATCTGAAGTTGGGGATTTAGGAATGTGTCGCATTTACCCAGAGGTTAAAGGAATTTTAAAGCCCAAATAGCAAGGCCCTATGAGGGTCCTTCTGACTACTGACACATGTGCAAAGATTGGGGGGAAATTCAAAACGTTTTGGCGTCACCAAAACCAGTTAAAATTGTTTGAATCGGCATCTGTCAATACTAACAATGTTGCCACAGGTGTCTCCACAGGT
This sequence comes from Chrysemys picta bellii, assembly GCF_011386835.1. Lineage (NCBI taxonomy): Eukaryota > Metazoa > Chordata > Testudines > Emydidae > Chrysemys > Chrysemys picta. Next base: position 5,496,536 of record NC_088812.1, on the reverse strand, counting down.
GCGTCCAACAAAAAGTGAAGGAGGAAGGACTGAAGGGTGACCAGGACAACCAGAGCAACCATGGGAAGGCATCTGCTGTCCCTGTGGTGCATGAGGAAGGACGCAAGTAGTGTGCCATGTGAAAAGGAGGACTGGGTCACTAACCCCCCTCCTCCGGGTTTGCTTCGCTTTAATTGCCGCGCTAAGGAAACACTTAGCTTTTGCAAGACACCTGCAGTGGCCAATAAACAAGTCTGGCCAGAAGTAAAGGTGGCACTGTGGTTAGGACATGAGCACACAGTGGAATGCAAGAAGGTCCAAATAAAATCATACACTGATGCTCATAACAACAGGGAGGCTAGTAACATTACAATTTTAATAACAGCTGACTGCCCTGTTATCCGCTGGTGTCAGGTACCACAGATTATGGAGTTTCATGGAGGCATATGGAAGGAATCATGGAAGTGTATGAGCTACCCCTCTGAGCAGGGCGACGCTCTTAGACGATGTTGTGGCCCTCTTAGAGGGACAGTGTCTATACTTAATGCAACCAGTGTCCGAGTTACCTTTAAAGGGGGACAGCTGCGTAATACTAGTGAAGGGGACTACAAGGTGTTGGGCTATTCCTCATTTGAACACAATTACATGGCATATTGCCACGATGGCTTGGGAGGAAACACACAGACCTCGATCCTGGAATTTGTGTGGGATTTTGTGGGAAAGAAACCAAACACTCATGAACGATTATGTGCCAATTATACTGACATGGTACCAGTGGGGGTTAGGCCTGCTGAATCAGGATGAGGCTTACCACTTAAAGCACGGACAGAGGCAACCCCAAAGGCATAGCATAAATTTGTTAAACGATGGCCCAAATTAGAATGTCCACGACTGGTAACAATTAACCGGGTTATCAGAGACAGAGTGGAACCACCCGACTGTGTGTCATGCCCTGAACAAATCCCTGTTCCAAAACCAGGATTGATAATGATAGGACCAGCCCTACCAGTCCTCACCTCAGTGGTATTCCACATTTACAGGGTCGAGGTGTATATTCCTTTAGAGGAAGTGAACAGACAATGTGCAAAGGTCAAGCCTCAAATGAGTAGAAACATTACTAGCCTAACAAACCAAATTGGTGAGCGCTTCACTAGACAGAAGAGGGGATTACTAGATACCCTTGCAGAATGGTTTGGTACAGGTAATTCTATTGGCAACACCTATACCATAGCATGCCAAGCTGAGAGGAGGGACCGGCTGGAATCAAGGCTGACTGACGCTGTAATTTCTAATGCCCGGGGAGGACTGTATACTACTAAGGCCAGTCGATTGATCCTAGACTGCTTAAAGGATCTGTCAAACTCTGTATCTACCTCATTCAATATAACAAAATTCTGGGTCAAGAAGTCACCAGCCTGCTAATAAATGGGACTAAAATAAAGGCACTGGAGGAAAGTTGTTGGAGAGCAGGACACACTTTGACTATCACCACACAAGGAATTGTAACCGATCTCCTTGATGGCCGGGTCCACCCAACTCTTATGGAAGTGGTCGGACCCTATCTCCCCAGTACCCCTCCGTGGGCATGGGGAAACAGAGAATCAATGAGAGTCCAAAGACCAATTTGGACAGGTAACAGTATACTCTTTAGCCTTCTGGTACCTTTAGGCATCCCTCATTTGCAGCGAGCCAGGATGGTGACCTCCCTTCCAGTATGGAGGAGGGGTCATGTTATTAAAATAGAAGGCGTTGCATACACTAAGGTCGCTGGGAGAGCATTGTATCCTAGTGAATGTTACACCCACTCTAATAAGGAAATTACATGCCCATATAATGTTCTAATGAATCTGTCTAGGTTCGAAGTGGCCATTACTGAGAAACTGGCACACACGGAGCTGGTCCAGATGAACAGTACCTACTGGTGTGTGACTGCCCAGAACCACTCCATCGAGCTAAATGGAAAGCCCTGCCCCTCGAGACATCCATCCGTATGCATGACGGTCCCCCAAAGGTCAACCCTGACTGTTGACGGGACGCGGCTCCACCGTACTCCACCAATGATGGGTAACCTAACATGGGATCCAGAATGGCACTACGGCAGTAAGTATCTAGAGAAGGGTCTACAGCCCTTGCAGGCGAAGATCGAGGCATTGGTGGCCGAGGCATATTGGGGAAGGCCATCTGAGGTACACTCAGATAGGGGAAACCGTGGACCAGGCCGATGTGAAGTACTCGAAGGCAAAGGAACCAGGCAGTGGAGGTGAAAGCGATAATTATGGGTGATGCCATCTCAGGTGACAAGGTCCCCTGGGAATGGATCTGGGTGCTATTTTGTCACGTTATATGGGGAGTGTCTATCCTGCCATTCCTGATGGTACTGGTGCTTTATCGGCGACTCCGCAGTAGGCTGGGTACATTAAAATTGGTATATTTGACCTGGCGGGTTAGGGAACCCTAGGGTCAAGAGGAGGGACTGAAGGGTTAAAATCCATGTGCATTTTATATAACAACCTGGTATATGGATTACCATATCCTTTCACTGTTTCTTTGCTTTAACCCCTAGTAATGTACCTGTTGAACAATCAAAGGAGTTGCTCCATTCTTATGGACCCCAAATCAGAATTCGACATATAAATATTTATACTAATAACATTTAATTAATACTTTTATCAAAGATTAACCTGCTAACTTGAGACCATGGGCGGAGACATTATGTAACCTTTTAACCATTGGCTATTGTGCTTTCTTGTCTTGCTGCAAAACCTGTCCCGGGGTGTGGAACTGCCTACCCCGTAACTTTCCCCCGCCCACGGAAAATCTATATATTCTATTGTAATCAATTGATTGACAGTATTTCTGAGCCTGATAAGCCAGGTGACACTCCGCCAGCGCTGTGTGTAATAAACTCCTATGCTTGACCTCTACACGGTGTAGATTTATGTCCTTCAAACTTTCCCATATAGAAAAGCCTTTGTCGGTGGCTTATCTACAGATGCTTTTTCAACCAACTCCCAGCTTGGGTCATGCTCCCCATGGATGTCTTGGTTGGGGTGGAGTGCTCTGCTGTGCCCTACAGCGGGTGTTTTGCATGTCTGGGGTCAATGCTGGGCTGAGGGGAGGGATACATACAAGTCTATATATCTTCAGGATGAAGGGCCAGAAATTTAGTTGGTATAAATCAGTGTAACTCCTTATATTTTCATGGAACTCCATGGATTTATAGCAGTGCAGGACCAAGGCCATGATTTTTACTGGCTCTCAGAACATAAGGATAAGGGAATAATTGTATTTCTACAATGATAACTTGTGATCATGAACCTAATGCCCTTGGACCTTCATGAAATCTGCTCAGAACAGTTCTGCCGGCTCTTACTCAGGTAGGAACACTTGTCTCCAAGCAGTCACTCAAATGAGGAAGGTATGGATCCAATATAGTATTAAGAGAACAAAGACTTTGTTGGCAGGACAATATAATGGCCCCTCTGATTAATGCCCACCCCATAAACAGTGCCAGAATCACTCCACCAGCTCCCAGCAAACTGAAAGTCAAAGAAATGCATGTGGGAATGTGTTGTTCAAGAGGTTTGAGAGGAGGAAATAAGGCAAATGAACAACACCACACTGCTCCCCACAATCCAGACACAACAGCCACCAGAAAACACCCGAGAAAAGGGAATTCACTGAGCAGAAATTGACTTTATATGGCCAAAGACCATGAGTGTGTGCACTGTTTTCAGAATAGAAGATGAACGCATGATGTATTGGGATATATATATGTATCAATATACACTGTTATTCAGATAGCCGTGTAATATATTATAGGTCATTGAGGCCTGGTATGAATGACGTATGCTTGACATGAATACTTGTGTTGCAAGCTGGCAACCAAAGCAAGAACATACAGTCAAGAACTATTAGAACTATTTGTTCAAAAACAATCTTATGTTCCAGGAAATATACAGAGATTCAGCAGAAAAGGGAACAACACCAGCTGGACTGATATAAAATTATATAAGAATTGGAGGAAATGGCACACCGCGTTGCACCCAGGATTGTCTCTTTGGAAGTGTATGAGTAGAATGGCTAGTAAGCAAAGACAAAGAACCGATGACGTGACGGAATGGACTAGAAATGGTTGCCTATGATTTCTGCAAATCGGTCCATGCCCCCAAAGTTTATAAGGGTAAACTCATAAACATATGAAGTGCAAAGTAACACCCTCCTCCTGAATTTACTGTCAGAGACTTGGTCACTGTCCATGGTGGAGGCAGTCCATGTAAAATCCCTGTTTGTTTCTGGTTACACACCCTTTCAGTACCTTTAAACCGTATGATGTCCTTCATAGGTGTTCTGGCAAAGTTCTGGGTTCCTGGTCCCTTGGTGCCTGAAAACATTTTGGAGTGTAGCATTGCTAACCGAATGCAGATAGCAATATCTGTTAAAGTGCAGGTTACTTGGCATTTAGCCACCAATGCCATGAGGCAGTGTGTCTCAGTTTCCCCTTCTACTCAGCAGTGTAGGCCTGTTATGCTTTTGCTGCTGTGCCAAGCCTGCAGCCTGTTTATTATTATTTCAGGTATTAGCTGAAAACCAACATGGTTGTGGGACCATCCATAGAATGTATCAAAGTTTTTTTCCCCCACAAATCAGGTATGTCACACATCTTCAAAGGGTTTGTTATCATCATCAACTCCTTTGTCTTGACCCATAGCTGAAGTATCAAGAGACACAAGACTAACAGCCAATTTATGGCAGACAGACTTTGTTCACACCGTTTGGCTTGTTCAGTGTCTATTCCATTTTCCAATCCCTTTGTGTACCATGGTAGGTGTTCAGATACAGGTACTCCTGCCTCTTTGTGGAAGGCTCTCAATTCAGGCTTTTGTTTGAGGTTTCAGCAAGGAACCATGCCTGGCCTCAGTCCCTCCCTCTGGAATCTTTGTGTTGGGCCCCACCCAATTGTGAAGCTTCCCCACTGCAAAGTTTTTCTTCCTCATGCCTTGAAGAAACAGTTTTCTCTCTTACAAGCATAGCAGGAACATCATCTTCAGTGGAATGCTTTGAATTAGTAAGATCCCCTTAGACACCGCACTCTCTGTTCCCAAAATGTCAGCTGGGTGGACTCTCCCCTCCAGGAGATCTGACCCCCAGTCTTCCATTAAAACTTGATCCACAGGTGAGGGGTCTGGCATTTCAGATGCAGATCTTTCACCCTCCTCCTGCGGAAAAGCCTCCCTACAAAAGGTAGGCAAACCCTCCTGTCCCCCCTCATTCCCCAGTAGAAACTGTGAAAAATTGTGTGCCACTGCTGTAACAGTCAGTTCAGCCTACAAATCATCAGTTTCCTTGTGTACCTTAACTAAAGGTGCAATTACTTTGTAACCTCCCACCAATTCTAATTCTGCCATTTTTCCTGGTAAAAAAAATCCTTCTCCTGGATCAGGTCTCTCCTAACCACACAAATCTCTGCACCAGTGTCCCTTAAACCTTGGAGCACTTTGCCATTAAGCTTAACAGCATGCATAGGCCCACTGCTTGGTTGTGCAGAAGCAACCTTTACAAATCCTATGTGGTAAGAGGCAGTAGCTTCATGTGCTACCTGGTGCCTGTTGCTGCTCAGCACAAGGACATTTATTCCTCAGGTGCTCAGTGGACATACAATGATAGCACCTTCTGGGCTCCTCTGCTTGAACAGGAGACTTGGGACAAGTAACAGGGGATTGAGGAGGTGACTGACCAGCCTCTTTTTTGCCCAGTGGTAAAACGGAGATTCTGCTTTCCACCAACCCTGTACCCCCTCTTCCAGTGGTTTATGTTTAATTGAAGCTTGTGACTGCTCGTAAGAGTCTGCAAACCCAGCTAATTCACCCACTGAATCCACCTTTTTGTCCCACAAATACTGTTTTACATTATCACTGCACATATTCAGGAACTCTTCCTGAATAACCAAATCACACATTTCTTCCAAGCTTTTGATTCCTTTTCCCCCTCACCCACTTATCCAACAAATCTCCCATTTCATTTACATAGGCTACATTACTTAATCCAGATCCCCTCTTAAGACTCCTGCATTTTACCCTGTAGGTTTCAGGTGTAATCTGGAACGGTTTCAAAACCAGTTCCTTACATTTACCATAGTTTAAGCATCATCAATAGGCATTGTATTGAATATGTCCAGAGCTCTCCCAGTAAATTTTGCAACTAAAGTAGTCATCTTTTGATCTTCAGGAATCTCATGGAGAGTGCACAGTCTCAAAAAGGTGATGAAATATTCAGCAATATCACTGGATTCATCATCAAAGCCATCTTAATAGCAAAGGTGCTCCATTTGTTGCTTTCCTTCAGTTGCTGCATCCAATACAGTGGAGTTATTAACTGTTTCTGTCCAAAGAGTTGTGGTCACTGAATGCGTTTCATTGATCTTTTTGACAATGACCCATCTCTTTGCCCCTTGGGCCACTACCAGAACACCCAACAGGTTCCATATCCAGGTTGGCATCATAACCTATTAAAATATAAAACCACACTCGCTTCTCTTTCATAGGTAAATGTGTATAATGTAAGGTTAAGGTAGCAGTAGTATTAGTAGCAGTGGTAATGTCAAACTGTTAATGTCATAGGACCTAAATGGTTTAACTTCACTCCAGCCGTATATGTTTTTTGCTGGCCTGCTCCACAGGAATATAATCCCGGTTCAATAATGCCGGCGTCATTTGGTCACTTAGGGGGTTCAGGAACAAGAATCTTATTCCCAAGGGAACAATATGTGTGGTATTAATCCATGAAATTCCTGGTCCCAACATCCACAAAGGCTGTTTCCCTACCTGGTCCAGCTTCCACACGGAAATGTATTTATCATTCCACCAGATGGCGATCACATTACCAATACCCCAAGCAATTTGTACTTTTGCTCTCAATTGTCTAATGGGATACAGTCTGGACACATCAAAACTTTTTAATTGACTGGAAGTAATATATATAAATAATCAGAGTGGTGATGGAGCTCGGAGATTAAAGCTCATAAAACTTCCATTATTCATTTGGAAAGATTCCATTGTGCTTACCTTAACCACTTATCCTGTGTGTTTTTCTGTAAAAAAGCACAGAACGTGTACTATGCAGTTTAACCCTTGTATTCCTTTAATTGCATGACATGTTTCCACCGAGGCTGTTCCTCTGTTTCAACCAAGTACAGAGAGGGTCCTAATTTATCCAAAATTAGCCAAGGACCTAACCACTGTCCTTTGGGAAAAAGATTTTTGGAGCTGGTTCAGTTTTAACCATAACTTGGCTTCCAATTCACCATTGTTTGATATCACTGCTTTCATCAAATGCCCGATTCATTTTTTGCTGCACTGCTACTGCTCCTTGAACTGTGCCCAACCGATATTTAAAGCTGGTCATCCAAGTGGTAGTTGCTGTATCCCCCAGATTGGGAAACAATTACAGCACTGGCAAGTTTTTCCAGCTGGGCATAGGTCTCCAAAGAGTATTTCATAGGGACTAAATCCTGTCATGTGGTTTGAATGGCTCCTGATTCTCATCAGAACCCATGGAAGTACCATGTCCCAATTTGTTCCCAGCTCATTACACACTTTAGACAGTTCAATAAGAGATTTATTCATCCTTTCCACCTGTCCCCCATCTTGAGGGCAGTAGGGGACGTGTAATGGTAGGGGAATACCAGCCCATGTCCCCATAATTCGGTATACCTGTCCAATAAAAGCAGGACCATTGTCAGAATCAATGCTGTGTGGCAGCCCCCACCTAGGAAAAATTTGCTAAAACTATCCACAATAACAAACAACAATCTGTTTCCCCTAGGAATAGTAGGGAAGGGTCCCACGAAATCAACCTGTGAACGTTGGAGGGGGCCTTTTAACACTTCATGCATTAACTCTCCACATCTTTTTCTTCTAGCAGGGTCTTGCTTAGCACACATTAAACAGCTATGAATATGCAGGTTTAAATCCTCTTTCATTTCAGGCCACCATCCCAGTTTTTAACGTTTTTCTAATGCCTCTTCCTGTTTTGGGTGACCTCCCACAATTTGAACCATGTACCCATGCTAAAAGGAGGTACTGCATCTGCTGAGGGATTACGAGAACACATTCATTTTCTGGTTTTGCCAGAATTAGGTTTCCCTTCTTTCTCAATGGGACACCCCGCCACTGTGAGGGGCACTCTACTGTCCATTGCTTGCAGGTCCTGTAAAAGCTGTAGCTCTTTCTGGTTGTTCTCTTCACTTTCCTGTTTTTGTTTTGCCTGTGCCTGGATGGTTACTGCCACAGGCGTGGGGTCCCACAGTGTTCCAGTGAATGCTGCTTCCTTAGCAAATTTATCTGCGTGTTTATTTCCTTTTTACAACAGACCTGTCCTTTTTATGGGCTTTTATTTTAACCATCTGGATTCTCTGTTACTGCCCTGCCAATTTCTCTATTTGCTGCCATGAGGTCTTGTGTTTTATTTCGTCAGTTCCCGTAAAACCTACACTATTCCACCATGGTAGGTAGGTGGTGGTTCCCTTGTAAACATAAGCTGAATCAGTTCCTATTATTAGCTCCATTTGCTTGTTCTTCATTCTAACTAAAACTTCCAAGACTGCTGACACTTCTGCAGATGGTGTTCCTCCTTTGATCAATTTGTACTGGATGAAGTTAACTATTTGCAGGTTTCCAGTTAAACAAATCTCTGCAAAGCCAGTGACTCGTCTTCCTTCAGTGTAAAATGAGCTACCATCCACAAACCAAATGATTTTTCCAATCACCTGTTCAATTGGGGTTGGTTAAAGACAGGGTGTGCTTTGGATTCCTGTTGGGGTTCAGAAACATGTTCTCGACCGCTCATAGTCAATCCCCATACACATATTTCAGGTTCTTTCAATGGGACTAATTGAACATTCTCGGACATGAGAGCAAAGACCCATTGAATGGCCTTATCTACTTTCATATGTCCTTTAGACAGATTTTCCTGACTGAGTAATTTTCCCAGCGGATGGTGACTCTTTACAATCACCTTGCTTGCTCCGATTATTGCCTGAGCTTTTTGTAGTATCCAGTAGGCAGCGAGAGCAGTTTGCTCACAAATTCCCGGTTTGCTTTCTGGACCTGTTAATGCTCTGCTATAATAAGCAATGGGTCTCTCCCCAGCACCAGTATCCTGTGTAAGCATATTAACAATACAGACATTCTTCACACTAGGGTACAATAGAAAGGGGAAATCGTTGTTAGGGGCTGTCAAGGTAGGTGCCTCCATTAAACCTTTTTTCAGGCTTTCCCATGCATTATTTGCCTCCTCTGTCTAGGTCCACTGTGGTCTTTTAAGTACCTCATACAGGGGACCTGCCTTCTCTGCATATCCAACCATAAATTCCCTGAAGAAGTTAGTGAGCCCCCAAAAAGATTGCAAAGATTTAGTATTTACCAGCATAGGGAGGTTAAGAATACACTTCACCCTTTCCTTATCCACAGACCTTCCCCCCTGTCCTGAGTCGAATTCCAAGATATTGGACTTTTCTTTCTGTTTAATCAGGGATTTAGAGGGGATAACCTTCAAGCCGTACGCTTGGCAGCAAGTCAGTAACTGCCGCATTAACGCTTCATGTTCCTGTTCTGTTTCACTGACTATAAAAATGTCATCTACATACTGGACTATCCTTCCCGTTTGTAACAGTCCCTCCTTCTCTAGCATATTTCTCACTACAGTATGAGATGTTGTAGCTGTGTCACAGTACCCCATAGGCAAAACTTTCCAGCAACATTGCACATCCTGGAATACAAAAGATGTTCTGTATTGAGACTCTGGATTTAAAGGTAAACTCCAAAAGCCGTTTGCCACATCAAATATTGAGACGCACTTCATGTCAGGGGCTACTACCTCCAACAATTCTGGGTAAGCAGCCACTACTGGTGCTCCCCGTTTGGCAGTTCTGCGCGTTAGGCACTGAACACCTTCGAATTCATTTTCATTTTTCCAATTCTTCTATAACTTGCCTTACAGATTCTTTTGCTCCCTGAGGTATTGGGTATTGTTTTATGTATGGGGTTATGTCTCCTTCTAATATAATGGACGTTTGTATTTTCCCCATATCTAGGGAGTCCACTGCCCAGACGGTTTGAATCTCAGCCCCCCAGCCCCAGATCAGGTTAGCGTTATTTATTTCTCCCATTACAGTGACAGTTTGTCTGATACACATATTTGGGAAGTCCAGGAGTATTCCCAATTATTTAATAGTTTCTGCCCCAATTAGTTTTTCTCTCCCTGCAATAGCACACTTCTCCTGAATGGTACGTACACCAAACTGGAGAGGGAGGGTTTTAACATCATATGTTGGCTTAGGTCCTGATATGCCCTGTATTTGTACAGCCTCCACAACTGGATATATATGAAATACATATTTTACTATAGGAATTCCAGCCCCCATGTTCAACAGAAAATCTGCAAGCCCATCCCCAACTCGGATGCTTCATTCCATATGTTCCCAGTGCAGCCTCCACTCCAGTTGTCTCCTTTTCCATCTTTTAATTTAGCTAGGGCCACCTGTTTCCATTTCTGTACCATTTTCACAACTCCCAAATGTTTGCTTTCCTCCAAACCCTGTATCATCAATTTTTGCAAAAGGTATTTAACTTTTCACTTACTCCTACATTTAGTTCTTTAAGGTAGTGCACTCTGTTTCTAACAACTCAGCCACCAAGTACAATTATTGCCACACAGCTGCCTTAACCCATGCTGTCTTTACCTTGAGACCGTTCAAAAGGCAGTAAAACATTTGCCTCCATGGATCTTTTACTCCAAAAATTCCAGTGGACTACAGCAGACCTCCGTCATACTTTGTCCCAAACAAAACAAAACATTTCACATAAGTATTCAAAGTACCCTCCATTAAAACTTCAGAAAAACAAAAAAGTGTGGAAAGGCAGGGAGAGAGGAAGGGGAAGAGGTGGAAAGAAATCATTTAAGCCTGTCAGGTCAGTTTAAAGTACAGGCTACCAGCAGCAAATTAAGTAAATGGCAAGAAAGAAGAAGGAAAAGAAGAAGAAAAGGATATCGTTAGCTCTGAACCAAGAGTAGGCTCCCCGGGTTGAAACAGTTGGGAACCCTTCCCCCCAGGTTCCCATCCTGGCTCTGGGAGAAGAGTGGAGGTTGTTACCTGCTTCTGCAAACCCTGCCATTTTTCACTTTGAAACCTTTTTTCCCTCCCTCCACTCCCCCAGGACCAAGTCCCAGCTCCTGTCTCTAAAGGTGGTCTGTTAACTCTGCTTCTGACTCTAAACCCTGTTGTGCCAAATCATCTTTAACCACGCCTAACTAATTTACAACCCTTCAGCAGCCCTTGCTGAAACAGCACCAAAACTTGAAAGATTACTGGCAGCTTCCCTTAATGCTGCCCTTACTTCAAACCTCTCACAAGTGGACTGAAGTGCCTCCTTTCCCTGGAAGGGATCCAGTCCCAATGGGCAGGGACCTTCTTCTGCTACCCATATACCAAGGAAGGTGGGCTCCTTAGCCAACCCCCATCCCACTGGGTCCCCTAACACTGCCGCCATTTCTTTTTTAATCTCATCCCAGGCTGACCCCTGCACCTGGTATGGGCCCTGGTTCTTCCTTATCCATAAAAAAAATCCTTATTATTGGGGTGAACTTCCAGCAAGCATGATTCCAGTTTCCTTCCTGAGTGTCCCCCTTCCCAGCTTTGACACCACAGAGCTGTCCCTGCTCCCATTCCCCCCCTTAGCAAAACATGATTCCAATTGCCCCCCCACTTCCTGATTGACTGCAGACTATATAGTAAAACTTGAGTTCTGCTTAGCTATACCTTAACCAATCATTTTACTGAAATTTAACTAACCAATCCTAACACATTGTAACATGGTTATTTAACCAATTATATCCCACCTTAATTGGTTTATACCCAACAAGATTAATTATACAGCAGACAGAAACAATCACAGAACCAGACAGAGATTATACAAACAAACAACAGGGAAGTGAAGACTACAGTGATAGAACAATACAGAAATGAGGGTTTCACATCCCAGCTATTGATAAGTGAGTTCTTGCCAGACAGGGTGCTATCAAACTAAGTTTCCTTTTACATCTTCTAGGCTCTTCCCTTTCTCTGGAGGTGATAAGAATATCAGGACAGGATTGGATTCCTAACAGCCCAATAGCACCTTATTTCAATGGGACTAGTTTGGAATGTGAGGATGTGACCAGACGCTTCCCAGTTTACAGCTGTCTCTGCTGCTTAGCCAAAGGCCTTAGCCTAAAAACCAGGCCTCAGACTGTCACAGCAAGAGAAGGCCCTTACACAGACAGATAGTGATTTTGATTCTCTCTTTTATAACTAGCTAAGTGATAAGAATACACCTAAATTCTCAAAGTATAGGCCTTTACAGACAGGCCTGAATAGCTATATCCTAACACTTGTCTCCACCAGTCTCTTTAGCTTGTTTTTCTCCCTTATGGGAGGGAATACAGCCTCCCCATCTGGAGAGGCTCACTATCTTGCTACTCCTAACCTACTGACTCCTTCACTCTTCTCTCACCAGGGGAGGGTTTAAAAAGGTCTCAGGCAGCCCTTAGTTGGAATCAGCTGATCCGAATTGAGCTCGGTAGCTCCCCCTCAGCTGATGCTAATTGATACTCTGATGACCTCTTCTCAGCTGAACCTGAGTGACCTGTAGTTACCACCCCTCAGTTGATAGGGAGGAGGGCCTTTCAACCCTCTGAGACTGATTTCTACCCCCCTCCCCACTTGCAGCTGTCTGTCCTGAGTTTATCAAAAGGGCTAAACCAATAGCAAAAGAGAAAGGTAAAAAGAGGGAAGATATGAGCACAGCACAAAATCAAGAGGTTGAGAACAAAATTAATCATGGAACCAAAGGCCATGAAGAGAAGGAATTCTTGAATTGCCTTTATACCAATGCTAGGAGCTAGGTAACAAAGGAGGGATTGGAATGGCTCATTTATTAGCATAAATTGGATCTAGTTGGTATTACTGAAACCTGGGGGGATGATTCCCATGATTGGAATGTTCAAATCAATTGTTATAACCTCTTTAGGAAGGATCTTGAATGCTTGGGGATCAATGTCCTAACAGATATGCACAGACCATCAGATAACAGTAGGGAATAGGATGACCATCTTCTTATGCCCCTATCTGTAATGAGTAGGAAAAAATGCCGTGTGGTCAGTTTGAGTGACACATGCTGGAAGTCTCATGCTGCCGGTACTAAAACATCCTTGGCATTTCTAAACATCATAAATAGAGACCCCTGTCTGTGACTTTCCGTGTCCTCCATTACTTCTGCAGTGGCCAGTGTGGCTGACTACAGGGCCATTCAAGCAGCTGGCTCTGGAGCCAGTTGCTCAGGTGGCCCCAGGAACAGCCAAACTGGCCACTGCTGGAGAAGCCCACAGCCACCACTTGGGCGGCCCCGCAGCCACCTGAACCGGTCACTGATTGGGTGACCCTAGGCAGCTGGCCCTGGGGACCCCCTGAGCAGCGGCCAGTACAACTGGCCCGGGGTGAGGCTGGCCCCCCGGAACCACCTGAACAGTGGTCCCAGGGGCTGCAGGAGCCACCTCTGCTTGGTGGGCCTCAGCTGTGCTCCTGGGATGGCCCCCCACAGTTGGTGCCGCTGGCCCTTCCCCCACCCAGCAGCGGTCCCCAGCAGCTGGTGCTGCTGGCATTGCCCCCAAACCAAGGGGCAGTCGCCCCCCGGGGTGCCCCAGGCACCACTGCCCCTCCCCAAGATTTAGTGAGGGATATAAGACAAAGAGACAAACTCTGCCTTTGGAGACACATAACCAACTCCACTGCCTTCAATGGGAGCTGAATATCTGCGTCTAATAGCAGAAAAGCTACCAAAAATAGGTGATCTGGAAGCCTCACCAGTGCCGAATAGAGGGGAATAATCACTTCCCTCGATCTGCTGGCAATGCTCCTACTAATGCAGCCCAATATGTCGTTGGCCTTTTGGCAATGAGGGCACACTGCTGATTCATATCCAGCTTCTCGTCCACTGTAACCCCTAGGTCCTTTTCTGCAGTACTGTTGCTTAGCCAGCCTGTACCCGTGCATGGGAATCTTTCGTACTATGTGCAGGACTCTGCACTTGTCCTTGTTAAAACTCATCAGATTTCTTTTGATTCAATCCTCCAATTTGTCTAGGTAACTCTGGACAATATTCCTACCCTCCAGTGCATAGAATCATAGAATCATAAAATATCAGGGTTGGAAGGGACCTCAGGAGGTCATCTAGTCCAACCCCCTGCTCAAAGCAGGACCAATCCTCAATTAAGTCATCCCAGCCAGGGCTTTGTCAAGCCTGACCTTGTCCCCAAAGACCAGTCACTTACTTAGGGCAATTGAATCTTAGATCTCACAACAAAGACAGTGCTTGTAGCCAGTCCTGTAATAACCCATTTTAAGACTTAGATTAATAGATTCTAGGACTGGAAGGGACCTCGAGAGGTCATCGAGTCCAGTCTCCTGCCCGCATGGCAGGACCAAATACTGTCTAGACCATCCCTGATAGACATTTATCTAACCTACTCTTAAATATCTCCAGAGATGGAGATTCCACAACCTCCCTAAGCAATTTATTCCAGTGTTTAACCACCCTGACAGTTAGGAACTTTTTCCTAATGTCCAACCTAGACCTCCCTTGCTGCAGTTTAATCCCATTGCTTCTTGTTCTATCCTTAGAGGCTAAGGTGAACAAGTTTTCTCCCTCCTCCTTATGACACCCTTTTAGATATCTGAAAACTGCTATCATGTCCCCTCTCAGTCTTCTCTTTTCCAAACTAAACAAACCCAATTCTTTCATCCTTCCTTCATAGGTCATGTTCTCAAGACCTTTAATCATTCTTGTTGCTCTTCTCTGGACCCTTTCCAATTTCTCCATATCTTTCTTGAAATGTGGTGCCCAGAACTGGACACAATACTCCAGCTGAGGCCTAACCAGAGCAGAGTAGAGCGGAAGAATGACTTCTCGTGTCTTGCTCACAACACACCTGTTAATACATCCCAGAATCATGTTTGCTTTTTTTGCAACAGCATCACACTGTTGACTCATATTTAGCTTGTGGTCCACTATAACCCCTAGATCCCTTTCTGCCATACTCCTTCCTAGACAGTCTCTTCCCATTCTGTATGTGTGAAACTGATTTTTTCTTCCTAAGTTGAGCACTTTGCATTTGTCTTTGTTAAACTTCCTCCTGTTTAACTCAGACCATTTCTCCAATTTGTCCAGATCATTTTGAATTATGACCCTGTCCTCCAAAGCAGTTGCAATCCCTCCCAGTTTGGTATCATCCGCAAACTTAATAAGCGTACTTTCTATGCCAATATCTAAGTCATTAATGAAGATATTGAACAGAGCCGGTCCCAAAACAGACCCCTGCGGAACCCCACTCGTTATGCCTTTCCAGCAGGATTGGGAACCATTAATAACAACTCTCTGAGTACGGTTATCCAGCCAGTCATGCACCCACCTTTAGTAGCCCCATCTAAGTTGTATTTGCCTAGTTTATCGATAAGAATATCATGCGAGACCGTATCAAATGCATCTACCTCTCCATCCAGCTTAGTGTTATCTGCAAACTTGCTGAGGGTGCAATCCATCCCATCATCCAGATCATTAATAAAGATGTTGAAAACCAGCCCCATGACCAACTCCAGGGGTACTCCGCTCGATACCAGCTACCAACTAGACATCGAGCCATTGATCACTACCCATTGAGCCCGACAATCTAGCCAGCTTTCTATCCACCTTATAGTCCATTCATCAAACCCATTTTTTAACTTGCTCTCGGGAATACTGCGAGAGACTGTATCAAAAGCTTTGCTAACGTCAAGATATATCACGTCCACTGCTTTGACCATATCCACAGAGCCCGTTATCTCATCAGAGAAGGCAATCAGGTTGGTCAGGCGTGCCTTGTCCTTGGTGAATCCATGTTGACTGTTCCTGATCACCTTCCTCTCCTCCGAGTGATTCAAAATGGTTTCCTTGAGGAACTGCTCCATGATTTTTCCAGGGACTGAGGTGAGACTAACCGGTCTCTAGTTCCCCAGGTTTTACTTCTTCCCTTTTTTAAAGATGGGCACTATATAGTCTCTGACTTCTTTCAGCTGCACAAGCAGTGCTTAGAGAGAGAACACTGCCCCTAAACTCTAAACCAGCTGTTGTGGACAAGCCCCTGGCAGGGTTACAGCTGGTGTGGCGAGCTCCAATGCCCCACAGACTCTTGCACATGTTCCCAAAAACCCTGAGAAGTCCACAGGAGATTATCTGATCCAGCAGACCCTGGGGAGTCCAGCTTGGTGTAGAATGTCCCCTTAGTTCTTCAAGTGTTCATTTGCCCTTGTGGGATTAGGAAGCCCGTGTCACAAGTTAACAGTTGGAAGAGTGAGTCTGACTCCAGTTATTGGTGAGAGACTGACATTTTTTCTGGCCATGAAGCCTTCTGCTAACCCCACCTGCCATCCTGTCTAGTGTGTCCAGAAATAGCACTGGATCCCATAAGGTGAGGTGCTGGCAGAAGCTGCTCTATGTACATGCAATGTAGGCAGCTGTCTACAGTGGCAGACTTCTGGGAAGCTGCCTACAGCGGCAAATTTAGCCTGGTTGCCCCCCAGTCATGCAAGGCCACACTGCCACTCAATGAAATTTGGCACTGCGGCCCTTTCCTTCACGATGTTGGAGTGACTGAGCTAAATCTGCCACCCTAGGCCTCTGAGGAGGGGGATAGAACATTGAAGTTTTGCCTTGGGCGGCAGATTGTCTTCAGCAGCCTCTGGGAGAGAAGTGCTGATTTCAACGTGCTCTGATAAACGTCAATGGGAGTTGAGCAATCACAGAGCCTGGAGGTTTAAGGACCAGAAACTGGAACCACAGAGACTCTATGATTCTGCACTGATCTGGAGAGGAAATGGTTGGGCCACAGTCTCTGACCTGGCAATTGTGAGAATGGGAAGTGTGACCACAGGCATCCGTTCCCCTGGAAAGGCATGATGACGTCTCCTATCAATATAAACTGCACCGAAGGCAAGGAGTAGAACAGAAACATCTGCAGCCATGCAGCCAGACAGCTCCTATCACAAATGGGACAACTCAGAAGAGGTGGAACTCTCAATGGAGGGAGCGAGCAGTGCACCTGGGAGAGGCGGTAAAGGTGAGCTGGCCTGAGGAAGGGTGGTCTTGTGATTAAGGAGCTGCCCTGGGAGTCAAGAGGCCTGTGTCTGATTCATGGCTTCACTCATTTGAGGTTAGCCGTTGCCTGCACCCAGGAGAGTTTCTCTCTCTCTCTCACAATTCATTTCTTGGTTAAGTATGGAGGGAGAAAACTTGTTCACCTTAGCCTCTAAGGATAGAACAAGAAGTAAAGGGCTTAAACTGCAGCAAGGGAGGTTTAGGTTGGACATTAAGAAAAAGTTCCTAACTGTCAGGGTGGTTAAACACTGGAATAAACTGCCTAGGGAGGTTGTGGAATCTCCATCTCTGGAGATATTTAAGAGTAGGTTAGATAAATGTCTATCAGGGATGGTCTAGACAGTATTTGGTCCTGCCATGCGGGCAGGGCATTGGACTCGATGACCTCTCGAGGTCCCTTCCAGTCCTAGAATCTATGAATCTATTCTCATCATCCACATAAACTACTTTATTATCATGGGGCAAACGCATCCCTGGGTCACTCCAGTGCCTTCAGAGTTCCTATTTCAGGGACGAAACTGGTCCTGTGAGCCTGCCCATATCTTACTTCTAGAGCCTGAGAGGCAGGGGCTTCTCAATCTGGGGGTCACACTCACCCTGCCTTTTCCATATTGCCAAAAGGTACAGGGATTCCCAACATGGAAAATGGAACACAGGGAAGGCTGAGAACTGTGGTGAATCCCTCCCCTCCCTTTGTCCAGTCATCTTCACTTGCTGAGAACCATGTTCAGTGCCTGGAGTCGCTCCCCAAAGGGAATGTTAGGAGGGGTTGATCCCACATTGAGAGATCTAACCAGTGTTGCTCCCCACAGCTCTTTGCCTCCCTAATTGCACCCAAGGGAAGGCCATTGCCATCCTGTATGTCCTGCTGGCGATTTGCATTGCAGTGGTCACAGCTCTCATCGTGGTGAACCGTGGGAAATGTAAGTCTCCTGTTCCTTTCTACCTCGGCCTCAGATCTCACCTGCCAAGAGTGAGGCTGCTCTGACTAGTTTGGGGTGGATTTTAGCAGTGGGGCACAAAATTGGGCTGAGACTGGAGGCTCAGCTGTGACCTTAATTATGGAGCAGTTGCCATTGCTAGGTAACTTTCACTCACCTCTGAGTTAAGGTGACCGGATTTTCAAAGGGGTGGGATTTGTCCTTAGCATAACTCCCGCTAGCTTTCCATGGGACTTGTGCTCGTAAATCTCAGAAAAATCCCACTGAAAATCAGTAACCGGGGCATGTTTGTGGTGACATTTTGAAGGTTGTGAAATATTCATACAAAAATGTTCTTTTGTGAATCGTGTTCTGTGGCCAGTGCAAAGGGCTGTCGGCCGATCACGCTAGCAGCGAGGGAATGTCTGGGAGTGAGAACAATGCAACGGGGGCATGGCACAGTGCGCTGCCACAATTGCCTCTTCCCCATTAACACAAGGAGAGCTTGGGCCCGACAAATGCATTCCTTCCCTTTTTAACTTTGCAACCAGCTAACCACACACAAACCGAGACAGGCTCCTCGTGGCAGCAGGCGGCTTTCTGCTCCGCACAGCAGTCAGAGCCCTGCATTGCTCTGGGAAGGCTGAACCTTTTCACTCTCAGCTTTGCTCTGCCCCTTTGAGCTGTCCAGCCACATTCTGCACCCATGTGTAGAAGTAGCAGCTGCACCGCACATCTTGGGGCCACTGACAGCTCAGTGTAACATAGAGCAGCCCCAACGCAGCTCTACATTGTACCGAGGACCGAGCTGATATTCAGAATAATGAATCGCGGTGTTGAGCACAATGTGCCTGTAGCGGAGGATCACAGCTAGCATAAGGTAATGGACATCAGAAGTCTTGGGTAGTAACTGGGAGGAAAGTGCATTTTACAGCAGCACGGATGTCCCCAAAGATATGGGTTTCCCCTGCTGATATATTTTACCCTGCTATGAAAAGTCTCATGTTTACAGTGTCCCAGGGTCTTGCCAAAGCCCAGCTGGATCGAGATACGATAGAAAGAGATGCCAAGAGAAATCTGTCACATCACCAGGACTATATAGGTGAGAGGATAAAGGAAATGTTTCTATTCCTTGTTAGACTTCGCGGATCTATTTTTTGTCCTTACACCTCAAGGGAGGGAAGAGTTGGGCCCAAGGGGTCAGTTGCAGTGCTGGTGAAGTTGATGTAGCTCCTTCGACTTCATTGGAGCTGAGCAGACATACATCTGCTGGGGATCTGACCACAGCTCAGACAGCACTCTAGATTATTGTGGGGTGTGGGACAACCACAGGAGGTGGAAGCAGCTCTTAGATTTTTTGGATAACATTGTCCTGCTCCTAGGATCACTGATTATCCAATGACATTTTGTTGTGATGAGGTCACGTTTCTATCAGTGTCTCATTGGCTGAGAGTGTTATCCTGCTGGGGAAGCCATGGGCATGAGTGGAATTTGTCTGTACAAGGAGTAGGCAGATGCCTAGGGCCCCCAAAAAGACAACTACTGCTTGGGTGAGTGGGAACTGAGACCCGTCTTGTCCAGGACACTCCCCTGACCATCTGAAAAAAGGAAGCAGGAATATGGGTCAGTGGACGCCACAGTCTGCCCAGCAGAGTGTGATAGTGTGCCCCCAAACACCCAGCAAACGGCCCTTCATTTCTCTGTGCCTCAGTTTCACTATCTGTGAAATGCGTAACATTTCTTGTCTATTTGTATTGGAACGGTCTCTCGCTCAGTGTCTATGCAGTGCCAGAGCAAGGGTACCCAATCTCAGTTCTGGTTTGTGCAGCACCTGGCCCAAAGGGGCCCTAATCTCAGGTGGGGCTTGTAGATAGCACGGTAATTTAAATCAGTAATAGCTATAAGTGAAACCCATTTACATCCTTGCAAATGTCTGTGCTTGCTCCAGAAATTTCACAGACTCCAGGATGAATGGTCCTTATCCAGTGCTCCTCAGTGGTCGAGCTTGTGCGTGGGCAGCATGAGGTTCTGTGTTATTATTTAAAATGGAAATTCCCCATTCTCTCATTTTCCTTTTAGAGTTAAAGATGTCCAAAGAATTCAACGTGTTTAACAGTCGACTTCTTAATGGTAGGTTCTGTTGATGTTTCTCAAGAGCTTCAGCATAAACAGTTCCCTTGTCGCAAGACATGAAATAAAATCATGGGGGTTGCCCATGGGTGGGGTCTCTCCCTTTGACATGCCCATGTACAGCAGTTCTTTTCTGCCCTCTGTTGTTTGCAGTGTCCAAGGAGCTGGCTGGGGTTAGGTTGGGGATCGAGGAGATCCAAGCTGATAACGTGAAAGGCCCATCACATCTCCAGGATGCCACAGGTGAGAAACATCAGTTCCTTCCAACGTCTGATCACCACTACTTCCTTGTATAGGGACTCCTGGGTCTGATCTTCCCGTGTGAAGGACAAGCTGCAATGGAAGGAGAGAAGGAGGATGAGAAAAGGGAAGTGTGAGGATGGAGCCGGGAGCCCTACATGGATAATCCCATTTTAGTTTGGAATCAGCTGCCTCCTGCTCCCAAGGGCCACCCCAGGTTTTATCCTGAGCCCAGTTCATGCTGCAGCAGAACTTTGGAACTCAGACCCCGATCCAGCAAAGGCACTTAGGCATGTGTAACCCATTGGTGAGCAGTGTGACAGGTCCCCCACTGTGCTGATCTAAGAGATGGTTCGGCAGCTTTATCTCAAGCTGAAATAGTTCCTGCTTTTAGCCCTGGAGGGCGCCAGTTCAATCCCCAAGTTCTTCCCCACAATAGCAGCTGTCAAACAACTCTACGCTCCTGATTACTGTGTGGTGTAACACATGTTCAGAGCAGTGGTTTTCTGCCTGTGGTCCATAGACCCGTGGAGGTCCACAGACTATGCCTAAGATTTCCAAAGGGATCCTCACCTCCATTCTAAAGTTCAGGGGTCCGAAAATGAAAACAGGATGAAAATCACTGGCTTTGTGTTTAAGTGCTTTGCTGCATTGTGGTCTCAGTACCCTGTAGATACGTGGCAGTGGTGGTGGCGGTGGTGGGGTGCTCTGGTTCGCTCAGCGCTGCTGAGAGCTCACAGCTCCCATGGCCTGCAGAAGGAATTTGGGAATGCTCAGCCTTTCTGGTATCAGGCCCATCCAGTGGAAACATGAGCTGGAGTCTGATCTTGGTTCTGCTGGTGTCAGTGTCATGATTATGGATTTAGACTTCCAAGAAGAGGCCCATGATGGAGAAGTGGAGTGTGGGCTACCTGATTGTGAGCCTACTGCGGTAAAAATTCCCTCACTGAATCCAACAGTTGGCTTGAAGGAAAATCAATGAGCCCAGGATAGCACAGGTGCTTTGATAATACAATGGTGGACTCCGGTATCAGACCATAGATAGGTCAAAGGCTGGAAAGGGGACAGAGAGTGTGTTAGCAGATAGATGGACACATTTCCAGCTGCTGTGAAGGAAGGTCTGAGCCAGCCCAGAAATATCAACCTGTTGATTCCGGTGGCATTTTTCTACCCCCTGCCTGCCCTGACAGAGATAAGGAACCTAACGCACAGTATGTCGAAGGAGCTGGCTGAGGTGAGACGGGACCATGACAGACTCCAGGAGGTCTTGAGCAGGGTGCAGGACGAGTTACGGAACATCACAGGTAAGGGGGCACCAGACAGGGCTTGAAACCAGTGACAGTGTTAATCGCAAATGCCCAGAATCAGTGAAAGGCAACAGGGAACAGGGCATTCGACTTTCAGGTTCCCAAAGGGCCTATGGCCTGCGCAGCTCGCCCTGCACTGAAACTGACCACATCTCCCAGCTGGGAGTCCCCAGTGGCTGTAGAACCACCACCGATGTCTTCCATGCCACAGTCCTGCCTGACCATGATTCCATCATTGTTTCCATTCCTTGGGCACCGGAGTTGTTGTAGAACCAGCCAAAGCCTCAGAGAGCCATAACCAATTCCCTGATACCTGCCCTACACGTAATGGAAATGGACACAGACAGGGCCGGCTCCAGGGTTTTTGCCGCCTCAAGCGGCAAAAAAAAAAAAGCCGCGATCGCGATCTGCGGCGGCAATTCAGCAGGAGATCCTTCGCTCTGAGTGGGAGTGAGGGACCATCCGCCGAATAGCTGGACGTGCCGCCCCTCTCTGGAGCGGCCGCCCCAAGCACCTGCTTGGCAAGGTGGTGCCTGGAGCCGGCCCTGGACACAGCTGATAATTTGGCTAAATACATAATGTAGCCTAACAGGTTATGGATACAATACTGTATGGCAGAAGCCACCAGATGGTGGTGTTGTACATCAGCTTGCAAGATCTTTTTCCAAGCATGTCAGCGGTATTCAGTCTCTGACAGCTTGAGAGCAGCTGGTCGAAGGAAAAAAAGAATCTAATTTCAGGGAATATGCAAATTCGGTGAAAATTATTTTCTTGATCCCAGTGAGAATTTCAGAAGTAAATAAAGAGTATGGAGACACGGAGGAGTTTTTGCATTTCAGTTAGACTGCATTTTGACTCTCCGATGCAGGCTTGTCCCATAATTTTACTTCTCTCAGAAATCATCTGCACAACATGTCCACCTGGCTGGCAGCATTTTGAGAAAAATTGCTACTTCTTTTCAACATCGACTAAATCCTGGTTGGACGCTAAGCAGTTCTGTACCAGTCAAGAGTCTCACCTGGTTATTGTTAACAACAAACAGGAACAGGTAAACCATCCAATCAGATTCCTACTGTAGATCATGAAGAATGGAAGGGATTAAGCACAAGGGGCCAGATTCTGTGCTGTTACACCAGGGTGAATCTGGAGTTCTCTAGATTTACCCCAGCGTAACTGAGATCACAGTCTGGCCCAAGTTCTACAGGAATTTAGCAATATCTTTGGATGTAACTTTCTGTTCAAGAAGAATTGAGGGAACCTGTATACTTAGAGTCATTTGAAAATTGTCGAGTGAGCTTTGTGAACAGAAATCTCAGTGTCAGATGTGGATGATTTGATATGAATCAAAATTCACGTGATTCAGTTCTAATCCCCTGCGAATACAAATCACAGAGTCCCATAGGGACCTAAAAATAATATTTGATTGCTACCGACCTGGGCAGGAATTCAGCTGCTGACCCGTAGGTGAAATGCTTTTCAGAGCAGCTCACTACAACGCTAGGGAAGGCTTTTTGATGTTCTATGGAAGACCCCACTCCAGATTCCTCATTGGGACTTTGCAGAAGGAATCCTGCCCTGATGGAGGATCCACTTTAAGTTTTAAATTGAGCCTGGTGCCTGCTGGGAACAGGATTTGGGAGACTAATTGGTGCTGGGAGGATGCCCATGTAGTGCAGAGGTGGGCAAGGTATTGGTGTGAATCAGAACCAAAATCTGATGCATGAGCAGCACAGCTCATAGCGTGTCCATTTTGCCATCCTGTCCTCGGGCCTGGATTTAAGGTACGCCCAGTAACCAGGGTGCAGAATGGGACTTAACAGGGACTGTAAGATGATTCCTTGGTCCCCCTGCATGGAGGAGACCTATGGCCATGGGATTGACGGGCCCCAAAAGCAGGCCCTCAGCAACTGTAGGAGGGTTGAAAATAGTCCTCAGGGAACAGCAGTGTAATATTCAGCCTTATTATTATCACTTATCTGTATTGAGATAGCATGTAGAAACACCAATCAGAGCCCCATGTGCTAGGTGCTGTACACATGTCACAAAAAGAAAGTCCCTGCCTGAAACAGGCCCAGTGTTCCTCTCCCATTTTAAAGTTGAGATTTGCAGGGCAAAGGGCAGAGATGATGCATATGAAGTACAGCTGGTCAGAAAATGAGCGGGTTTTTTTCCTGTGGAAAATTTCATGTATTTGGGCAAAAAATTATATACGGCAAATTTTTGAATGAAAACTGAAACATTTCCATTTGGAAATGCTGCTGCAGTGCTCCATGAGGGCTTTAATTTGGATGTCTCAGGCCCCCATTCTTTAGAGGTCAGTTACCCAGTCAGTTTACATCTCCCATGATGCACAACGGTCACTCCTCTTCAGGGGCGGCTCTAGGCACCAGCAAAGCAAACAGGTGCTTGGGGCGGCACATTTGCAGGGGTGGCAGCCGGCAGGGAGCCAGCATGGGAGCTGAGAACCAACAGGGGGCCCTGGGAGCTGTAGTTTCTTCATTAGCTCCCTGCCTGTAGAGCCAGCTCTGGAGCAGGGAAAGAACTACATTTCCCAGCATTCCCTTGGCCGCTATCAACAGGAAAGGGAGGGGGAGGGAGTATTGTAGCTGAAACCTCATGCTGCAGCTTGATGTGAACGGAGAGCTCACTGCTAGAACGGGCTGGCACTGTGAACGGGGAACAAGTGTGCTGCAGGAGTAGAAGGCCCCAGCTATCCCCTTCAGAAGACATCCCCAGCCTGGATTAGGGAAACCGGTGTGACCTCACCTTGCAGCCCCCAAAGAAGGAATTGGGTGGACTAAATGGACGGTGCCCCTCTCTCTCTGAAGCCTAGCAAGGGAGGTACGTGGATCCCACTAGAATTTAAAATGAAAAGTAAGGGAGGGGAGGCTCTGGACCTGGGCAGCTTTAGATACAGTACCAGGCACTTAGGAGGATTTCTACTTCTGAGCCATGGAAGCAGAAATTGACTTTTCCTTTCCAGATATAGCTAATATTCAGAAAGGGAATCTAGCACCTGCCTTCCGGATTTGAACACCTCCAAATTCAGGACTGCTCAAGCTCAATTTGGGCGGCTGTTACTTCATTTCTCCCAAATCAAATATACTGATCCACTGGAACTTGCTGTAGAAAAAATAGGATAAAATTGAGCAAGAAATGCTTCCCAGTGGTTATTAGGACTGGAATTGCTATTTTCAACAGCCATTGCCTTTTTTTGTTTTTTGTTTTTACTTTTATTTGTTTAAAAGGAAGACAGTGATTTGCATTGGCAAATTCCCCATAGAAACAAAGAGTGGAACAAAAGAATAATAAAGGCACCTCAACTTTTCCTCATTTCTGGAGGACAGTCTCATAATATGCATCCAGATATCCTCCAGTCACACAAGCTGAAAATTGTTCCACTTTACTGCAGTTCTGTAACCATATGGGAACCAATCCTGTCTGTGTTCTGTGCACATCTAAAATTCCTGCTGAATGACCCACCCTGGGAGCGAGTTACCAGTGACCCAGGGCTGGGACAGAAGGAGAGTGCGGGTGGATGGGGGAGAGCCCAGGGCTGGGGCAGTAGGGTGTGTGTGTGTGTGTGGGCACTGGTGGGGGGGAAGGGAGGGAGCCAGAGCTGGGGCAGCAGAGGTGTGGGTGGGGGGCGGAGCCCAGGGCTGGGGCAGCAGGGGGTGCGGGTGGGGGAGAGCCCAAGGTTGGGGCTGCAGGGTGGTGTGGTGGGGGGAGGCCCAGAATTGGGGCGGCAGGTGGGTGCAGGTGGGGGGAGAGCCCAGGGCTGGGGAGGCAGGGGAGTGCGGGGGGTAGCCCAGGGCTGGGTTGGCGGGCAGACAAACATTTTTTTGCTTGGGGTGGCAAAATACCTAGAGCCGGCCCTGCTCCTCTTGAAGAGAGGAAGCAATGCATCATGGGAGTGCCTGGTGCATCATGGGAATGTAAGGTGGCCAGCCCCAATGTAAAGGGTTGGAAAAACAGGGGGAGGGGTGAGACTCTACAGTGACAGACTCTGATGGCCACAAACACAGGCCCCGTGAAACCCCCTCACCTCCCCCCTCACCTTCTGCTTGGGATCACGATTGTCTCCTTCACCTGTTTTCCCACATAGACGTTTTTGTCAAACCAACTCATTGAGCCCGACGTGTACTGGCTCGGCCTCAGCGACTCAGCGAAGGAAGGGGAGTGGCGCTGGGTGGATGACAGCCCCCTGTCTGTCAGGCAAGTTCCCCTTTCTTCAGCCTCTTTGGAGAGAGAACTGTCCCTTACAATCAGTTGTTTCAGCTTCATCTCCTGTCCTGCTAAAGAGCCAGACGGAGCATTCATACCAATGCAATTGATAGTAAAGGGGTCTCTGGTCTTCTTTAGTGTCTAAACCACTTAAAGAAGATGATGAGTCTACAACTGCCTCCATACTAATGTCATCCAGGGTCAACACAGAGCCAGGGCAGGACCTGGGATGTTCCTGGGGAGCAGAAAGCTGCTTGACCGTGGGGCATTCTGAATGTCCTGCTAAGGAACGGTGCTGGGGAGAACAGCAACATGGCCCAGGGGACAGGGCCATGGAGAAGGAGGCAGCACTCCTGGGTTCTAGTCCCAGCCCCATGAGTGTGCTCTGCTGGCCGACTGTGAGGCACGTCTCTTCCTGCTCTATGCCTCAGTTTCCTCACCTGTAAAATGCACTGGAAACTGATGTCATCCAAGCGGAGAACAGCTCTAGCTTGAGCAGTGGCTGGGCCAGCTTCCCCCTATTCAGTGGCTAGCACCAACCTGCCATGGCCCTGACCTGCAGGCACCCCCTCAAGGAGTGAGTAGGAGATCAGTCCATGCCCACCTGGACTCTCTCTGCTAAAACTATCAGACCAGTCAGTGCCCATTGGTGGCAGTGACGTGGAGACGTGTCGCCTAGGAGCTGGCTCATTTCACATCCGCTGCATGGAGGAGGTTTTCGAACCAGAGACGCTGTACACATGTGGACTCTGTTCTGTTGCTAAGACCCACAGCCGCACTGGGAATGGGATGGAAATGACTGCTAGCAGGGGCAACCTGTGGAAGCCTACACAAAGTGGAGCATTTGCTGGGGTGCTGGGATACACAGCATCCACCAGTGGGAGTTGCTCTAGGATCACAGCCATTCAAATCATGTATCTGCAGTGCAGGCACAGTCAAGCATAGGTCTCTTTGTGCCCTGACTGTCCTCTGTGCTGTGATGAGCAGCCACCCATCCTCTGCCTTCTTCCATCCACCCATCTTCCTCTTACCCACCTACTGCACCACCTGGCCTGCCAACCCCTGCTGTTTGGATGGTGACATTGAAAGGCAGCTAGAGCTGTGTGAAGCAGCTGACATCCACCAGGGTCCTTCCATCCAAAGTTATTGGTTCCCCACCTCCCTTTTAGAACTTCCATATCCACCTCTAATTCCATGGGCTTCGGTTTGCTTCTCAGGTTCTGGGGGCCTGGGGAACCCAACAATGTTGGGCAGCACGGGGAGGACTGTGTCCATCTGCGCTTTGATGGGAAGTGGAACGATGCCACCTGCTCCTTGACTGAGCACTGGATCTGTGAACAGCAGTGCTAGCTGAGTCCCTGAATCCACAACAGAGAGGGGAAGTGTCACACAGCCTGCCCCACGTGGGACTGCTCCGGAGCTTTCATCTCTCTAAATCAGTGATTCTCAGACTGCCGCTCGCAAGCTGCAAGAGGATCTTCAATGTGTCTCCTGCAGCTCTTTGCAGCACATGCTATTAAAACACGGTGATTTAATTATTAGCAGATCTAAGTTATTAACCAATCTGGATGCTTTTACTATATTATTAACCCATTAAGTTATCAACCTACACTAAGCTACTAAATTATTTGCTGTGAGAATAATATATATAGATATAAAATTAAATATTTCCCGTCACACTGTTTCAATATGAATAGTACTATAGTAAATGAAACAATGAATTCACCTACTGTGTTTTTTTTGCGTAATGGTGATGGCTAATTTGGCTCCTGAGCCACTGAGGTCCGAGTATCACTGCTTTACACGCTGGGCGGCTATTGCAGCGAGTGGAGCTGTGGGACAGGATCATGGAAAGCAGAGGTGGAGAAGGTGACTGGCATTGGACCGTCTAATCCATTTCCCTCCCATACTGGGGCCCAGGGCGGGGTTGTTCCCCTCAGGGCTCTAGCATTAAATGTGGCTCCCGCCCTTCCCCCAAGACGTTGCAATTCCCCGGCCTGGTAGATCTCATTGCCAGGCTGTTCTTCCTGACACGGGGCCAGAGTCTGATCTCAGGTGCGCTGCTGTAAATGCAGAGACTGTACTGGCTTCAGGGGACTCACCCCGAACTCACATTGATGTGAGTGAGATCAGAATCGGGGCCATTCGCCCTCAAACGTCCTTTTCTTAATTTCATCCCATTGCTCCTCACTCTGCCCCCGGGTGTCTGCGCTGAGAGGAAGGATGATCTGATGTGTAAGGCACAGGACTGGGACCTGGGTTCACTTCTAGCTCTGACACTGACTCCTTCACCTGTCTGGGCCTCAGTTTCCTAAAATGGAGATAATAACCCTTCCCGTGTCTCTCTTGTCTATTGAGCCTGTGAGCTCTGTGGGGCAGGGACTGTCGCATTGCGTGTCAGCGCCACACCCGGCACAATGGGGCTGTGATCTCAGTTGGGGCCAATAGCTGCTCCTATATGTGTTCCCAAGTCACCTATCTGCCTCTTTGGGGGGATGTTCTGCCGTTAGACGCATGCGCTCGGCTCCCATTGAAGGCAGTGGAGTTGCTTGTCTGTTTCCAAGGTCAGAGTTTGTTTTTTTGTCTTATACCCTTGACTAAAACTTGGAGGGGGGCAGTGGTGGGTGGGACACCCTGGGGGGCCGCTGCTCCTAGATTGGGGTGCCGGGGCCAGCAACACTAGCTGCTGGGGGCTGCTGAGGAGGAGCTGCTCTGGCTGACCCTGAGACTGCTGCTGGGGGGGGGGGGGCGTGGGAGGGCTGCAGGCTGCTGCTGGGAGGGGGCGGAACCAGCATCTCAAACTGAAGTTCCCCATGATAATGCCGCATTTTTTCCCTATTCACTACAGATAGGTGCATAAGGACACAGTCATCCTGTTCCCTACTGTTATCTCATGGTCTGTAGCAGACACCAACTAATACCCCAGCTTGTGCTTTATCTGAACAGCTAAGGTCAGGAGCTCCTTTTATCTGGGCCACCAGGTCCCTGATTGGCTGTTGCTCACCCTTCTAATCCTTGGAGGACCAGGTCTCAGTGGTTTCCAAAATGGCTGCTCCAGAGACTCCTATCTAGGCAATCTTGGAGGACTCACCTTCGCTGCTCTTCTCCTCTCAGCCTCATATTTCTTGGGGCTGGGGGGGCAGTAGGTTGCAGAAGAATTATGGGGTCCCCAGCAAGCCAAATATACCCCGTCTCAAACCAACTTTAGCCAGCCTGTCCCCAAGAAGAGTGGTCCCCCTTCTACTGAGGTGGAGGCCATCCACACTATACAGCCCCCAGTCCTGTCCTGTTGTCCTCCTATCCCTTGCAGAACATTCTTTCGATTCTTTGGCGGATTGAATGTCCAGCAAGGATCATCTGTCTTCCTTGGACAGTTGGAGAACTCTGTGCAATGAAGCTTGATTTTCTTACAGGTTGGGCCAAGCACTAGTGGCTACTCACACGTTCCTGGAATATGAGACATGAGGGCACTTCTCGGAATGGCATGTGCCCACCCGTGCCTGCATTACCTAGCCCCTGCCAGCGTGACTTAGTCCGAATGGTGTGTCCAAGGTCACACTGCATGGGGGATGCCATTTTATAGATTCTAGGACTGGAAGGGACCTCGAGAGGTTATTGAGTCCAGTCCCTTGCCCTCATGGCAGGACCAAATACTGTCTAGACCATCCCTGATAGACATTTATCCAACCTACTCTTAAATATCTCCAGAGATGGAGATTCCACAACCTCCCTAGGCAATTTGTTCCAGTGTTTAACCACCCTGACAGTTAGGAACTTTTTCCTAATGTCCAACCTAGACCTCCCTTGCTGCAGTTTAAACCCATTGCTTCTTGTTCTATCCTTAGAGGCTAAGGTGAACGAGTTTTCTCCCTCCTCCTTATGACACCCTTTTAGATACCTGAAAACTGCTATCAGTCCCATCTCTAGTGAATCTGCTGATTGGCATTTGGCTGTTTGCCTGTTCCCCTTCCCTGGCCCCTCCCTGTCTCTCTGTCCATCCTTAGCCTGTGAGTTCCTCAGGGCAAGGACGGTCCCTTCTTGCATCTCTGGAAAGCACCTGGCACATGGCAGGCACTGCCACAAACATGTCTCCAAAATTTACACAGCAGAGAATTAGCCTGGGGAACTCACTGCCACTGGATGTCAGTGAGGCAGAGGGTGAAGGGCCCGATTCTGATTTCCAAACAGGGCCCTTTGCACTGATTTAAAGGGACTTTCATGTAACTAAGAATCAGGCCATATTTAAAGTAAGCATAAAAAGAACCATTTACATTAGGCTGGATAAAAAAATACATATAAGGGCTCTACCCCTGCGCCCTTCTGCTTCAGGGCACAAATCAATCACTAATTGCCTGGAGTCAGAAATGTCCCCATATTGCAGAAGTGTCCACCTTAATTCTATTTGATTTGAATGAATGGCTAATCCCAAAGGGACATGGCCCCTGCAAAGTGAGCGCCACCCAGGTCAATCTCTGGCAAGGTATTTAGGGTGGTCTGACTGCACACTCCTTTGATGTCCATCACTAGCAATCATAAGCCTTTGGCGCCACCATGATTGCTGGTGTTTAGCAGCATTTCTTTTTACACCTGCTTTGGAATTTGTTTGTCTTTCAATCTTATAATACTTCCCTACCAGGAAAGCTGCTGATCCCAAACCAGTGCAGATGGAGGCGGTTGCTGAGTTCAGCTTCTAATATCCTCATTTCTGATCTTGTCCTGCCACTTGATATGAAACAGCTGATGGAGACAACGACAACATCAGGAGAATCAACAGCATCAGTCTGGTGTCCTTCAGCCTTCCTCACCACACACATTTCACTTCCAGATTACACAGTCAGTATAACTGTGGTTCTAAATTTCCACAGTTTCATAGCAAGCCTGATGTCATGATGATCCCACAGAGACTCCTGAAGGACCTGAAAAGCATCAGCTGCTGCTGTTATATGAGCTACGGGCACCCACATCTTTCAAGCATCTTCCAGGACTGTCTATGATGCTGCCCAAATATTTAACAGTTTAGACAGGTGAAGATTGAGCTGTTTCTAATTTGGAGCTGGAGGCTGTTAGATGCTAATGACCAGGGACTTCATTTTATCTGGGTTAATAGCCAGACCAATGCATGTGACTTCTTACCTGACCAGCTCACCTTCAACTGCATCAATTCACGGAACTGGGCCAACAGGACAATGTCATTGGCATATTCAGGTTCTCAAAGCAGAATGGTGTTCAGCTCAACGCCACTGATAGCCGCCTCCTCAAATGTATCCAATAGCCAATCAGTGCTGGTATAGACTTGTCCACCTAGGGGCTCCTTACACCTTCCACTGAAGTGGTGATAGTGGTTCAAATCAGTGAGGTCTAATATATATAATGTCCCCTGGTCTTCATCAGCAGATCTCAAAATGCTTCATAAAGGAGGTCAGTCATTATATCCATTTTATTGATGGGGACACAAATGCACAGAGGGTTACCCTGCAACAGAGCCAGGACTGGAACCCCTCAGATTTCCAGACCTCCAGTCCAACCCCACTGCCACCAGATGCCACTGTCTTGCCTCCAGCATAACCTCAAGGGTGATTTAAAAAAAATACAATTGGCCTCTCTTACAGGGTCTGCGACCTGCCCCTCTTCCTGGGGCCTTCTTGCTGCCCCCAGTAAGGCTCAGAGAGGCTTCAGGGTTGTGGAACACCTGTCTCTTTATTTACATAAGTTTCTCCCACAACCCAGCTCCCTCCCAAACTTTATAGCCCTTGGCTTTTCAGGCCAGCAGGTGTTACCACTCCTCAGGCCAGCATCAAGCCTTTTCCATCAGCCCCAATCTGATTGGGGGAGGAGGGATAGCTCAGTGGTTTGAGCATTGGCCTGCTAACCCAGGGTTGTGAGTTTGATCCTTGTGGGGGCCACTTAGGGATATGGGGCAAAATCAATACTTGGTCCTGCTAGTGAAGGCAGGGGGCTGAACTCGATGACCTTTCAAGGTCCCTTTCAGTTCTAGGAGATGGGATATCTTCATTAATTATAATTAATCTGTTTGAGCTGACTGGGCAGGGGCTAATTAGGTACTTTTGCACCAGCACCATGCCTCAGAATTGTTACTTGCCAAAATTCTCATGACTGGGGCCTTACCAAATTCTCAATCTGTTTTGGTCAATTTCACAGTCATAGGATTTCAAAAAGTGTAAATTTCACAGTGATGAAACTGTGGGGGTCCCAACCCAACAGTGGATTGTGGGGGATTTCAAGGCTATTGTACGGGAGTCATGATATAGCCACCATTACGTCTGCACTGCTACCGGCAGTGGCACTGCCTTCAGAGCTGGGTGGCTGGAAAGTGGTGCCTGCTAGGAGCCCAACGCTGAAGGCAGCGTTGACACCAGCAGCAGTGCAGAAGTGAGGGTGACATGGTTTGGATGGTGTCATCACTTTTTCGGGGGGGGGGGGGAGAGCTGGCCTTATTCAGGGGGAGACCGCCCAGGGTGCTGTAGTCAATGGGAGGGAGCATGGTCACCCTCTCTCCCACCCACACCCACATACTCACAGCCAGCCCAAGGCCTCTTCGGCCATTGTGGTTTTTTCATATGGTGGTTCACCCTCCATATTGGTCCCTCTCCTCCTTGCCCTTTTCCTGAAATCTGCCTACTAACAGGGCCAGTGGTGGGAAACTTAAGATGGGAAGGGTCACCTGACCTGGGAAGGTTGCCTGTTGACTCTAGGTAATATAAGGGCTCTGAGCCCTACACATGGTGTTTAAAGAAGTGTTTATCCAAGGGCTTTCACCTACATTAAGGGCAACTTTAAGAGCATCAATCCAAGGACTATAACTATTAGAGAACTGGAAGACAAGTTGAGAAGCTTTTGAACTCCAGAGAGAAGCATTCCCAGGCCACTGGCAGAGGAAGAAGGTAGCTGCTGTGAAGGAAAACAACAACCAACCCAGTGGACAAAAAGGAAGAACATTCAGGGGCAGTAATTTCACATAGAAGCCAGAGGGAATGGATGTATCCAATCATGCCAATCCAGTAAGACACCAAGATTTCAACCATGACTAGGGCCTTACCAAATTCTCGGTCTGTTTCGGTCAATTTCACGGTCATAGGAGTTCAAAAAGTGTAAATGTCACGGTTTCATATATTTAATTTCGTGGTGTTCAAACCATGGGGTCCTGACCCAAATGGGGGTGGTAGAGAATTGCAAGGCTATTGTACGGGGGTTGTGATATTGCCACCATTACTTCTGCACTGCTGCTGGTGGCGGCATTGCCTTCGGAGCTGGGTGGCCAGAGAGTGGCGGCTGCTGGCTGGGAGCCCAACTCTGAAAGCTGTGTTGACACCAGCAGCAGTGCAGAAGTGACATGGTATGGGTGGGGTCATAATTTTGGGGGGGGGGCAGGGACGTCCTTATGGGTGGGTGACCACCCAGTATCCTGTGGTCCAGGGTGTGCCATGGTCACCCCCTCACACACACCCACAACCAGGCCAAGACCTCTATAACCCCCCTTATAACCCTGGAGCCAGGGAGGGGCGGGGCTTAGGGCACTCCCGCTGATGGCTTGCTCCCACCTCCAGGAACCTACCCTGGCTAGAGGAAGTGCTGGTTGTGGTGGTGCAGATGTAAGGGTGGCAATCCTGCAACCCCTCTGCAATAGCCAGATGTCATGGTCTGTGACATGTTTTTCATGGCCGTGAATTTGGTAGGACCCTACTCATGATCCTCTCTGGGATCATGTAATCGCTGACCTAGTGGATTTTGTGCTGGCGTGAGCGAGAGCATGTAGAGTTATCAGCAAAATGCTGAGCTGCTGTCTCCATGGAGTCACTACGAGGCAACGCCTGCTCTTGGATTCTGCTGTTATTGCACATCCTTCCCCCAAGGGCTTCTCCTTTCAGAATTACAAGTGGAAGGGAGGGATTCTGTCTACTTCTCCCCACATGGCTAGCCTGCCTGCCAAACTGCCCCTCAGCAGAATACATAAGCATTGGTTCAACTCGCGGGACAGTCTGGCTACTTCCACCTGGACAAGTGGTGCTTAGAGAGTTAACACTGCCCCGAAACTCTTAACTAGCTGGTGTGGACGAGCCCCTAGCAGGGTTACAGCTGGTGTAGTGAGCTCCAATCCCCGGCAGTCGCTAGCGTATGTTCCCACAAACCCTGAAAAGTCTACGGGAGATTATCAGATGCAGCAGACCCTGGGGTGTCCGGGTTGGTGTAGAATGTCCCCTTAGTTCTTCAGCTGTTCATTAGCCATTGTGGGATCAAGATACCCATGCCACAAGCTTCCAGTTGGAAGAGTGATTCTGACTCCAGTTATTGGTGAAAAACTGACATTTTTCTGATCATGAAACCTTCTGCTAATGCCACCTGCCATCCTATCTAGTGTGTCCTGGAATAGTACAGGACCCCATCTGGTGGGGTGCTCGCAGAGGCTGCTCTATACAATATAGGCAGCTGTCTATGGTGGCAGACGTTTGAGCAGCTGCCTACAGTCGCAAATTTAGCCTCACTGCCCCCCAGTCATGCAAGACCACACTGCCACTCACTGGAATTTGGCACTGCCACCCTTTCTTTCATGATATAGGAGTGACTGGGCCAAATCTGCCACCCTAGGTGTCTGAGGAGGGGGATGGAACACCAAAGTTTTGCCTGGGATGGCAGATTGACTTGAGCAGCCTCTGGGAGAGAAGTGCTGATTTCGACATGCTCTGATAAAATTCAATGGGAGTTGAGCAATCTCAGAGCCTGGAAGTCTAAAGACCAGAAACTGGAACCACAGAGACGCTATGATTCTGCACTGACCTGGAGAGGAAATGGTTGGGCCACGGTCCCTGGCCTGGCAATTGTGAGAATGGGAAATGTGACCACGGGCGTCCATTGCCCCGGAAAGTCATGATGACGTCTCCTATCAATATAAACTGCACCAATGGCAAGGAACAGAACAGAGATCTCCACAGCCATGGAGACGGACAGCTTCTACCACAAATGGGACAGCTCAGAGCAAGTGGAACTGGCAGTGCAGGGAGGAAGCCGCGCACCTGGGAGAGCTGGTAAAGGTGAGCTGGCCTGAGGAAGGGTGGTCTTGTGATTAAGGAGCTGCCCTGGGAGTCAGGAGGACTGTGTGCGATTCCTGGCTTTGCTAATTTGAGGTTGGCCGGTGCCAACAATCAGGAGAGTTTGTCTCTCTCCCAAGTAGTGTCTTGGTTAAGTCTGGATATTCCCATCATCCACATCAACTCCTTTCTTATCATGGGGCAAACTCATCCCTGGGTCACTCCAGTGTCTTCAGTGTTGCTATTCCAGGGACAAAACTGGTCCTGTGAACCTGCCCATATCTTCCCACTAGAGCCTGAAAGGATTCTCATGCTCCCTTTAAGGCAGGGGCTTCTCAGTCTGGGCGTCACACTCACCTAAACTTCCCATATTGCCAAAAGGGAGAGGGATTCCCAACATGGAAAATGGAACTCAGGGAAGGCTGTGAACTACCTCAAGGTATTTACCCTACAGTGAATCCCTCCCTTCCCCTTGTCCAGTTATCATCTCTTGTAGGGAACCATGTTCACTGCCTGGAGTCTCTCCCCAAAGGGAATGTTAGGAGGGGGTGATCTTGCATTGAGAGATCTAACCAGTGTTGCTCCCCACAGCTCTTTGCCTCTCCAACTTCACCCAAGGGATGGCCTTTGTGATCCTGTATCTCCTGCTGGTGATTTGCATTGCAGTGGCCACAGCTCTTATCGTGGTGAACCGTGGGAAATGTACGTCTCCTGATCATGTCTACCTTGACCTCAGATCTCACCTATCAAGAGTGAGGCTGCTCTGACTAGTTTTGGGTGGATTTTAGCAGTGGGGCACAAAATTGGGCTGAGACTGGAGGCTCAGCTGTGACCTTAATTATGGAGCAGTTGCCATTGCTAGGTAACTTTCACTCACCTCTGAGCTAATGTGACCGGATTTTCAAAGCGGTGGGATTTGTCCTTAGCATAATTCCCACTAGCTTTCCATGGGACTTGTGCTCGAAAAACACAGAAAAATCCCACCCCAAATCAGTAACCGGGGCATGTTTGTGGTGACATTTTGAAGGTTGTGAAATATTCATACAAAAATGTTCTTTTTTCAACGGTATTCTGGGGCCAGTGCAAAGGGCTGGCTGCGGATCTCACTAGCGGAGAGGGAATGTCTGGGAGTGAGAACAATGCAACAGGGCATGGCACAGTGCGCTGCCACAATTGCCTCTTCCACATTAGCACAAGGAGAGCTTGGGCTAGACAAATGCATTCCTTTCCTTTTTAACTTTGCAACCAGCTAACCACACACAAACCGAGACAGGCTCCTTGTGGCAGCAGGCGGCTTTGTGCTCTGCACAGCAGTCAGAGCCCTGCATTGCTCTGGGAAGGCTGAACCTTTTCACTCTCAGCTTTGCTCTGCCCCTTTGAGCTGTCCAGCCACATTCTGTGCCCATGTGTAGCAGTAGCAGCTGCACCGCATATCTTGGGGCCACTGGCAGCTCAGTGTAACATAGAGCAGCCCCAACGCAGCTCTACATTGTAACGAGGACCGAGCTGCTGTCCAGAACAATGAATTCCGGTGTTGAGCACAGTGCACCTGTAGCAGAGGATCACAGCTAGGAAGAGGTAATGGACATCAGAAGTCTTGGGTGGTAACTGGGAGGAACGTGCACTATACAGCAGCACAGATGTCCCCACAGATATGGGTTTCCCCTCCTGTTCAATTTTACTCTGCAATCAAAAGTCTCATATCTACAGTGTCCCAGGGTCTTGCCGAAGCCCAGGAGGATCGAGATACAATAAGAAGAGATGCCAAGATAAATCTGTCACATCACCAGGACTATATAGGTGAGAGGATAAAGAAAATGTTTCTATTCCTTGTTGGACTTCGCAAGTCTTTTTTGGTCCCTACACCTCAAGGGAGGGGAGAGTTGGGCCCACGGGGTCAGTTGCAGGGATGGTGAAGATGATGTAGCTCCTTGGACTTCAGTGGAGCTGAGCAGACATACATCAGCTGGAGATCTGACCACAGCTAAGACAGGACTGTAGATTATTGTGAGGAGTGGGACAACCACAGGAAGTGGAAGCAGCCCTTAGAAGTTGTTGGACAACGTTGTCCTGCTCCTAGGATCACTGATTGTTCAGTGAGATTTTCTTCTGATGAAGTCATGTTTCTACCAGTGTCTCTTAGGCTGAGAGTGTTGTCCTGCTGGGGAAGCCCTGACGTAGATGGAATTGGTCTGTTCCAGGAGTAGGCATGTGCCTGGGACTTCCATAAACAGTCACTGCTTGGGTGAGTGGGAACAGAGACCTGTGTCCCCCAGGAAAGATCCCAGTTTAAAGGAAGTAAGGAAGCAATAATCTGGACGGGGGAGAAGTGTTGTGGTGGGTCCCCAATCATCCAGCAGATGGTCCCTGAAAACCCACCTACAGTTGGAACCATTCTAGAGAGGCAGGGCCAATGGGAACCACCACACTGGGTGTCCCTGATACCCCTGGATTATCTCAAGGCAGTCCTGGGTCTGACCTGTTCTTTCTACCACAGTCCCCCTGCACGGGTCATTGATTTCCTAATTTTCCTTTGGGACACTAACACTGTAACCAGCCTGCACCCACCTGGACAGGATGGGTGTCACTGTGCTGCACGTCACGGGCACTGAGAACATCCCAGTAACAGTGGGTTAGTGCTCAGATCCTGCTGCTCCAAAAAGGGTCTGAGCCCCAGATGAGCAAAGGTTGGCTGCTGTTGTGGCTAAGGCATGGGCTAGAACTCACAAGATCTGGCTTCAGTCCCCAGTTTTGCCACTGACTCCCTGTGTGACCTTGAAAGAGTCACTTCATTCCTTTGTATCTCCGTTTCACTATCTGTGAAATGGGTAACATTTCTTGTCTATTTGTATTGGAACCATCTCTCGTTCTGTGTCTATGCAGTGCCCAGAGCAACAGTGCCCAATCTCAGTTTGGGTTTGTGCAGCACCTGGCACAAAGGGGCCCTAATCTCAGTTGGGGCCTCTAGGCAGCACTGTAATATAAATCATTAAGAGCTATAAGTGAAACCCATTTACATCCTTGCAAACGACTGCGCTTGCTCTATAAATTTCACACACTCCTGGATGAATGGTCCTTACCCAGCACTCCTCAGGGGTGGAGCATGTGAGTGGGGCAGCATGAGGTCCTGTGTTGTTATTTAAAATGGAAAATCCCTCTTCTCTCATCTTCCTTTTAGAGTTGAAGATGTCCAAAGAATTCAACGTGTTTAACAGTCGACTTCTTAATGGTATGTTCTGCTGATGTTTCTCAAGAGGTTGGGCATAAACAGTTCCATTGTACTGCCAACCCCAGCATTCAAAAATCATGAGTGAAGCCCATGAGACTGGCTTAAAAATCATTAATTTTTTAGAAATTCAGTAAATGTTGGGCTTGATTCTGTTCTGGTTTCTGAACCTTTCGGGTCACGCTTGGGTCACGTTATTAAGCTGTTCTCCGCTACCACGAAGGGTAGAAATTATTTTTTTCTAATGAAAGCTGAGATTCTCTCCTAACTGCATAAATCCAGGAGCTGGGGCTGAAGAAACGTATCATGTGTCACAAAACGTGCAATAAAATCGTGGAGGTTGCGCATGGGTGGAGTCTCTCCCTTCGACACGCCCAAGTACAGCAGTTGTTTCCTGCTCCCTGTTGTCTGCAGTGTCCAAGGAGCTGGCTGGGGTTAGGCTGGGGATCAAGGAGATCCAAGCTGATCATGTGAAAGACCCATCACATCTCCAGGACGCCAAACGTGAGAAACATCCTTTTCCTTCCTTTACCTGATCACTGCTACTTCCATGTAGAGGGACTCCTGGGTCTGATCTTCCCGTGTGAAGGGCAAGCTGCAATGGAAGGAGAGAAGGAGGATGAGAAAGGGGAAGTATGAGGATGGAGCAGGTAACCCTGTATGGATAATCCCATTTTAGTTTGGGATCAGCTGTATCCTGCTTCCATGGACCTCCCCAGGTTTTATTCTGAGCCCAGTTCATGCTGCAGCAGAACTTTGCTGTATGGGGTCTGAGATCCAAAGGCACTTATGCATGTGTAACCCACTGGTGAGCACATGTGACAGGTTCCCCACTGTGCTGATCTAGGAGATGATTGGGTAGCTTTGTCTCAAGCTGTAGTATTTCCTGCTTTTAGCCCTGGAGGACCCCAGTTCAATCCCCAAGTTGTTACCCATGATAGCAGCTGTCAGTCTACTCTAGGCTCCCGATTACTGTGTGGGATGATACCTGCTCAGAGCAGTCGTTTTCGACCTGTGGTCCGTAGACCTGTGTGGGTCCGCACACTATGCCTAAGATTTCAATAGGGGTCCACACCACCATTGAAAAGCTCAGGGGGTTGCAAATGAAAACAGGTTGAACATCACTGGCTTTGTGTTTAAGTGCTTTGCTGCATTGTGGTCTCAGTACCCTGTAAATACATTGGAGTGAGGGGCCGGGGGTTGTGGGGGGACTCTGGTTCGCTCAGCGCTGCTGAGAATTCACAGGGCCTGCAGAAGGAATTCGGGAATGCTCAGCCTTTCTGGTATCCGGCCCATCCAGTGCTAACATGAGCCGGATTCTGTGATGCAGAAGTGGAGTGTGGGCTACCTGATCGTGAGCCTGCTGACATAAAAATTCACTCACTGAATCCAACAGTTGGCTTGAAGGAAAATCAATGAGCCCAGGATAGCAGAGGTGCTCAGGTAATACAATGGTGGACTCCAGTATCAGAGCATAGATAGGTCGAAGGCTGTGAATGGGGACAGAGAGTGTGTTTGCGGCTGGATGGACACATAGAAATTTCCAGCTGCTGTGAAGGAAGGTCTGAGCCAGGCCAGAAATATCAACCTGTTGATTCCGGTGGCATTTTTCTACCCCCTGCCTGCCCTGACAGAGATAAGGAACCTAACGCACACTATGTCGAAGGAGCTGGCTGAGGTGAGAAGGGACCATGACAGACTCCAGGAAGTCTTGAGCAGGGTGCAGGACGAGTTACAGAATCTCACAGGTAAATAGTCGCCGGGTAGGGCTGTGACGCCTGTGACAGCGTTATCTGAAAGGCTCAGTGTCAGTAAAAGGGAACAGCACTTTCGACTGTCATGTTCCCAATAGGCCTATGGCCTGCGCAGCTCCCCCTGCACTGAAACTGACCACATCTCCCAGCTGGGAGTCCCCAGTGGCTGTAGAGCCAGCACAGATGTCTCCGATGCCACCCTCCTGTCTGGCCCAATTCTCTCATTGGTTCTATGCCTTGGGCACCGGATTTGGCATCCGGAGACTCAGGGAACCATAAACCATTCCCTGATACCTGCCCTTCACCCAATGAAAATGGACACAGCTGATAATCTTGGCCCTAGTTGGCTAAATACATAAAGAAGACTAACACGGGATGGATACAATACTGTACGGCAGAAGCCACCAGATGGTGCTGTTGTACATCAGCTTGCAAGTTCTCTTTCCAAGCATGTCAGCGGTATTCAGTCTTTGAAGACATGATATGTTGTTGTTTGCAGGCTGTGATATTTTTGGGGGGGCAGCTATTTTTTGTTTATGGGCACCTATTTTCAAGGACTAGTGCACGGAGCGAAAATCAACAAGTTATACTAGGAAAATATTAACTCACTGATTTATTTTTCAATGGGAAACCGACCTACCAGGCCCTGCCATCTGCTACCACATGTCAGAGGAGTGACACTGCCATGTAACTTAGAGTTACCATATTTCAATCCTGCGAAAAGAGGACACTCCACGGGGCTCTGGGCCTGCCCTAACTCCGCCCCTTCCCCGTCCTGGCCCTGCCCTAACTCCGCCCCTTCCCCAACGTCCCCGCCCCAACTCCGCCCCCAGGGTGACCAGAGCAAAAACAAAAAAAACCAACCCCCCTGTTCCCCTCCCCCCCACCATTCCTCCTTCCTCCGCAAGCGCTGGAGGGAGGCCTGGGAGACGCAGGGGAGTGTGTGTCCGGCCTGGCACCAAGCAGGCAGAACTCTGGCGCAGTACCTGGAGGGAGAGTAGGAGGGCAGCCCGCGGGGCCAGGCGGCGGCTGTTCGTTCTCCCCACCTGGGCAGCGGGACTCGGGAGCAGCCGCTGGTGCAGCTCCCACTGCCTCAGGGGGAGGAAGCGGCCAAGCACATGGCGCTCGGCGGCTGCAGCTCTGGCGCCCGGGCCGAACCCTCCGAGCCCGGGCCTGCTGCGGGGACCCAGCGCGCACGCTGAGCCCAGCCCCTGGCCAGTCACGTCTGTGCTGGCTGCCCAGCTGGTGCAATCCCGCGGGTGGCCCCGTTCGTTCCCCGGCAGGACCCGAGCGGGACGGGGGGGGCTGGGGCCTGCTGCCCCCACTCCGGGGCCGCCCGCAGGATTGCACCAGCTGGGTCCCCGCAGCAGGCCCGGGCTCAGGGGTTCACACCCCGGGCGCCAGAGCTGCAGCCGCCAAGCGCCACATGCTTGGCCGCTTCCTCCCGTGGCAGTGGGAGCTGCAGCAGGGCTGTTCCCGAGTCTAGCTGCCCAGGTGGGGAGAAGGAACAGCCACCGCCTGGCCCCGGAAAGTTGGAGCCCGGGGAGGAGGCGGTCCCCTTACCGTGCCTCTCTATTTTCCCAGACATGTCCTGCTTTTTGGAAATTCCTCCCGGACGGGGATTTGAGGACCAAAAAGCCGGACATGTCCGGGAAAATCCGGACGTATGGTAACCCTAATGTAACTTATAAAACCACCCCACAGAGGATGAATATCAAAGTATGAATATTTGTAACAAACTATTTAGCAAGCTTTTCAGGAGGGTGAAATTCATGCTTAAGTCCAAATACTGAATAAATTCTTGAATTCCTTTAACTGCTTGTGAGCAGTGAAACTGCATTTTCATTCTCTAATCCAGGCTTGTCCCATAATTTGACTTCTCACAGAATTCACCTGCATGAAATGTCCACCTGGCTGGCAGCGTTTTGAGAAAAGTTGCTACTTCTTTTCAACATCGACTAAATCCTGGCCGGACGCTAAGCAGTTCTGTATGGATCAAAAATCTGGCCTGGTTATTGTTAACACCAAAGAGGAACAGGTAAGCCAGCCACTCAGATTCCTATTGTGTATCATGCAGAATGGAAGGAATTAAGCTCAAGGGGCCATATTCTGTGCTGTTACACCAGGGTGAATCTGGAGTTTCTCTAGATTTACCCCAGCATAACTGAGATCACAGTCTGGCTCAAGTTCTCCAGGAATTTAGAAATATTTTTGGATGTAGCTTGCTGTTCAAGGGGGATTGAGGGGAACTCGATACTTAGTCATTTGAAAAATGTCGAGTGAGCTCTGTGATAAGAAATCTCAGTGTCAGATGTGGATGGTTTGATGTGAAACAAAATTTCATGCGTGTGTGTGTTGGGGGGGGCAGTTATACTCCCGTGTGAATCCAAATCACGGTTTCATGGGGACCTAAAAATTATATTTGATTGCTACTGACCTGGGCAGAATTTCAGCTGCTGACCCAGAGGTAAAATGCTTTTCACAGGCGCTCACTTCTACACTATGAAAGGCCTTTTGATATCCTAGGGAAGACTCCACTCCAGATTCCTCATCAAGACATTGCAGAAGGAATCCTGCCCTGAGGGAGAATCCACCTTAAGTTTTACATTGAGCCCAGTGCCTGCTGGGAACAGGACTTTGGGAGACTAGTTGGTGCTGGGAGGATGCCCATGTAGTGCAGAGGTGGGCAAGGTACTGCTGTGAATCTGGAGTCACCAGAACCTAAATCTGACTCACGAGCACTACAGCTCATAGCGTGTGTATTTCACTATCCCATCTTCAGTTCTGGATTTAAGGCTCCCACAGTAACCAGGGTGCAGAATGGGACTTAACAGGGACTGTAAGATGATTCCTTGGTCCCCCTGCCTGGAGGAGACCTATGGCCATGAGATTCACAGTCCCCAGAGGCAGACCCTCAGCAGCTGTAGAAGGATTGAAAATTATCTGCAGTCCTCAGGGAACAGCAGCGTAATATTCAGCCTTATTATTATCACTTACCTGTATTGTGGTAGCACCTAGAAGTACCAATCAGAGCCCTGTTGTGCTAGGTGCTGTACACACATCACAAAAGGACAGTTCCTGCCCAAAACAGGCCAATGTTCATCTCCCATTCTGAAGGGGAGAATTGCAGGGCAAAGGGCAGAGATGAGACATTTGAAGTACAGCTGGTCAGAAAATGAGCTTTTTTTTCCCTGTGGAAAATTTCATTTTTGGGGGCAAACATTTATATATTGCAATTATTTGACTGAAAATCGAAACATTTCAATTTGGAAATGCTGCTGTAGTGCCTCATGGGAGCTGTAGTTTGGATGCCTCAGGCCCCCATTCTTTAGAGGTCAGACTACATCTCCCATGATGCACAATGGTCACTCCTCTTGAAGAGAGGAAGCAATGCATCATGGGAGTGCCTGGTGCATCATGGGAATGTAGGGTGGCCAGCCCTCATGTAAAGGGTTGGAAAAACAGAGGGAGGGATGAGAATCTACAGCGACAGACTCTGCTGGCCACAAACACAGGCCCCACAGGCCCCATGAAACCTCCTCACCTCCCTCCTCACCTTCTGCCTG
This sequence comes from Chrysemys picta bellii, assembly GCF_011386835.1. NCBI lineage: Eukaryota > Metazoa > Chordata > Testudines > Emydidae > Chrysemys > Chrysemys picta. The sequence continues at coordinate 5,452,921 of NC_088812.1, read as the reverse complement.
GGATCATGATTGTCTCCTTCACCTGTTTTCCCACATAGACGTTTTTGTCAAACCACATCACTCAGCCCCATGTGTACTGGCTGGGCCTCAGCGACTCAGCGAAGGAAGGAGAGTGGCGCTGGCTGGACGGCAGCCCCCTGTCTGTTAGGCAAGTTCCTCTTTCTTCAGCCTCTTTGGAGAGAGAACTGTCCCTTACACTCAGCTGTTTCTGCTTTATCTCCTGTCCCGCTAAAGAGCCAGACGGAGCATTGATACCAATGCAATTGATAGTAAAGGGGTCTCTGGTCCCCTTTAGTGGCTAAACCACGTAAAGAAGGTTATGAGTCTGCAACTGCCTCCATGCTAATGTCATCCAGGGTCAGCACAGAGCCGGGACTGGACCTGGGATGTTCCTGGGGAGCAGAAAGCTGCTTGACCATGGGGCATTCTGAATGTCCTGCTAAGGAACGGTGCTGGGGAGAACAGCAACATGGCCCAGGGGACAGGGCCATGGAGAAGGAGGCAGCACTCCTGGGTTCTAGTCCCAGCCCCATGAGTGTGCTCTGCTGGCCGACTGTGAGGCACGTCTCTCCCTGCTCTATGCCTCAGTTTCCTCACCTGTAAAATGCACTGAAAACTGATGTCATCCAAGCTGAGAACAGCTCTGGCTTGAGCAGTGGCTGAGCCAGCTTCCCCCTATTCAGTGGCTAGCACCAACCTGCCATGGCCCTGACCTGCAGACACCACCTCAAGGAGTGAGTAGGCAGATCAGTCCATGCCCACCTGGACTCTCTCTGCTAAAACTATCAGACCAGTCAGTGCCCATTGGCATTGGTGATGTGGAGACCTGTCCCCTAGGAGCTGGCTCATTTCATAGCACCTGCAAGGAGGATGTTTTCAAACCAGAGACCTCCAATTTCATGTGGCTTCGGTTTCCTTCTCAGGTTCTGGGGGCCGGGGGAACCCAACAATTCTGGGGCAGACGGGGAACACTGTGGCACCCTGCTCTTTGACAGGAACTGGAACGATGCCATCTGCTCCTTGACTCATTACTGGATCTGCGAACGGCAGTGCTAGATGAGTCCCTGAATCCGCAGCAGTGAAGGGGAGGTGTCACACAGGCTGCCCCACGTGGGACTGCTCCGGAGCTATCGTCTCTCTAAGTCAGTGATTCTCAGTCTGCCGCTTGTGAGCTGCAAGAGGTTTTAATGTGTCTCCTTTGGCTCTTTGCAGCACACGATATTACAACACTGTGATTTAATTATTAACCGATCTAAGTTATTAACCAATCTGGATGCTTTTTCTATGTTATTAACCCATTGAGTTATCAACCTGCACTAAACTACTAACTTATTTGCTGTGAGATTAATATAGATAGATATAAAACTAAATATTTCCCATCACACTGTTTAAATATGAATAGTAATAAAGTAAATGAAACAATGAATTCACCTACTGTGGCTCTTTTGCGTAACAGAGATGGGTAATTTGACTCCTGATTTACTGAGGCCCGAGTATCACTGCTCTACACGCTGGGCGGCTATTGCAGCGAGTGGAGCTGTGGGACAGGATCATGGGAAGCAGAGGTGGAGAAGGTGACTGGCATTGGACCGTCTAATCCATTTCCCTCCTATACTGGGGCCCAGGGCAGGGTTGTTCTTTTCAGGGCTCTAGTATTATTGGTATAGAAGCAATTCAAGAATTCCTTCTCTTCATGTCCTTTGGTTCCATGATTAATTTTGTTCTCAGCCTCTTGATTTTGTGCTGTGCTCATATCTTCCCTCTTTTTACCCTCCCCTTTTGGTGCTGTGCTCATATCTTCCCTCTTTTTACCCTCCCCTTTTGCTATTGGTTTAGCCCTTTAAATGGGCACTAACCTCTTGAGCGCCTCTGAGCGGTGGGGTGTGGTACCACTGTCCTTTTTCTTGCTCTTGGTGCCCCCTGCGGGCTGCTGACTGACCTTGGCTGACCTTCAGTGAGTTGCCCCCCCCAGCCAAGTCAGGAAGTCCAAATGAACCCCTTCCAGGGTATTAAAGAGACCAACAAATAACCAGTCTCCTTGCCCTTGCTAGGGTCTTCAGCCCAGCTCTGGGCCTTTTAAATTCAGCCCTTTTTTTGGGCTCCCAAATATGCCCAATCCCATTCTTGGGGTTTATGCCACTTTATCTGAGTCCGGTAGGGGAACCCAGGCCCGCCCACTACTCTGGGTTCCAACGCAGTGACCCTGTGCACAGCAGCCACACACTGCTCACTTCAATTCTTCACTGCTATATTCCCTGGATCTCTTTCTACTGGGCCCTTTTATCTCCAGCCCTGTCTCAGGGCCAGCGTCCTCAGGTTCTACGCTCTCTGCAATCCCAATGATGTAAGGTTAGCTAAACATAAACTCTGTCTGATTGCCAGGCTCCTTTGGCCAGAGAGGAGCCCCCTTCTGCATTCCTCTGGTCTTAGCCGGGAACAGAACCGCAAAGGCCAGGAACTTAATTTATCTGGGCCAGCAGGTTTCTGACTGGTTGTTGCTTACCTTTCTAGCCCTTGAAGGACCAGGTCTCTGTGGTTTCCAAAATGGCTGCTCCAGAGACTCCTCTCTAGGCAGTCTTCGAGGACTCACCTTTGCTGTTCTTCTCTTCTCAGCCTGCTGTTTTTGGGACTGGGGAGCAGTAGGTTGCAGGAGGGCTACGGGGCCCCCAGCAGGCCAAATATATCCTGTCTCAAACCAGCCCTAGACAGCCTGTCACTGAGGTGGAAGCCATCCACAATATACAGCCCCCTCTCCTCACAGAAGGTGGACCATTGTTCTACAAAACCATAACCCTCCATCACTTACTTAGCCAGCAGTTCACTTCCATAATCTTCTGTTTTCTGTCTTCCTTTACTCGTGGGACAGGAAGGATTTTTTCAAACATGGCTTGGACATTCTTCTTCTTCAGCACACTTCCAAGAGCCCAGAAATCATCAACTATCTGTGCAGTGACATTAATTTTGATATGAACCCTCACCAATGGTTACCTGTCAACTTCCGAAGCCTGTCCAATCTCAGAGTGATATCTGGTGTCTTGGCTCTGCAAGTGCAACTCACTCACTTCTTGTTTTCCTATTCCTTGCAAAACGTTCTTTCAATTCTTTGGAGTATTGAATCTCTAGCAATGATCATCTGTCTTCCTTGGATAGTTGGAGAACTCTGTTCAACCAAGCTTGATTTTCTTACAAGTTGGGCCAAGCTATGGTGGCTACTCACGTTCCTGGAATACCAAACATCAAGGCACTTCTAGGAATGCATGAGCCCACCCTTGCCTGCATTACCTCACCCCTGCCAGCGTGATGTCATCCACATGGTATGTCCAAGGTCACACTGCATGGGGGATGCCATGTTTGAGAGCATCCCACTCCCACTGGCCTGACCTTGGATGTAGCAGGTGTACAAAGTCATATGGGTGGGGCAGAGAAGTGCACTCTCCAAAATGGGGTCTCCCATCTGATACTGGAAAAAACACCCCCAATTTTTACCACTACCGGATGGGAGAGAAGCCACACAAAAAGAAGACTGTCTGGTGTGAAACCACACAAGTGGCCTCCCTACGCCAAACTGCCATTCAAAAATGTTCTGTATATATCTCTCCATTCTCTTACACCTGCTGGATCTTGTGAGGAATCTTCCAAAGTTTCCACATTCACGAACTGGCACATCATGCGTCCATCTTCTATTCAGAAAACAGTGCACACGCTCATGGGCTTTGGCCAGTGAATTCCCCTTTCTCCGATGTTTCCTGGTGGCTGTTCTGTCTGGATTGAGCAGTAGTGAGTTGTTCAAGAGGAGGAGGAGGAGGAAATAATGCAAATGCTGGAGGAGGAAATAATGCAAATGAACAACACATTCCCAGTGATTACAAATATTTCTTTGACTTTCCGTTTGCCGGGAGCCGGTGGAGTGATGCTGGCATTGAGTATTGGGGTGGCATTAATCAGGGGGGGCAATTATATTGTCCTACCAAAAAAGTCTTTGTTCTCTTAACACTATATTGGATCCAGACCTTCCTCATTTGTCATGTGCCAGTGTATTTATGCCTGTATCTGTAAATTTCACTCCATGCATCTGAAGAAGTGAGGTTTTTTACTCACAAAAGCTTGTGCCCAAATAAATAAGTCTTCAAGGTGCCATTGGACTCTTCATTGTTTTTGTGGATACAGACTAACACGGTTACCCCTCTGATACATCCTCATTTGAGTGGCTGCTTGGAGACAAGTATAAAAGAGCTGGCAAAGCTATTCTGAGCAGATGTCATGAAGGTTCAAGGGGGTTAGGTTCATGATCACAAATTATCAGTGTAGAAATACAATTATTCCCTTCCCCATATGTTCTCATAGCCAGTAAAAATCAGAGGCTTGGTCCTCAACTGCTATATATCCATTGAGCTCCATGAAAGTATATGGAGTTACACAGCTTTATACCCGCTACGTTTCTGGCCCTTCATCCTCAAGATATAGACATGTATGTATCCCTTCCCTCCCCCAGCACTGCCCCCAGCCATGCAAAATACACCCTGCAGGACACAGTGAAACTCTCCACCCAAACAAACAAAGACATCTGTGGGGAGTATGACCGAGGCTGGGAGTTGGTTGAAGAAGAAACTGTAGATGAGCCACTGACTAAAGGCTTGTCTATATGGGAAAGTGTTACCACTTATGCCAATGCAGCGATACAACTCTTGTTATCCCCATCTAACCCCACATGTGGACAAACTTATTCTGTTTAACCTAAACCCCTTCCAAATTGACATAAAATAAACTGAACAAAGGTCACTCTTCTGCTGGACTGAGAGAATCCACACGAGGGGGTAACCTAGGATAAGAAAATCAAGTTAAATTCACAGTTTAGTTCATAATGTAGAAAAGGCGGAAGAGTGACCACAAGGGGGCCAGAGCTCCCACTGACATAAAACAGCATCTTTCCATTGAAGTCAATGGGGCCAGATTCCCAGCTGTGAAAATCAGCATCACTCCATTGGGGTCAATACACCCATTTACACCAGCTAAGGATCTGGCCCTATGTAATAACGTTCCACACACTGAAGAATGGAACTGTGCCCAGAACTAGCTCTGGGACTAGGAAGAGGGAAATTAATTAGAATGAGGAAGCTCATCAGAAATTAGCTTCATGTTTACTTTGAGGAAACTCTGTGCAGAGGCGACTGGAACCAAACCATGGAGCCCCACAGGAGGCAAAGCCCAGACACCCAGGCACAGTGAGGCTCCCTGCTTATCCCCAGCTGAGCTTCATAACCTCCGGTCGCCACAGCCCCTGTGCCGTCCATGACTCTTTTGTTTGCCCTCGGACAATCATCCATGCCCCTCACCCCACCCATGTCCCCGGCCTTGTCTGCCCTTGTCCAATAACTCCGCCCCTCCTTCTATGTCCCAGACTAATCTCCCCCTCGTACAGTCATCTGCACCCAGAACCTCACCCATGTCCTCAGTCTTATCTGCCCCTTGTACAATTGCCCCGGGCCTCCTTCCCGGCCCATGTCCCAGCTTTGACTGCAGCTGGTACAGCCACCGCTGTGCCCCCTTCCAGGCAGGCGCCTATGCATGGTACGACCTCCCATAGCCAATCCCACAGGCTCCAACCCTGTGCACACTTCAGTCCCTCTCTGCTGGGCTGTCTCTAGTGAATCTGCTGATCGGCATTTGGCTGTTTGGCTGTTCCCCTTCCCTGACCCCTCCCTGTCTCTCTGTCCATCCTTAGCCTGTGAGTTCCTCAGGGCAACGACTGTCCCTTCTTGCATCTCTGGAAAGCACCTGGCACATTGCAGGCACTGCCACAAACGTGTCACCAAAATGTACACAGCACAGAATTAGTCAGGGGAACTCACTGCCTCTGGATGTCAGTGAGGCTGAGGGTGAAGGGCCTAATTATGATTTCCAAATGGACCCCTCTTACACCTTCCTCTGAAGAGGTGATAGTGGCTACTGTCTGAGATAGGATACCAGGCATGGGTGGTGGGGGAACCAAGGACTTGAGAGGATAGTCCCCATGTTGGCCCACTACTTCTTACTGAGGGCCAGCCCCTCTTTTCCCACCGAAGCCCAGAGGACCCCCTCACGTCTGCCAGCTCTCCTGGCCCCCATCCCCAGGCCGCCGGAGCGCCTTCAGCTCCAGTTCCCCAGCCCCGAAGCACCGGGCGGGTAGGCAGCGCATGATCTCCCGCTCCGGAGCACTGGGTGAGCACCCCTCAACCCCAGAGTGCTGGGCGGCTTGACCCCCAGCACCATGAGTCCCGGAGCTCCAGGCACTGCGGACCCAGATCCAGCCCCCCAGCTCCCCCTCCCAGCACAGGGCGGGCAGCCCCGGCACCTCAAGCAGTGGAGTGCCTGGCACTGTGGCCCCAATGCCCTGGGGCCCCCCAACACTGGGTGGCCCTAGCCACCCCAAGTCCTGGCCACCCTAACCCAAGCTCCTGCCCCACCGGGTCTCAGCTCCCCCGCTGTAAAGCGGGGCTGAAAGCTCTTCCTTAATGCACATAGAGGTCGGAAGCCTAAACAGGTTCAAGTCAGGGAGGCCTAATATATATAATGCACCCTGCTCTTCACCAGCAGATCTCAAAATGCTTCATAAAGGAAGACAATGGCATTATGTCCATTTTATCGATGGGGACACCAATGAACGGTCACCATGCAATGGAGCCAGGACTGAAGCTCACACCTCCTGACCTGAGTCCAACCCTGCTGCCACCAAACCCCACTGTCTTGCCTCCAGCATAACCTTCAAGGTGATTTTTTTTTTAAAATACAATTGGCCTCAGAATTGTTACCTTCCAAAAATCTCATGACTGGGGCCTTACCAAATGTATGGTGTGTTTTGGTCAACTTCACGGTCAGAGGATTTTAAAAAGTGTAAATTTCATGGTTTCAGATATTTAAATCTGAAATTTCACCATGATGAAACCAGAAGGGGATCCTGCAGGATTGCAAGGCTATTGTACGGGGGTTGTGATATTGCCACCATTACTTCTGCACTGCTGCTGGTGGCGGCATTGCCTTCAGAGCTGGGTGGCCAGAGAGTGGCAGCTGCTGGCTGGGAGCCCAACTCTGAAGGCAGCGTTGCCACCAGCATCAGTGCAGAAGTGAGGGTGACATGGTATGGGTGGGGTCATCACTTTTTCGGGGGGGAAGAGCTGGCCTTATGCAGGCGGAGTCCGCCTAGGGTACTGTGGTCAATGGGAGAGGGGGTAGGCATGGTCACCCTCTCTCCCACCCACACTCACATACTCACAGCCAGACAAGGCATCTTAGGCCACTGTGGGTTTTTTTCATATTGTGGTTCACCCTCCATATTGGTCTCTCTCCTACTTGCCCTTTTCCTTAAATCTACCTAGTAACAGGGCCAGTGGTGGGAAATTTAAGGAGGGAAGGGTCATCTGACCCCAGGTAGGCTGCCTAGCAACACTAGGGTATACAAGGGCTCTGAGCCCTACACATGGTGTTTAAAGAAGTGTTTATGCAAGAGCTTTCAACTACATTAAAGGCGACTTTAGGAGCAGTCAATCTAAGGACAATAACTATTGGAGAACTGGAAGACAAGTTGAGAAGCTTTTGAGCTGCAGAGAGAGGCATTCCCAGGCCACTGGCAGAGGAAAAAGATAGCTACTGTGAAGAAAAACAACAACAAGCCTGGTGGACACAAAGGAAGAAGTGGCAGTAATTACGTGCAGAAGCCGGAGGGAACGGATGTTTCCAGTCATGCCAATCCAGTAAGACACCAAGATTTCAACCAAAACTCAACTAAGATCAAAAGCTTCTGCAATCGGAACTCAGCTGAGATGAAGAGTTTTAGGGAAGTGTTATGGAAACGCCTACTGTTATATGAGCGAGGGGATCAAATTGATAGATCACCAATAGAGGAAATTCAGAAAATGGGAATGGATATTTGCGTCGTTGACGATAGTTGTTTTTACAACCAAGGCCAACCTTGTGCTGAATATGCGTCTTTGCAGCTAAGCACTAACACAATACCTCAGGGTACAGTGACACTGTACTTGGCACAAGCAGCAGAAGTGATAGCTGGTTCAGCCACTTTAGATGCAGCTCATTCGGAACTTGACCTACTAGTGTGCTTGGATTTACACTGGGTATTTTCTGCACTTGCTGATTGGGCCAAACGAATCTGATGAGGTTCAACAAGGATATAATGCAGAGTCCTGCACTTAAGAAGGAAGAATCCCATACACCGCTACAGGCTGGGGACTGACCGGCTAAGCAGCAGTTCTGCAGAAAAGGACCTGGGGATTACAGTGGACGAGACGCTGGATATGAGTCAGCAGTGTGCCCTTGTTGCCAAGAAGGCCAACGGCATATTGGGCTGTATTAGTAGGAGATTGCCAGCAGATCGAGGAAAGTGATGATTCCCCTCTATTCGGCACTGGTGAGGCCACACCTGGAGTATTGCTTCCAGTTTTGGCCCCCCCACTACAGAAGGGATGTGGACGAATTGGAGAGAGTCCAGCAGAGGGCAATGAAAATGATTAGGGGGCTGGGGCACATGACTTATGAGGGGAGGCTGAAGGAACTGGGGTTGTTTAGTCTGCAGAAGAGAATAATGAGGGGGGATTTGATAGCTGCTTTCAACTACCTGAAAGGGGGTTCCAAAGAGGATGGATCTAGACTGTTCTCAGTGGTACCAGATGACAGAACAAGGAGCAATGGTCTCAAGTTGCAGTGGGGGAGATTTAGGTTGGATATTAGGAAAAACTATTTCACTAGGAGGGTGGCGAAGCTCTGGAATGGGTTACCTAGGGAGGTGGTGGAATCTCCTTTGTTAGGGGTTTTTAAGGTCAGGCTTGACAAAGCCCTGGCTGGGATGATTTAGTTGGGGATTGGTCCTGCTTTGAGCAGGGGGTTGGACTAGATGACCTCCTGAGGTCCCTTCCAATCCTGATATTCTATGATTCTCATGTTCCCTTTAAGGCAGGGGCTTCAATCTGGAGGTCACACTCACCCTGCCCTTCCCATATTGCCAAAAGGGAGAGGGATTCCCAACATGGAAAATGGAACAGAGGGAAGGCTGAAAACGACCTCAAGGTATTTACCCTGTTGTGAATCCCTCCCCTCCCTTTGTCCAGTCATCTTCTCTTGCAGGGAACCATGCTCAGTGCCTGGAGTCTCTCCCCAAAGGGAATGTTAGGAGCAGTTGATCCCACATTGAGAGATCTAACCAGTGTTGCTCCCCACAGCTTTTTGACGCTCCAACTCTGCCCAAGGGAAGGCCATTGCGATTCTGTATCTCCTGCTGGCGATTTGCATTGCAGTGGCCACAGCTCTCATCGTGGTGAACCGTGGGAAATGTAAGTCTCCTGTTCATTTCTACCTCGGCCTCAGATCTCACCTGCCAAGAGTGAGGCTGCTCTGACTAGTTTTGGGTGGATTTTAGCAGTGGGGCAAAAAATTGGGCTGAGACTGGAGGCTCAGTTGCGACCTTAATTATGGAGCAGTTGCCATTGCTAAGTAACTTTCACTCACCTCTGAGTTAATGTGACCGGATTTTCAAAGGGGTGGGATTTGTCCTTATAATGGGGCGGCTGCCCCACTCCAGAAGAGCAGGGGTTAAAAGCAGACCTTGGAGAGGGCTGTGGCTGGGACCCAGTTAGAAAAGGGATTAAAAGCAGCCACAGCTGTAGCCACACCCAGTCCGGCTACAGCTGGGCCTGATATAAGGGCTGAGGAAGGACCTGGGTCAGTCTCACTCCAACCTTGGAGGGGGAAGGACCTAGCTGCTTGGGAGCACTGGGTACCCTAAGCAGAACAGTGCTGGGAAAGGGCAGGCAGAGCTGGGGAGCTCTGGCCTGGGGAGTCCCCAGGCTGAGGCCTTGCTGAAGGCCAAATGAGGTACTGGGGCTGCAGGGAAACAGCTAGGCCAAGAAAGGCAGCAGGCCCAACCCCTTTGCCAATGATGAGTGGCCATTAAAGACTGCAGTTTGCCCCAGTGAGAGGGAGCTAGATGATGACTGGCAGTAGCCACTGAGGTAAGATGGGCATAGAAGGTTAGGGGTTCCCCTGGGAGGGGAGACCCAGAGTGTGGGGACTGCCGTGGGGCAGAACTCCTAGGTAAGGGGCACCAGAGTCTGGGAGGGACACAGGGCCTGAGGCAGGTGAGACACGGGCCAGCAGGAGGTGCTTCGAGTGCTGGAATTGAGCTAATTCCCCAACGACCAGCAGGAGGCGCCACAGCAGTGAGTGCTCGACTTGCTACAGTCCTTAGCATAACTCCCGCTAGCTTTCCATGGGACTTGTGCTCTTAAATCTCGGAAAACTCCCACCCAAAATCAATAACCGGGCCATGTTTGTGGTGACATTTTCAAGGTTGTGAAATAGTCATACAAAAAAGTGCTTTTTTTCAATGGTGTGCTGGGGCCTGTGCAAAGGGCTGGCTGCGGATCCCACTAGCAGAGAGGGAATGTCTGGGAGTGACCACATTGCGAGGGGAGCACGACACAATGCGCTGCTACAATTGCCTCTTCCACGTTAACACAAGGAGAGCTTGAGCCTGACAAATGCATTTCTTTCCTTTTTAACTTTGCAACCAGCTAACCACACACAAACCAAGGCCGGCTCCCCGCGGCAGCAGGCGGCTTTCTGCTCTGCACAGCAGTCAGAATCCTGCATTGCTCTGCAGACTTCAAGCCATAAAGATTACAGGTACTTTCTTGTCCTGTTTCAGAGTAGAAGCCGTGTTAGTCTGTATCCGCAAAAAGAACAGGAGTACTTGTGGCACCTTAGAGACTAACAAATTTATTAGAGCATAAGCTTTCGTGGACTACAGCCCACTTCTTGCATATGCATCCGAAGAAGTGGGCTGTAGTCCACGAAAGCTTATGCTCTAATAAATTTGTTAGTCTCTAAGGTGCCACAAGTACTCCTGTTCTTTTTTCTTGTCCTGGTCTTTCCCAGAACTGGTGAGAATTTTCCATAATGCTGTTTTGATAGTTCGATTTGTCCACTCAACCAGAACCAAACTCTTCTGATGTTCAGCGATATGAAACTTTTGTTTCGTATTAAACGCCTGGCATAGCCATTTAAGCATTCTCCTATGAAATGCGGACTGTGGTCTGAGTCTATTGTATATGGCAACCTGAACCTAGAGAATGTCTATTTCAGAAGAGTTTTTGCAGTTGTGGCTGCCTGATTATTCTTAGTAGGGTTGTATGGGGAGACTTTGGCAAACCAGTAAAGTGCCTGAAAGCCCTATGGCTTATTGTTAAAAGGCGACCTAGTCAGCAAGCTATAGATTGGCCATTCAGCATTCTCAGCTTGACCCGGGCGGGGGGAGGGGGGAGTTTTGGGTGCCTCAGAAAGGACAGCTTGACCCTGCCTCTTTCCTGATAAGAATTGTGTTGAAGTTGCTTATACATGCATTTTAAAAGAGTAAGATGTGCCCAAGGAATGTCTATTGGGGTCTCAAGGCTGCAAACTCTGGAAAAACCCACACCTAGTTAATCAATAATCAGAAAGAACCTCTTGCTTGATCATTGAAACTGTTTACTTAACAAGGTTTCTTTAAGGAACGTGTCATTCTATTACTAATGTATAAATAAGGGGGGAAAGCTTGAGATAGTTGGACTCGTTTGGGGACTCGTTTGGACTCTCCCTCTGGATACATCTTGCTGTCCCCACCGGAAGACGGAAGATTTGGCCACCGGAAGCCTGCTGCTGTGTCACTCGAAAGCCACACTCAGCTTTGGTAATTATCAAGGGTTGGGGGTGTTTTACCAATCTTGTTGCAGACGTGTGTAAGTGCTTGAGACTAGTAAAGTTTAGCTTTAAGTGAAAGCAGTCTTGTGTTGTCCTGTTTGTGCCAGCCAGCTATCGGTCGGATGGCCGTGTCTCCCCTGATTTACTTCCTGACACCACCTCGCACAGAGTAAACGTTACCAAGAACTTTGGATTGAAAGAACCCCGGGTAACAGGGTAAGCTTCAACCCATTTGGAGAAATAGTCTATGACTACTAAACAGTATTTTTTCCCATAACTGTCATCAGACTTTACCCATGTGGTGCTCTTCTGTCTAATGTTGGTAACAGTCGGCTGTGTGCGTGTGTTCCCTCTATGTGCTGGCCCAGCTCTGCACAGATAGCTGGCACAGCAGACCCCAAGAGAAACCCCAATGACCAGACTCTGATAAGGTACGAAGGCACTCGGCCAGGTTTATTGCCAAACAAAACACAGTCTCTAGCTCCCCAGATCAGATGTCTACAGTTCTGCTAGTACATATTTGCTCCTAGACAATAGACCGGCTCAGTAAGTGGCGGGACATACCACTGCCAGATTCTGAGAGCAGGACCTGCATCATGCTCAGCAAAATCTTGACCATTACTTTAGCTCAGGCCTCATACCAGGCCTCTGATAAAAGGACTTATGTTTCAGGACCTCATCTTACTACAAAGGAGGGAGGGATAGCTCAGTGGTTTGAGCATTGGCCTGCTAAACCCAGGGTTGTGAGTTCAATCCTTGAGGGGGCCACCTAGGGATCTGGGGCAAAATCAGTACTTGGTCCTGCTCATGAAGGCAGGGGGCTGGAGTCAATGACCTTTCAAGGTACCTTCCAGCTCTAGGAGATAGGATATCTCCATTTATTTATTTACATTCCCCCACTTTTGTCTTTTTATGGGGAAGATGTTTACCCATTGTCCCGGAAAATCATAATGCATGGACTAAAGATAACACAGTCTGCTAAACACTGTTATGTGGTTACCTTATTTACCATCCATACACTCATGCCCCATCTGTCCCTTAGTCTGCACATTCCCTCGTACGATTATTTTTAGTCCTTTATGGTGGGCCTGGGAATATTAGTCCCGGGACCTCGACTGAGGTGTGGGGTCTGTGCTTGTGTGTTGTTAACTTCACTGAATGGTATGAGACGGCCTTTGCCGGTATTTGTTAGTCCACACTTGGGGCATTGATAAGGAAAAAAACATATCTAAATTTTATAAATAACATGAATATATGGATATATATAAATGAATATATGTTGTGATTACTATGTGGCTGATAAAGGATGTGATATATGAGGGGGCTTATATGCTGTATATGTTAGAAGTATTTGCTTTAACACCTCACTCCTTAAAATGATTATTCATTTTATTCACAGCAGTATTGACATTTCCATCCCCTTCTTCACTCGGCACTGTAGCTTAGCTTTCTTGGTTTGACATAATATGAAAAAGCACATTCCCATGAGAACAACAATTGTTAGGGCCTGGATTAACATTAGGATTACGCTAAGGCTTCGGACCACTGGATGTAAAGTCACATCCTCCAGACTTGCCCACCAGGGTCTTTCCACTTCTCTTTGTATATTTTCTGTTTCATTCATTTGCTGATGGATCAATTGAGTTATTGGTATTAGAGATTCCTTGGTTCTCGCCACCAAATCATGTATATCCAACTGCAAGTATTCCACTGGGGGGAACAGTTCAATCAGTAAATCTTGTATGTGTTCATGTGGGATGATCGTTTCAGTGACAGTACTGCCTTTGCTTGTTGGCCACAAGGCCTGGGCTCCTAGTTGGATGGTGCTGGTAACAGGTACGCAAAATACAACATCACTTGTAGGGGAAATTTTGCCAGCTATGGAAAAAAATTGTGATAACCTATAGCACAGACCACGTCTTGAATTTGTACTACTTCATTAACAAGTTCTTTTGTCCTAGTCGAGCCCAGCCCTTTCTTCTGTTATTAATATCAAATGTCGTAGCACTCACACAGCCACCATCCATTATGTTTTACGCAATACACTTGATTAATTTCCAAGCCAATTTCAGTTACTAGGCGCACAGTGTGGTAATGCTGTACATACGTCCTGTTTACAAGCGTCCCCACACTATTTGCGTAATATACCTTAACTGGCTCCTGCAACCATCTAGGGACTGCCATCATGAGATATACGCTTTTGCCATCCTTCTGGTCCAATCTTGGAACCCTATCATATTTAGCAAATTGTAGAAAGACAGGTGTAATATGGGTTATGCCTCATTGCTGTATTCATTTCAAGATGTCTGTGGGGTTTAATATCCATGGCCAATTCTGAAGTTGCAACTGCAACAAACTTTGCTTTACTATTTCAATTACTCTATTGCCATAGGCCGTGCAAGCAACTGCCAATGAAACATCATTATTTTTATGCTGTTGATGAGGGACAGAATGATAGTATTCAGGTGGTTAAACCTTGAGCAATCAAATGCATATTATCAATAGTGATTGCATGCTGGTCCAGTAATACACTGCTAATACCGCCTGCTGTTTTAACTGCTTTGCCTATTCCATTCACAACGGTGTTTAATTTTAAATTAAGATTTTCAATATCTCTGGTGTTCCATATGGACATGCCAAGACCAGAGCCTCCCAACACTGTTCCTAGTAAATCCCTCCTTTCTCTATCATGTTGTAGGGCAATTTGGGATCCCTTCCAGAATTGTAATTGCATCTCTATTTCTGAATTAAACCAATCCTTATAGTGTCTGGGGCACTGCCTTGGCATGGTCATACTGGCAAAATCGAGTTTTAGTGGCACGTAGATCCATCCTCCATTTTCTACCATATATTCTGCAGTATGATGCAGGGATAATCCTGAGGTAGGCCATGGTTGTACAGTGGGACACTCCCTCCTTGGGGTAACGTTGGAACGTGGAGGAGTGGAAGGAGGCGAAGTTGAGGCTGTTGTTGGGCAGGCGTCTTCACATACCTGCACATGGTAGATGCATTTACTGACCCTTGGGGTTATAGACCAAGTTCCTGCGTATGTTCCTGTATCTTTCAGCTAAATGTTACTAATGCAAATAGATGCACTCCATCTATCCTGCAAGTCAGTAAACTCCTCCCGGCTTGTCCAATCTCTATGTTTTTACAATTCCATTTAAATAACCAATCACTGTTTCCCTGCTCAAAACCAGTCCAAGGATACTGTATCGGCCTTGAGTTTGTGTGCTTGGACAACACATACCCTCCCCCACCACAACTGTGAAATATTGCTCCACTACTTGATTTGGTGCCACTGGTGCGAGCTCCATTTCCAGAGTGACTCATTTTCTTTCCTTACTTTTTATATGTTCATGTTCACTTCATGTCTTAATGTCAGGAGTGTTAATGGTATCTGGATGAGGAAGTGCAGTAAGAACAATAACTTGATCCCAATTAACAACCATATCAACCTTGCAATAACAT